>NW_021822911.1:760464-1078726 GCF_901001165.1 Salmo trutta | reverse complement strand
AACGGGACTGCTTCCCGTCTTTTCTCCTCAGGGACTGGATCTACACCCAATCTCCTAGTTGGATTGAGTGAATCACCTTCTCCTGTAATTCACCTGTTGGACACAAAATCTTGGACATACGGGTTTGGTTAACAAACAGTCTTCTCATGTGCTCTGCTAGTATATCTTTAACTTATATGTCTACATGTTCTGGTATTTCTATTCTCCCTAACTCTGGCATTCTATAGGCTCTACCTGATTAGCTAAACTGTCATCCATCATTTAAAGAGATGGCTCTTAGTAAACCAACTCTAGGGATAATATCTTGACTTCATATTTTAGCTACCATAATCATGTCCACCAAGTAAGTTGGGAACGCTTCTACCCATTTGTTATACTTATCTGTTATTGTTAAACACCCCTTCTTCCCCTCAATTCGGAATAGTTCAATAAGTCCATTTCCAAATGTTGGAATGGACATTCTACAAAAAAGTATCCTTCTATCTTCTATTCTTATGTCTTTTCTGTCTCTCCCAGTGTTATTTCTGTCCTCACCTGTTTATAATTTAACTATGCTGGTCTTCACTCACTAACCGTTATCTAATTCTTCTGTGTCACTTTTATCTTCTCTTCCTTGCTTCTGCTCTCCTCCTACTTCCAACCCATCAAGGTCTCAACAGTGCAGGGGAGTACTAGAGGTCTCATTGTCTTATTCCATAGCTACTTAAATTTATCTCGATATCCTCAATGATCCTGGATCACCTACAGATGTCATATATTCCTGTCCTGTTGGCTTAGAATATATCCTGATACTTGACATAAGTCTACCATTTAAAACTTATTTAACAACAAAATATAATATTACTATTATATTAATTCCAGTCTTGTTGTGTTAAATCTCTTCCACTAAATACAACCACAGCTGACTTCCTAAGGGAAAATCAACTTATCTAGATAATGTAAAAAGTACTCCTACTTATCAAACGATATTCACGTAACATAATCAGATCAAAATGACTAATCGGAACTACTCCACAAAGAAAAATTATTGTACCCTTATCGTCATTCTCATTGGTTCAAATTATCCAATTGTGTGTAAGAACTTTAATTCCATCATAATTACCAGTTCTACAAATTTCCTTAAAGTCAGTATCACAAATGACCTTAAATTCACCATCCAAATGGCTTTTCATTGCGGCTGATCAGACCACAAAAGGAAAAGTCACCAGAGGGGTCGAACGTCCTACCACCCTTTCAGAACCGTGTTTCTTACTACATTTAGACAAATGAAGGCTAAGAACTTTATCTACATTTTGTATCTCAATTTCCCAGAACATTCCCTATGAGAGGAATTTCACGTGCTTAATTAAAACTCAGAAACCAAAACTTCAAAATGCCATGTGTGTATACCCCTTTAAGATATCCTGTCCCTAGGTATTTTTCCCAAAGATAGTTAAGCGCTCCTTTTTCCATAAAATAACCACTTGGTCAGCATTTCCTCATACTACACCGATTCAAAAACCCAAACGTTAACTACAAACAAAACCTAAAAATACTTTATAATTCCATTATACTCCCCCCAATCATTAGTTTTAAACTTAATTGAACATGCGCTACCCTTGGATACAATACTGTACTTCAAACCTATTAAACTCCCCTACTTTAACATACTACTTGACTAATTTAACCCAAGATTGCTTAAAACCTTAAACCCCTTCAGTTTGTCTGCAAACCGGCCCATTCTGTTTGCTAAGAATACACTGCCATTATACACAACTGTGTTTAATGTGCACCGTCCCTGTAAAAATAAAATTAACTCCACCTGCAATTCACTTTACTAACTTAATATTTTTCCATGCAATGTTCAAATCCCCACCAGTGAGAGTTCCTAAGGATACTACGGCAATGATTATGAAAATAACAAACAGGGGAGCTGATATCCCCAGCCTCTCCCAGGGAGGGAGATAACCCGACCCTGGGCGTGGCGCCTTAGGTCGTGGAAACGGGAGCTGTGGTCCCATTTTCCCCAACTAAGGTTTCAGTGGTTGGAATCGAATTTTACGGCGCGCAAATCGGCCCTGGTTTCAGTCAAAGTTCTGGAAGGGGTTGGGGCCGGAGTGCAGTGTGTAAGGTGGTGCCAAGGCGCGCCTGATTTACCTTTGACCTGGACAGAGTGTGAAGTAACTTCCTTCACTTCGTACGGTCCAGTCCACCTGGGTTCCAGCCACTTTCTCTTGTGGACTTTGACCCTCACCCAGTCCCCAACTTTTACCTTCAGTGGTGGCGAATCTCCCGACAGCTCCCCCTCTTGGACCTTGCGGATCTGTGTGGAGAGAGCTGCAGAAAGTTCTGTCAGTTTTCTCACATAGTCAGACATTGCAATTTGTTGTACATCAAGGGCGGGCATATGACCTCCCTCCCTTGGTGGACCAGGCATGACTCTACCAGTCATTATCTCATGAGGAGAGAGATGGGTGCCTGCACCTGGAGAGGCTCTCATAGCCATCAACGCCAGGGGCAGGGCTTCCACCCAAGTCAACTTCGATCCTGCACATACCTTAGCTATTTTAGCCTTAAGGGATTGATTGGCGCGTTCCACGAGGCCCTGAGATTGGGGCCTGCACACCGACCCAAATTTGTGTACAATCCCGAATCTCTCCCACCAATTGCTTTATACTGTTCCTTTCCCCCAGCTCTATCCTGTATTTTTTGTTCCAAATATTCACTAAATTTGAGCTTGGTTGGTGGAGTAGTTGCCATCTTATTATCTGTATAAGTGTCTCTCTATCTTTGTATACTTAGCCCGTCGCTGGTAAAGACCAGCGATGTATTCACGGCGCGGACACCGACTTATCTCTGGTGTCCCACCCTCGTAAACAAAGTGTTATGTGGTTATATTTTATTTGTTCCCCACAACCCCAACAGCACGGCGGCCCTGAAATTGTTTAAATATCACCTTGGTATTGGAGGTCTCATGGAACAAACCCCCAAATCATGCAGTCATCAGGGTTATATAGTTACAATGAGTTATATTTACTTTAATTCCTCCACATGTACATGGGTGGTCTCATCTGGTTGCCATTCCAGTAGCCCTCCCAAGTTAACGGATATATTCTATCAATGACGTGCCACACAGGCTCACAGTCTACACGGGGAGTCACACAGACTTTGACCCACACAGGATCGCCACACAGGCTCACAGATCCACACAGGATCGCCACACAGGCTCTCTATTCAGTCAAATATCTTTGTATTCAGCCTTAACATTTGTTAATACAATTTACATACAATTTAACAACAATTCATACTCACGCCCAGTACTACTGATCAAAATTTGGATAAAGACTATAATATAATATGCAGATTTTGTTTTAACAGGCTCTGCTTACCTTTTTTTAGTCGAGCTCGTTGATCAGTTTCCCGGGGCAAGTAGAATCGCCGATGGCTCCTGCGGACAGGTCACCCGTCCTCACGAGATTGTCCTGGACTTGTCTCCTCTCACATCAACCATTTATGGACCGAATTCAGAAGTATGAAACCATCCTCTGCTACCAAGTTTTGTTGATGATCAGTTACTTGAGAAGGAGACCAAGTCAAGACGCTGGACAGGGTGGATTCAATTATAGTAAGGCAGTTTTATTAAGAGACAAAGATATTTGGCAAAGCGTGCACGGACTCGTTCGTTTAGCTCTTAGGGAACTAGCAGAAGAGAGCCCCAAAACATAGTGTGCATCTGTTTTATACAACATGATTGTAATGCTATGACGTAGGTTGAGTCTTGTAGATTCGTCCTCCTGACTGGTCGTTGAGTGGAGGGTTGATCCGGTCTCGGGTCGGTGTCGACTCCCCATTGGTCCATGAGTGTGTTCTCTGTTCCTCTAACCCAGCCCTCAGGGATGGGTTTGTGTGTGTGTGTACGTGTGTGTTTTGTGCTGAGTCATTGTCTGTGTGTCTCTGTAGTCACAAGATGTTATTGCGAGACTGGACGTTGGCCCCTGTGATCAGGGCATTTCCTGTTTTATCAGTGCTGTGTAAGGTCTAAGTCGGCCATCTGTTTCTGGGTGTGCGTGTATAGCTAGTATCCGTTCAACACAGAATGTGTCTTTTGTATCAGCAGATAAGTGTTGCGCAATAGACCAGCTTATGCGATATATTTATTACAGCGGACAGAAATACTAGGAGAGAGGGGTACCCCTACACAGAACTGAACCGGATCAAAGATGGCGGACAGATATACTAGGATGGAAGCAAATGTAAGGGATTATAACGTCATAACGAATCATGCAGAAACATGTACAGTTTACAGGAATGTTAGTTAATGTAGAGACAAGCGATTATGCTTTTTTTAATCGTAAAGTTCATTTACGAAAATCGCGATTTAGCAAGCTAGCTGACTAGCTAACATTAACCAACTAGCTGACTAGCTAACATTAGCCAGCTAGCTGACTAGCTAACATTAACCAGCTAGCTGACTAGCTAACAATAGCCAGCTAGCTAACATTAACCAGCTAGCTGACTAGCTAACATTAACCAGCTAGCTGACTAGCTAACATTAGCCAGCTAGCTGACTAGCTTTATGGGTGTTGTGACATGAGTATGAAATTGTAATTCTGGTTGTTTTAGGGACTCCTGAAACAACCAGCAAACCAGGCTGTCGTTTTGTGAAACAGTGGATGTATAGAATCTAGCTAGCTGAAGAATTTACTGCAAATTGAATGTACAATTGTGTTAGCTTGCCTTGCTGATATTTGCCATGCAGATAGATGAAATAACGTAGCTAGCTATGTTCTTGCTTATTGTGCAGTGGATGATTATAATACCTGTATGCCTATGGATGTGTAGCTAGCTATCTAGCCGATCTGTGTATGAACCCAAACGTTTGGTATACATATTAGTTCAGAACCTATGAACCTCAGCTATCATAGCCAGTTGTATCAACTTCAAAACAGCCTGAATGACATTAATGAAGCCTATGGATTGAGTAGAATATAATGTAACTTTGTGCCAAGGATGCAAGTCGTATATACATGTAGTTATTACCATGCATGAGATCCCCACATTGTAGCCTGTACATTTAATATATTCACTGATCATGTACTATACCTTGGAAAATAAAGGTGCAGTTTAGGTATGAATGTCTTTGAGATTATTTTTCAGTCATATCCAATACCAGGAGTATCAAATTCCAGTCTTTGAATGACGCTGTGTCTGCATGTATGTATTACAATTATACACTTCAACAGTGTTTACCAATCTTGGTCCTGGGACATCAATGGTTACACATTGTAACTAATAGACTAGAAACAGGATTTAACTAGTTAATTCATATATATACAGAAATATAATGTTAAACAACAGAACACTACACTTCCTATGCATCATGTAAATACTCTAACACTGGTTCATCTCAACATCTAATGCCCTTCATCTGCATTGATCTGGTAAACACAGGATAGGTGGAGTATTTCATCAAATTACACTTCATTTCAACCAGTAGAGAATGTGAAACGCTTTATTGAAAAGCTCATTAACCAAGTGTTATAAATACAAGTTTCATTCTGTACTTCAATGCACATCTGTTGTGCATTATAAAAACAGAGGAAGAAAGAGGTGGTGAGAGAGGTGTAAAAGACAGAAAGGGAAAGAGGTAAGCACATAGGAGCAGGAAAGGCAGCACATGATTAATGAATCACAGTGCTACATAAATATTCTCTCAGTTCATCACAATTACATAATAGTGTCTCTCGTCGGCCCAAAGGTTCTTAAAAGCAGGTGAGGTGGCGATGATGGGACTGGGGGTTGGCATCCTCTCACATCAAAACATACCTGCAGATGAGAGACAGATGGAGAGAGAGAGAGCATGTTTAAACCTTGTGTTTTTATTTTTTATTCTAACATTGTTAGTCATCAATCAGGAGGTGAAATGCAAAACTGACCTGGGATCATTAACTCTGGGACTACTGCATCTCTATCTCTATTTCAATGTAAAGCATCTCTTTAATAATACTTCCTGTATAATATAAACTGACCTGGGATCATTAACTCTGGGACTACTGCATCTCTATCTGTATTTCAATGTAAAGCATCTCTTTAATAATACTTCCTGTATAATATAAACTGACCTTGGATCATTAACTCTGGGACTACTGCATCTATATCTGTATTTCAATGTAAAACATCTCTTTAATAATACTTCCTGTATAATATAAACTGACCTTGGATCATTAACTCTGGGACTACTGCATCTCTATTTGTATTTCAATGTAAAGCATCTCTTTAATAATACTCCCTGTTGACCTGACCAAGTGACCTCTCACCTCTGATCATGCTGTGCCCTCTATGTAGCCAGTTCAGATGCAGGAGGGGTTCACCGACACAGCTGATATAACCTAGAGGATTTAGGGAGAAGAGGAGAGAGGGATGAAGTGAAGGAGAGAGACTGTTATTGAGAAAATAAGGTAGTTAAAGCGACAGTGTTCAACAGGAATCTGTGTGTGGCCTCACCTGGTGTCCACACCACACAAAGTGGCTGCAGAGTACTTTATGTTGAAAAACATGAACGGACACACAACGACAAACAATACAGCGTAGTTATAGAAATAATAAAGTGTCTCACTATTCTCCATGGTTGGCCCTCTTGCCTATTCTTTGAAGGTGGAAGGAGCCACAGTTATACACCTGAGCCTGTTTACTGCACAACACAATCCATCAATCAGATTGATACATGAGTGTGTAGGTGTGGGTTATAGGGTGTCTAATTGTTCTACATTTTTTCAATATGGGCGATTTAAAATAGCCTGTTTTGTTTTTGCACAGACATCACACTCTTACCTAAACTGCACCCTCACCTGAGAAGTAGAAATCAAAGGGAGAGAAACTGTGAATTGAATAACTGCAGTTAACATAGCTCAGTAAATGGAAGAATACTCTTATTGCAATGTGAATGGCTCTTAAAAGAGCCTTTGGTTGTGCATAGTGACGTCTATGGTGTTGCCAGGGAACAGCACCCTCTTTGAAGAAGTAGGAGGTGAAGATCTCCTGCACACGGATTGCCTCTCTTGCTGCGTTGTTGGACCCCATCCTTGAAACATCCTGCAGAGCAGCAGACTCCTCCTCTGGCACACGGCGGCGAGCTGCAGATCCCCTCCTGGTCCTCGTGTCCATCCTCATGAAGTTACGCAGGACACAGGTAGCCTTCACACACCTGAATTCCTCCAGGAGGCAGTCCCAGATGGCCCTGGTGACCCAACCTTGCAGTGCCCTACACGGTAACTGTAGGCAATCGTTTTGAAGGAATCTCCAGTTACAAGGTCTCTGTAGGAATATGGAAGACAATGTAATTATTAGACTGTTACATCACCAGGTCATTGTGGATTACTAAAATATAATATCCCTGATAACAAATCATGATAACATTGGATTGATAGATGCATGGGCACACATATGTACATGTGTAGCATGTGACAATAACAGGATCATATCAAGGACGGCATCACAAATGAATACATAAATACCACTTGAAGCTTGATGATGAGTTGATCATTTGAATCAGCTGTGCAGTGTGAAGGCAAAAACAACAATGTGCCCCTCTTTGAGTCCCCAGGACTGAGAACCACTGCTCTTCATTGGGACCTCTTCATATGTAGACTGGCTTTCATAGAGCTCTTTATCTGAGGACAGAAAACCTCACAAGAAACAGACTTCATTATAGTCAAATTACACCACACTGAATATTATGTTACTATTATCTCCGTCCTCACTTCTAGGGACAGGAACTACACAAAAGTACCTGCCCTATCCAGAATAGCCTACTCTCTCACTGACAGTTGGGGCTGCTATCCTTTCACCCTCCTCCATGGCTGTTAGCTAGCTACCTACAAATGCATTTGGAGTTTGTTTTTTACAGTGATAAATACATCAAGACAGCTAGCTAATATGAAGTTAGGTAGATGGTGATATTTCATTCACTTAGCTATCTATCTATCTATACAGTATTTGAAGTTGGCTAGATAGCTAGCTCATTTAGCAGCTCATTTGAGTTAGCCTGCACTGTAGCTAGTTAGCTGATAATACATCGTTTTTTTTTACATTTTCAAAATCTATTTACTTACTTACTTGAATAGGTTCTCCCAGCCATGTGGACAACTGGAAACAGGGCAGTAAAGTTTGTCACCAGAGCGTTTTAGAGGATATTACTATTGAACTATGTACCCATTTAATAACCAGACCTTCATACAAACTTGCTCTGCTGAATTCTTGATGGAGTCACAATGGGCGGCCTAAGAGGCATCTAGTCCATCTGCTGACTGGACGCAGTTCAGTAAAATGTACATTTTATCTTCAGACGACAAGTTAAAGGGGTCAAATACTTATTTCACTCATTAAAATGCAAATCAATTTATAACATTTTTGACATGCGTTTTTCAGGATTTTTTGTTGTTGTTATTCTGTCTCTCACTGTTCAAATAAACCTACAATTAAAATGATAGACTGATCATTTCTTTGTCAGTGAAAGTGTAAGTGGGCAAACGTACAAAATCAGCAGGGGATCGAATACTTTTTACCCCCACTGTATCTCAGTCTATGCTGCTCTGACATTGTTTATCCATATATTTATATATTCCTAATTCCATTCCTTTAACTTAGATTTGTGTGTATTGGGTATTTGTTGTGAAATTGTTAGATATTAATTGTTAGATATTCCTGCACTGTGGGAACTAGAAGGACAAGCCTTTCGCTACACCTGCAATAACATCTGCTGAACACCTGTATGTGACCAACAACATTTGATTTGTTATGAAGGTAATTTGTGTAAAATGTACTTTTCCCCTCATTCACCCCCTCTCTTTACATTGCTTATGCATAATCAGTGGCCTGACTGTGTCCAGACTATGTCAAAGGCCCATCCTGGTAGATCTGAACCTAATGCAGCTTGGAGTGATCAGAAGTCACATTTAGGTGCCAGGTGTAACTGAGGCCATAGATGCTCCATATTCATTACTTTGAGTGTTTTATATAATATGACTAAATGTGTTTTTGTGTTGCAGGGGCAGTCAATAAATGGAACAGCAAGGCCACAGAACATGACATAAGCAGAGCTGTGGGAGACCACCTCAAGCCCCTGGTAGAGCCGGGGGTGGTGTTTACCACTCCACCACGCCTTCAGCAGGCTGGAAAAGTGGAATTCATACTGTTTTCATACTAAGATGGACCAAGAGTTTGTTGATTGGTCAGTCATTGGGTTAATTTGTTTTGCAATATGTTCAAATCAAATCAAGCTTTATTTATACAGCACATTTCCCTGGTAGAGCCGGGGGTGGTGTTTACCACTCCACCATGCCTTCAGCAGGCTGGAAAAGTGGGATTGATACAGTTTTTCATACTAAGATGGACCAAGAGTTTGTTGATTGGTCAGTCATTGGGTTAATTTGTTTTACAATATGTTCAAATCAAAACAAGTTTTATTTATACAGCACATGTCAGACATGGATGCAACACAATGGCTTCACAGGAAAAAACTATGAAAATAATCAGAAATATTTAGTACACAAATATGAGGATAAAAAACAATAATAACAACTGAAAGACTAATGAACATTGTAAGGAAATGCCATTGATTAAAATATCAACAATATGATGCAATATCCAACCCAAAATATAACTTGTTTTTTAGGAGGGGCTCTGAAAGACACTATGGGGGTGTCCACTGGAAGTTGACTAGTAACAACAACTGGGACCTAAAAGACACCCACCATGTGACCCACTAAATCTGCCCAAGAAGAGGCAAACAAAAGAAAAACCCACACCAAACTTAAAGACAGGAAGCAAACCAAAAAGGTGGAACAACTAAAGGTGTTGACTCTCCACATGTATCAAGACAACTGGAGCACTGGGCCAGACACTCTTAAATAGAACCTGGACCAGCTCAGGTGAAACACCTTCCCACTAACGAGATGGACAAGCCAGCACAGGTGTAACACATACTGACTAACGAGGTGACACCAATCAGTGCGTCCTACGTGCTAACGAGCTAGACGTGCTAACGAGCTAGACGTACTAACGAGCTAGACGGGCTAACGAGCTAGACGTGCTAACGAGCTAGACGTGCTAACGAGCTAGACGTGCTAACGAGCTAGACCTGCTAACGGGCTAGACGTACTAACGAGCTAGACGGGCTAACGAGCTAGACGTGCTAACGAGCTAGACGTGCTAACGAGCTAGACGTGCTAACGAGCTAGACGTGCTAACGAGCTAGACGTGCTAACGAGCTAGACCTGCTAACGGGCTAGACGTACTAACGAGCTAGACGTGCTAACGAGCTAGACGTACTAACGAGCTAGACGGGCTAACGAGCTAGACGTGCTAACGAGCTAGACGTGCTAACGAGCTAGACGAGCTAACGAGCTAGACGGGCTAACGAGCTAGACGGGCTAACGAGCTAGACGAGCTAACGAGCTAGACGTGCTAACGAGCTATACGTGCTAAAGTCCAACCTCATAACATAAATGGAAAAATCAAAGCCTGTAACACCTTAAGACAACAAATATATCCTATATTTTTGTTGGAAAAGTTTGCTCACCACCAACAGAAAACAACTTCCATTTCACATTATAATCAACTACAATGATTCACCTTCACCAATATAAACATGGTGTCTACTGGATGTCAACAATTAAAAACAAGAAAAAAACACGTATTTCTAAATAATAATATACAATAGTATTATTTGCTTCTCCTTTTTCTTTCTATAGAATCCTAAATCCCACTAGCTTCTAGAACACTCGTCTTCCTAAAACTCACTAGATTCTAGAACTCTCGTCTTCCTAAAACTCACTAGCTTCTAGAACTCTCGTCCCTTTGGAACGAGCCCAAACAAAACTCATCTCCAATACGGAAAAACATGCAGTCAAAATAAATTGTGATCCATGGCAACGCACTGACTAAACGCAAAACAATAAATCTTTTTGACTGTCCACTATTGAGACTATCAGAAACCAAGTTGTCCTTAACACAGACATGTCTGATATTCTGCTTAGCAACAGGGACATGTGATCGATAAGCCTGACTTCTCCCCTCTCTGGACCCAAGGTGACTGAGGCCCGTTTGAGGGAGGAAGTGCAGCTGCCAACACCAGAGTCAGAAAGGAGACATTCTAATAGCAAGAGGTCAATAGTTCATATCAGCATATTCTGCAGATAAGACTTCTTAATTATCTATGTTACTTAGCTAATTCTGATTTCTCCACCACAATCTTACCCCAGAAACAGGCTCCAGAACAATAGCTGTGTTACTGGTGTGCAGGATATAACCTTTACTCTGTGGAGGATCAAGAGGAACCAGTCAGTTTCTGTCATATTCTTGGCTGACAGTCTGAACATCATGGGTTCATTCTACACACCCAGAACAGTTAGAACATCATGGGTTCATTCTACACACCCAGAACAGTTAGAACATCGTGGGTTCATTCTACACACCCAGAACAGTTAGAACATCATGGGTTCATTCTACACACCCAGAACAGTTAGAACATCATGGGTTCATTCTACACACCCAGAACAGTTAGAACAGGCCTCTATCAACACACTTTTCTATGTTATAAGAGTTAGGTTCTTTACCAATCTCAAGCCCAATGCCTCGGCTTAAACAATTATATTTTACTACACCAGCATTAGTAAGGTTTAATAGAAATTTCCCTCACAGTGCTAACGAGCTAGACGTGCTAACGAGCTAGACGTGCTAACGAGCTAGACGTGCTAAAGTCCAACCTCAAACATAAATGGAAAAACCAAAGCCTGTAACACCTTCCCCCTTAAGACAACAAATATATCCTATATTTTTGTTGGACAAGTTTGCTCACCACCAAACAGAAAACAACTTCCATTTCACATTATAATCAACTACAATGATTCACCTCCTGTCAACAATTAAAAACCAGAAAAACACACTTATTTCTAAATAATAATATACAATTGAAATATTTTTTTCTCCTTTTTCTCTTCTTTCTATAGAATCCTAAATCCCACTAGCTTCTCGAACTCTCGTCTTCCTAAAACTCACTAGCTTCTAGAACTCTCGTCTTCCTAAAACCCACTAGCTTCTAGAACTCTCGTGTTCCAAAAACCCACTAGCTTCTAGAACTCTTGTCCCCTTGGAACGAGCGCAAACAAAACTAATCTCCAATAGGTGCAGTCAAAATAAATTGTGATCCATGGCAACGCACTGGCTAAACACAAAACACATCTTTTTGACTGCCCAGCCTTGAGACAATCAGAAACCAAGTTGTCCTTACCTCAGACATGTCTGATTTCAAGAGGAAACTCCTGCAATATCCGTAGTAACTTTCCACCTCACTGCGGAGCTTCTCTCTCTTTTCAGGGTTCACTAGATAGGCATGTTGTTGGATCGGGGCCCAGTCCCCAATGTCATGCTCTAGTACATTTGGTTTGGCACATCTGAGAATGTACCCTGATATTCTAAAAGCAGGGCAACAATGTAAATATAATTGTACCCAAAAAATGTCATTTGGTTACATAAATAATTATCATTACTAAATGTTAAATGAAATGTAAATATTAAATATTTGGTTGCATAGTCTTATTTTCAACAGCTTTTCAATGACATTTTGCTAGGTGGGATAGCCCCAACGTCAAAACACAGTTTTAACGTGTCCAAATCAATAACCAATATGCAGAAACAGTTTGGGATAAATTGAAAACCTAAACATAACATGTGCTATATACATCTGCCACAATAATCATATTACTTAGATTTTTTTTAAACAAGCACCGTATAAACTGCACAAGCACCAAAAACGCTGTTGTTTTGACAAGTAGCAATAAATCACTGATATCAATTAGGGGGAAAAAATCTGGTTGTTTGTGCTGTTGAAACCAACAACAACAAAAACGACAAACACATGGAAATGGGAGATATCTTTTATCTCACTGGTTAGAGGACAACCTGCAGGAGACAGTCAGCTACATTTTGGAGTGATGCATTTAAATTTAAGGGTCACTAAACAAAGGAACGCAACACTTATTTGTCATCACTCATCGGTATCATGTTGAAATCAGTTGTGCGACAGGATGGAGATGTGGTTGCACGTCCTGTTAAAACTAACAGCTCAAAAACCACACAGAATCTGGGAATAATGTGTACATCACTGGTTAGAGGACAATTTGTAGAAAACAGCTAGCTACATTTTGAAGTGGTGCATTTTGATTCCAGTGGGTCACCAACATGGTAAGTGTAACAACTGTTTTTTTGTTAGTCACTTTTTGTTAAATCTCATAAATAGTACTCTTCCAATTCAGAGCTTGTATTTTTCCGTGAGGCTAATATCCATATCAGTCTGAAATCAATAGAACAGGGGGCAAACGTTTAGGGTTCTACATTGTGACATTATTAAAATACTCCTACTACAATGTTAAAACATTCTACACTGTGAAATTATTAAAACAATTCCTTCATTTATGTATTTTCTGATGTTTGATCAGAGATCTTTTAACAGAGTATCTCTTGTCACATTGATGACAGCTATGAGATTTCTCTAATGTGTGTGTTCTCTGGTGTGCTATCAGGCCACTTGACTGAGTAAAACTCTTCCCACATTGAGTACAGCTATAAGGCTTCTCTCCTGTGTGTGTTCTCTGGTGTGATATCAAGGAGCATGACTGATTAAAACTCTTTCCACATTGAGTACAGCTATATGGTGGTTTCTCTCCTGTGTGTGTTCTCTGGTGTGATTTTAAATCACTTGATCTAACAAAACTCTTTCCGCAGTCAGAGCAGTGGTAAGGTTTCTCTCCTGTGTGTGTTCTCAGGTGTACTTTCAGGCAACTTGCCTGAGTAAAACTCTTCCCACATTGAGTACAGCTATAAGGTTTCTCTCCTGTGTGTATTCTCTGGTGCACGATTAGGGAGCTTGACTGAATAAAATGCTTCCCACATTGAGTACAGCTATATGGTGGTTTCTCTCCTGTGTGTGTTCTCTGGTGTGATTTTAAATTACTTAAGCTAATAAAACTCTTTCTGCAGTCAGCGCAATGGTAAGTTTTCTCTCCTGTGTGTGTTCTCAGGTGTACTTTCAGGCAGCTTGCCTGAATAAAACTCTTCCCACATTGAGTACAACTACACCGTTTCTCTCCTGTGTGTGTCCGCTTGTGTAATATCAGTCCATTTGGCTGAGTAAAACTCTTCCCACATTGATTACAGCTATATGGTTTCTCTCCTGTGTGTATTCTCTGGTGCATAACCAAGGAGCTTGACCGAGTAAAACTCTTTCCACATTGAGTACAGCTACATGGTTTATCTCCTGTGTGTGTTCTCTTGTGTACCTTCAGAGAGCTAGATGTCGTAAAACTCTTCCCACATTGAGTACAGCTAAATGGTTTCTCTCCTGTGTGTGTTCTCTGGTGTACTGTCAGAGAGCTAGATGTAACATAACTCCTCCCACATTGATCACAGCTATAAGATTTATCTCCTGTGTGTGTTCTCTTGTGTAAAGTCAGATAGCTAGATGTAACATAACTCTTCCCACATTGATCACAGCTATAAGGTTTCTCTGTTGTGTGTGTTTTCTGATGTTTAGTCAGATTGGAAGATGTAGTAAAACTCTTCCCACATTGAGTACAGCTATAAGATTTCTCTCCTGTGTGAATTAGCAGGTGTGTTTTCAATGAATATGATCTAGAGAAACTCATTCCACAATGAGAGCAGTGGTACGGCTTTTCTCCTGTGTGGATTCTCCGGTGTATTTCAAGTTCTGATTTAGATTTGCAGTTCTTCTCACAGTCAGAGCAGCAGTAAGGATTATTCAATGTGGGTCTCTGCTGGTGTTTCTTGAGGTGTTCTGATCTGGAGAGACTCTTCTCTGCCCTGTCAGCATCATGATCTTGTTGAGACTCCCCAGAGGACCCAGGATAGTCACATCTCTCTCCTGTGTGAACGACAAAATTAAACAGATGGTTAAAGTCCCACAACAGCAGAAATCCACTCTTTATTTGAGGTCAAAGGTGATGCCCAGAGTGTACCCATGAAGTTGTACAACAATTGACGTCTGTTAAATTATTTGACAATTGTCTTAATACAGTCAAGTGAGCAACAATAGTCATATTTTGTCTTGTTTTCACATTAGTAGTAACATTACATTTTTTTTTTTACATTTTAGTCATTTAGCAGACGCTCTTATCCAGAGCGACTTACAGTTGTGAATGCATACATTTCATGCCTTTTTCCCCCCCCCCTGTGGGAATCGAACCCACAACCCTGGCGTTGCACACACCATGCTCTACCAACTGAGCCACATGGAAGGCCATCAATAACTACTGGAAGATCCTAACAGTAACACACACGTACTGTAGGACCGATAACTTCACCTAACAACATAGACCTACTGTAGGACCCATAACTTCACCTAACAATAACATAGACCTACTGTAGGACCCATAACTTCACCTAACAACAGCATAGACGTACTGTAGGACCCATAACTTCACCTAACAACAACATAGACGTACTGTAGGACCCATAACTTCACCTAACAACAACATAGACCTACTGTAGGACCCATAACTTCACCTAACAACAACATAGACCTACTGTAGGACCCATAACTTCACCTAACAACAACATAGACCTACTGTAGGACCCATAACTTCACCTAACAACATAGACCTACTGTAGGACCCATAACTTCACCTAACAATAACATAGACCTACTGTAGGACCCATAACTTCACCTAACAACAGCATAGACCTACTGTAGGACCCATAACTTCACCTAACAACATATACCTACTGTAGGACCCATAACTTCACCTAACAACATAGACCTACTGTAGGACCCATAACATCCCTTAACAACAACATAGACCTACTGTAGGACCCATAACTTCACCTAACAAGAACATAGACCTACTGTAGGACCCATAACTTCACCTAACAACAACATAGACCTAATAACAGACT
This sequence comes from Salmo trutta, assembly GCF_901001165.1. NCBI lineage: Eukaryota > Metazoa > Chordata > Actinopteri > Salmoniformes > Salmonidae > Salmo > Salmo trutta. Next base: position 1,062,778 of record NW_021822911.1, on the reverse strand, counting down.
CTAAAGGAGAGAAAAAACGATTTGACAGAGGAGAAGGGGTACAAAAATCAAGAAATTATCTCTTTCAAGGACAGTCTCACAAAAACCAAGCATTCTTGCATTCTTACTAAACTCTGATTTACCTCCCCAAAATATCTCTGCACAACGTCTATTTACACCTCTTCTGGATGGAAACTACAAATGTAATGGCTGCGCTCAATGCAATGGCACTTATAAATGTAGATCCTTCAAACACCCCCAAACAGGGAAACAGATCCCAATCAAAGGTGTTATCACGTGCACCACTAAGGCAGTTATTTATCTTAGAACTTGTCCTTGTTCTAAAATCTATATGACGTATCCAGTTGCGACCCACTTTTTGGAAGCGAACCCCTTGATTTCGTCTCCTACATTATATCGGCATCGAACACGTCACCCTCCCTAGGAGAGGGGGTGACCTCGACAATTTATTGTTAAAAACAAGAGGCTGCCTGGATCTTAAATTTAAAGAGCCTTGCTCCCGTCGGTCTCAACGTAGCCATTATTGTAATATTGCTATTCATTGTAAATGTTTGTAGGTCTATGTATCCATTATTGTAATATTGCTATTCATTGTAAATGTTTGGAGGTCTATGTATCCATTATTGTAATATTGCTATTCATTGTAAATGTTTGGAGGTCTATGTATCCATTATTGTAATATTGCTATTCTTTGTAAATGTTTGGAGGTCTATGTATCCATTATTGTAATATTGCTATTCATTGTAAATGTTTGGAGGTCTATGTATCCATTATTGTAATATTGCTATTCATTGTAAATGTTTGGAGGTCTATGTATCCATTATTGTAATATTGCTATTCTTTGTAAATGTTTGGAGGTCTATGTATCCATTATTGTAATATTGCTATTCATTGTAAATGTTTGTAGGTCTATGTATCCATTATTGTAATATTGCTATTCATTGTAAATGTTTGGAGGTCTATGTATCCATTATTGTAATATTGCTATTAATTGTAAATGTTTGGAGGTCTATGTATCCATTATTGTAATATTGCTATTCTTTGTAAATGTTTGGAGGTCTATGTATCCATTACTGTAATATTGCTATTCATTGTAAATGTTTGTAGGTCTATGTATCCATTATTGTAATATTGCTATTCATTGTAAATGTTTGTAGGTCTATGTAGCCATTATTGTAATATTGCTATTCATTGTAAATGTTTGGAGGACTATGTATCCATTATTGTAATATTGCTATTCATTGTAAATGTTTGTAGGTCTATGTATCCATTATTGTAATATTGCTATTCATTGTAAATGTTTGGAGGTCTATGTATCCATTATTGTAATATTGCTATTCATTGTAGATGTTTGGAGGTCAATGTATCCATTATTGTAATATTGCTATTCATTGTAAATGTTTGGAGGTCTATGTATCCATTATTGTAATATTGCTATTCATTGTAAATGTTTGGAGGTCTATGTATCCATTATTGTAATATTGCTATTCATTGTAAATGTTTGGAGGTCTATGTATCCATTATTGTAATATTGCTATTCATTGTAGATGTTTGGAGGTCTATGTATCCATTATTGTAATATTGCTATTCATTGTAAATGTTTGTAGGTCTATGTATCCATTATTGTAATATTGCTATTCATTGTAAATGTTTGGAGGTCTATGTATCCATTATTGTAATATTGCTATTCATTGTAGATGTTTGGAGGTCTATGTATCCATTATTGTAATATTGCTATTCATTGTAAATGTTTGGAGGTCTATGTATCCATTATTGTAATATTGCTATTCATTGTAAATGTTTGGAGGTCTATGTATCCATTATTGTAATATTGCTATTCATTGTAAATGTTTGGAGGTCTATGTATCCATTATTGTAATATTGCTATTCATTGTAAATGTTTGGAGGTCTATGTATCCATTATTGTAATATTGCTATTCATTGTAAATGTTTGGAGGTCTATGTATCCATTATTGTAATATTGCTATTCATTGTAAATGTTTGGAGGTCTATGTATCCATTATTGTAATATTGCTATTCATTGTAAATGTTTGTAGGTCTATGTATCCATTATTGTAATATTGCTATTCATTGTAAATGTTTGGAGGTCCATGTATCCATTATTGTAATATTGCTATTCATTGTAAATGTTTGGAGGTCTATGTATCCATTATTGTAATATTGCTATTCATTGTAAATGTTTGGAGGTCTATGTATACATTATTGTAATATTGCTATTCATTGTAAATGCTTGTAGGTCTATGTATCCATTATTGTAATATTGCTATTCATTGTAAATGTTTGTAGGTCTATTTATCCATTATTGTAATATTGCTATTCATTGTAAATGTTTGGAGGTCTATGTATCCATTATTGTAATATTGCTATTCATTGTAAATGTTTGTAGGTCTATGTATCCATTATTGTAATATTGCTATTCATTGTAAATGTTTGTAGGTCTATGTATCCATTATTGTAATATTGCTATTCATTGTAAATGTTTGGAGGTCTATGTATCCATTATTGTAATATTGCTATTCATTGTAAATGTTTGGAGGTCTATGTATCCATTATTGTAATATTGCTATTCATTGTAAATGTTCGTAGGTCTAAATAGCCAAATTGTATCTATGATCGTATGCTATCCATTTATGTTTTCATATGTTCTATTTCTATCTGTAAATTAACCAATGATATCAGGCCACACTCAGACATGATTACAGACACCTGTGTGTGTCCTTTGACACAAGATAAACTAGTTACCTGCAGTGTTTGTCATTATACTGTCATGAAGACAGCTTGTCTGTATAAACTAGTGACCCACAGTGTTTGTCATTATACCCTGATGAAGACAGCTTGTCTGTATAAACTAGTGACCCACAGTGTTTGTCATTATACCCTGATGAAGACAGCTTGTCTGTATAAACCAGTTACCTGCAGTGTTTGTCATTGTACCCTGATGAAGACAGCTTGTCTGTATAAACTAGTGACCCACAGTGTTTGTCATTGTACCCTGATGAAGACAGCTTGTCTGTATAAACCAGTTACCTGCAGTGTTTGTCATTATACCCTGATGAAGACAGCTTGTCTGTATAAACTAGTGACCCCATAGTGTTTGTCATTATACCCTGATGAAGACAGCTTGTCTGTATAAACTAGTGACCCTCAGTGTTTGTCATTATACCCTGATGAAGACAGCTTGTCTGTATAAACCAGTTACCTGCAGTGTTTGTCATTATACCCTGATGAAGACAGCTTGTCTGTATAAACCAGTTACCTGCAGTGTTTGTCATTATACCCTGATGAAGACAGCTTGTCTGTATAAACTAGTGACCCACAGTGTTTGTCATTATACCCTGATGAAGACAGCTTGTCTGTATAAACCAGTTACCCACAGTGTTTGTCATTATACCCTGATGAAGACAGCTTGTCTGTATAAACCAGTTACCCGCAGTGTTTGTCATTATACCCTGATGAAGACAGCTTGTCTGTATAAACTAGTGACCCACAGTGTTTGTCATTATACCGTGATGAAGACAGCTTGTCTGTATAAACTAGTGACCCACAGTGTTTGTCATTATACCCTGATGAAGACAGCTTGTCTGTATAAACCAGTTACCTGCAGTGTTTGTCATTATACCCTGATGAAGACAGCTTGTCTGTATAAACCAGTTACCTGCAGTGTTTGTCATTATACCCTGATGAAAACAGCTTGTCTGTGGAAACGTTGGTTATTAGGTTATTAAATTATTGCATCTGAGCTCCTAGAGTGTGAGGTTCTCCTTTTCTTTTTCAGGCCACCGGGGTCTGACAACGTGAATGGAAAATTACTGAGGATAATAGCGGACGACATTACCACTCCTATTAACCATATGTTCAATATAAGCCTACTAGAAAGTGCAAAAACCCTACCTTGTCACAACACAACTGATTGGCTCAAATGCATTAAGGAAAGAAATTTCACAAATGAACTTTTAATTATTATTTGTTCCGTGACAAATGGTGAATTAGTTATTGATTTATACCACTTTTAAATGGCATTTTATAGATTTATATATTTCTATAAAATCAAAACTGGAATTTTTGTTTAAAAAAGGTTGTAAAAGTATGCTAGACATGTATATAATAAATCTAGTTTAATGTTTCTGTGACAATCAATGAATTAGTTATTGATTTATACCATTTTAAATGGCTTTTGGCCAATGTCTGTTGAATATCTGAATGTGTGAATATAAATCCAACTTTACCTCGGTCTGAACTTTCATTGTCTAGGTCTCATTTTTAGCCATCTTATTCATTGCTATAACCAGGACATTGTGATTAGGAAACTATGAGAACCACACAAAGTCCAGGGGGTGATCACACTCTACCACTAAGGGTCAGTTTAGTTGGCCCAACGTAAGACAGTCTCGTGTTACAATTGTATGTTTTAGTAGCACGAATTGTTCCTGTTCACACCGAGGTGAAGGGCGGAATAATGGAAGGAATGAATCCCAGCCTGACGCTCATCACCTGTGGAAGGCGGGACTTCCAGTCAGGCGCGGATTTCATTGGCCTTTTCAGGTGTGATTTTAGATCCTTCAACCGAAGTCGCAACTCCCCATAGTATGTTGTACCAAAGTTGACTGACCCTTAAGGGAACTACACTGCCATAAATACAAGGAAATTCAAGTAGTGTTTTATTTAAAAAATAATAATAATAAATCCGGCAAGGCACCAACTTTAAGGAGGGTTTAAAACAAAGGTTTCAAACAATTCATAAATGTTATTGAATGTAGGTATGTTTCGCCTTTAATGTAATGGCATTGAAAACATTTGAAAAAAGGAGAATAGCTGTGTTTGAATACCCATACTAACATACTGTATACTACATACTTAATGAGTGTATACTACATACTATTAGTTAATTGTAGAATACTGTAACTACATGAGTATATACTACATACTATTAGTTCATTTTCATGTTAACTCAGACGCCTGGACATATTCAACGGGTGTTGAACGCTAGTAAATTCATTATTCTGCTCTCTGGTACTCAGACGAGAGCGCTCTGAAATCAGAGTAGATAGTCAGAGTGAATTTATGAAATCACCCGAATGTCCATTGAGAAAGCACAATGACTATACCGTTTAGCTAAGCTAAGAATGACGGGAATAATCAAGTCAATAAACGTTGGGTAGTTAGTTAGATAGAATAAAGTAAATATACTGGCAAGTTTGATGTATAAGTAGCCAACTAACGTTAGGCAGCTAGATAACATAGCGGTATATACTGCTGTAATAACATGCTAACACATTGCCAGCCAAAAAAACGTGTAAGGTATATTATTTAATATATGTTGGGTAGTTAGTTAACTATATTCTATCTAAGGTAACTTATTTGAAAAGTAATTATTTTATTACATTGCTCAACATTTTCTTAACATTTGCCATAATTAGTTAAAGCAATGAATTTGTATCGGCTCTCGTTGGACTTCGGCAAAATATTTTCCGCCATTTTCTTCCAATCTGAAAACAATGTGAAGTCACGCCCATTTCCTGATGAATTGCATTATGGGCCCTAACGTACTGCGTGTTTACGTCATATTTTGGTGAATTTAGTAAGACATCCGGGAACTTTTGGCATACTAACTATATCATACTATGACCAATAAGCACACTATATACTCAATTAACATCACAAATAGTATGGTTAGTATGAGTATTCTAACACAGCTAATTACTTATCAACAGCTCTAACAATTTGACCCCCACAGGAAATCTACACTGGCAGTTATAGAAAGACCCATTTACTATATAACCATTGATTCTTGACGAATATAACTTATAAATGCCTCAAATGTTTAAACTTTATTACCCCATCAGAAACCAAAACATAAGCTCATATAACACCACTGTTTGTAAACAAGCACCGTTTAGCCTTGAAATCTTGTTTAAAACTATAATTTTGATCTTATGGATTGCCAGTCCTTGTATTTATAGTGTAGTCAATTCAGGGGGTAGCCCTGAGCTGAACTCAAACCTGGGTCCAGCAACTGTCAAGCCAACACCTTATAACTGTTACGCCAAGATGTCTGAACTTCTTGAAGAGGTCGCTAGGTGTTGGGTTACGGTTGCTACAATAGCTTTCTCTATGAAGAGTGGTTACATTTCTCCAGACCCCATTCCTCAGCTGATTACCAAACCAAGACTCAGGGCTGACAATTTTTAGCTATTTAAATCCTAGGTTACCCCTATAAAATAACCACACATCTATCAACCAATCTGCAGTTCATACAATAACAAAGCTGTCATTCCACCACTAGTTTGGTTATAAGATGATGATGGGGCTGGAGAAATGTAACTACTCTCAAATTCATAGACAGACCTACGGATGCAAGCACTGACCATCCATGATATCAACATTATAGTTTTAACTATGTTGAGGCTATACAGTGTTGGTTTACATTGTTTCTAAACATTGGAGTAAAAAAAAAGCTTATTTGGGGTTCTGATGGGGTACAACAGTTGAACTAAGCTCATGAGGCATGTGTTATATTCTTCAAGAATCAATGGCTATAAATAAATAATTTAAAAGTCACAATATGGATGTAGCTATTGCATATTTACCCTTTAACACCAAACATCAGCTCAACAACTGCAGAGTTTGTGCCACTGTATTTAAGACAGAACTTACTAGTGTTAATCAGGGCCCGTTCATCGTTAGAACCATTTGATGCCTTAACATGCCTTTGGGAAACCGGGCCCAGATATCCAGTTTCCTCCTCCTCCTTTCTCGATGTAACAGTCATCTTCCCATCCTCCTCTTCTTTAACAGTAACATCCTCTTCCTCTTTCACTCTGAATGCGTCTTCCTCTTGTTTAACTGAAACGTCTTTCTCTTCTTCTTTCACTGTAACTGCCTCACCCTTTACTTGTTTTTGTATTGTGACATCCTCTTCTTCCTCCTCTTTCACGACAACGTTCAGCCATAGACCCTCTTTCTCCGTCCAGCAGACCTCTTCTTTAGCAGGAGGAGAGTAGCTCAGTGAGCTCATGGTCGGGGAGGTTAGCTAGCTATGCTAATAACTTAACCAGCCCGCTAGCTGAATAATAACAACAACACCGTAAATATGATATTACAACGGATAACTAACTAGACGACAGAAGTGGGTTTAAAACACAGTGGCTAATATACACGAAAGCGTCTAAAGAGCTTTATTGGTTCGGCTATTTTGTCTAGCAAGCTACCGAGGTGGCTGACGAACTGTTGCTTTCGTTCGAAAGAAGTGTTCCGTCCACTACATTATACGTCACACCAACAGCATCGCCTTAAAGCCCCACATGATGTATTGTTACACCATGTAGGAGCAGTATAGACCTAGTCTGTTCATTATATACATCTACATGATGTATTGTTACACCATGTAGGAGCAGTATAGACCTAGTCTGTTCATTATATACATCTACATGATGTATTGTTACACCATGTAGGAGCAGTATAGACCTAGTCTGTTCATTATATACATCTACATGATGTATTGTTACACCATGTAGGAGCAGTATAGATCTAGTCTGTTCATTATATACATCTACATGATGTATTGTTACACCATGTAGCAGCAGTATAGACCTAGTCTGTTCATTATATACATCTACATGATGTATTGTTACACCATGTAGGAGCAGTATAGACCTAGTCTGTTCATTATATACATCTACATGATGTATTGTTACACCATGTAGGAGCAGTATAGACCTAGTCTGTTCATTATATACATCTACATGATGTATTGTTATACCATGTAGCAGCAGTATGGAGGTCAGTGGTAAATTGTTGATAAAGATGAGCAAAAACGACTCTATAAAATCAAGAATTTAAATACTGAGCTATATTGTATGTAAAAAATAAATAAAGGGAAATTATATTATTTTATACTAATACAATTGCTCAGAGAAAGAGATTTAGTGTAACATGTAATTCTCAAAAGGTAGGGGTCTGAATTATTGTCACCCATGTTTTCAATACTCCAGCACCCTCCCCTTGGGAGGATAATGACACTGAAATGTTTTATGAGATTAGAGAACACATTGGGTGGGACCTTAGACCATTCCTCCAAACAGAATCTCTCCAGGTCCTTGTTTTATTTCGTCTGCGCTTATGGACTGCCCTGTTCAATTCAAACCACAGGTTTTCAATGGAGTTCAAGTCCGAAGACTGAGATGGCCATTGAAAATGTTGATTTTTGTGCCCAAATAACCATTTCTTTGTGGATGTTGATGTGTCTTGCTGGAAGATCCACTTATGGCCAAGTTTCAGCCTCCTAGCAGAGAGGTAACCAGGTTTTGGGCTAAAATATCCTGGTAGTGGGTAAAGCTTATTTATTTATTTCATACAGTAATTTTTGCTCATCTTTATCAAGGGTATCAATAACTAGGTGCTTATTTTGATATCTAATTATTTGACTGAATCAGAAATACAGATGTGGAGTAGATGTAGAGTTTGTTTTAAATTATCATAAAAAAATCTGAACTAATCAAACAACACTTGTTGCTCTTTATACGTGTTGATATAATATTAATATTTAATAGAGAGGTAAAAAAAACGTTTCCCTAAACTGCTTTATAATATTATAATTCAATGAAGAACAAAAATAGTTTTCCCTCCTCAACTGCGTTTCCTCCCTCCAGACAGCAGATGGCGATATGTGTCTTTCAGGCGATGTTTCTAGTGTGACGTATAATCTAGTGGACGGAACGCTTCTTCAACAACTGCAGCCACCTCGGTAGCTCGCTAGCCGACAAAGTCGGAACAGTCAAGTTCTTTAGACAATTTCGTGGTTTATTTGCCACTTTGCTTTAAACATACTTATGTGGAAACAACTAGCTACCCCATTTAATTTCATATTTAAGTTGTAAGTCAACTATCTGGCTGGTTAAGTTAGCACTAGCCTAGCTAGCTAACATCCCCGACCATGCGCTCACTAAGCTACTCTCCTCCTGTTAAAGAAGAGGATGTCTGTTGGACGGAGAAAGAAGCTCTGGGGCTGAACATTGTCGTGAAAGAGGAGAAGGAAGAAGAGGATGTTACAGTAAAACAAGAAGTAGAGGGTGAGGCTGTTACAGTGAAAGAAGAAGAGAAAGACGTTTCAGTTAAACAAGAGGAAGACGCGTTCAGAGTGAAAGAGGAGGAGGATGTTACAGTAAAAGAGGAGGATGCAGTTTTTGGAGTGGATGATGAAGTGAAAGAAGATGAAGACGTTTTTGGAATTAAGGCTGAAGAGGGGGAGATTACTGTCACATTAGAGGAGGACGAAGAAGAGAAGACTGGAGAACTGATTAACACCAGTAAATACAGTGAGTACTATCTAATAAAACAGGGACATTGATCTGATTAACACCAGTAAATACAGTGAGTACTATCTTATAAAACAGGAACATTGATCTGATTAACACCAGTAAATACAGTGAGTACTATCTAATAAAACAGGGACATTGATCTGATTAACACCAGTAAATACAGTGAGTACTATCTAATAAAACAGGGACATTGATCTGATTAACACCAGTAAATACAGTGAGTACTATCTTATAAAACAGGGACATTGATCTGATTAACACCAGTAAATACAGTGAGTACTATCTAATAAAACAGGGACATTGATCTGATTAACACCAGTAAATATAGTGAGTACTATCTTATAAAACAGGGACATTGATCTGATTAACACCAGTAAATACAGTGAGTACTATCTAATAAAACAGGGACATTGATCTGATTAACACCAGTAAATACAGTGAGTACTATCTTATAAAACAGGGACATTGATCTGATTAACACCAGTAAATACAGTGAGTACTATCTAATAAAACAGGGACATTGATCTGATTAACACCAGTAAATACAGTGAGTACTATCTAATAAAACAGGGACATTGATCTGATTAACACCAGTAAATACAGTGAGTACTATCTTATAAAACAGGGACATTGATCTGATTAACACCAGTAAATACAGTGAGTACTATCTTATAAAACAGGGACACAAACTCTGCAGTTGTTGAACTAATGTGTGATTTTTAAAAGGTCATTCTACACTTGAATATGTTTTTGTACTGTGTGAATTGTTCATGACGTCCTCCAGGGATTTTTAAACTTTTCCTGTTGAAAAGTGATATATAAATACAGTAAAGTATAAACACACTAAAGGGAAACAAATAAATATTTTGAGCAAAATAGTGTTTTTTTTAGACAACTGCAAACTAGAAGGAGTGAGTGATGTCATAGTAAGGCCTTCAAGGAGTTGGCTTGATGGGAAGTCGTGATGTCATCCAATAGGAGACTGATCTTCATGTGAATATTCATTATTCTATTTAAAATCCTTCCTGTTCTGTCAAGTTGGTTGTTGATCATTGCTAGAAAGCCATTTTCTAGTCTTGCATTGACTTTCAAGACTATTTAAGTCCAAACTGTAACTAGGCCACTCAGGAACATTCAATGTCATCTTGGTAAGCTCCTCCAGTGTAGATTTGGCCTTGTGGTTTAGGTTATTGTCCTGTTAGGACAGTTTTTTGTATTCAGATCTCTGAAATGCTCTCTACCTACGTAACATTTAGTGTCTCCTTATGTTACGCTGGGAAAATAGTTTTCATGGGCACAGAAATCCTAAATCATTTCAGAGTTTGCTAAATCCAATGGTTCTAACCGAGAGTCACCTTAACTTTATTGACAACACCCAAATGGATACTGTCATTAATGCAGATCTTCAATAATTACAGATAATACTTAATACTGTAGCTGTTTAGTTAGTCACATGTTCAACTATCATCAGCTGATCCAGGAAATCATTTTCTGCATGCCAGTCAAATGTATTTCTTCATTCATTACACCGGTAAAGACAGTTATGCCGTGCTCCACGTTGGATCCAACATCCATAACAAATTGATGTTTATAATGTTATTGTCTACTTAATTTACAGTAGGGTCTCGTTAGTCCGTTTGGACACAGAGATACTTACCTCATAATGTGTAGAGAACTGTTCCTTGATGGATAGGCTATTGTACAACACACAGAGCTATTTTCCTTTATTCAGGACATTTAGAATGACAACACATTACAGAGTAGCCTAGTGGGATTATTCACAAAATTATCTGGTGATCAGGTTATGAAATGTCATGACAAAGACATTTTAGTCTCCTTGTTTCACCTAAAATATTAAATGATTTATAGTCCTAGGTCTATGTTATTGTTAGGTGAAGTTATGGGTCCTACAGTAGGTCTGTGTTGTTGTTAGGTGAAGTTATGGGTCCTACAGTAGGTCTATGTTGTTGTTAGGTGAAGTTATGGGTCCTACAGTAGGTCTATGTTATTGTTAGGTGTAGTTATGGGTCCTACAGTAGGTCTATGTTATTGTTAGGTGAAGTTATGGGTCCTACAGTAGGTCTATGTTAGGTGAAGTTATGGGTCCTACAGTAGGTCTGTGTTGTTGTTAGTTGAAGTTATGGGTCCTACAGTAGGTCTATGTTGTTGTTATGGGTCCTACAGTAGGTCTATGTTATTGTTAGGTGAAGTTATGGGTCCTACAGTAGGTCTATGTTGTTTGGTGAAGTTATGGGTCCTACAGTAGGTCTGTGTTGTTGTTAGTTGAAGTTATGGGTCCTACAGTAGGTCTGTGTTATTGTTAGGTGAAGTTATGGGTCCTACAGTAGGTCTGTGTTATTGTTAGGTGAAGTTATGGGTCCTACAGTAGGTCTATGTTGTTGTTAGGTGAAGTTATGGGTCCTACAGTAGGTCTATGTTGTTGTTAGGTGAAGTTATGGGTCCTACAGTAGGTCTATGTTGTTGTTAGGTGAGATTATAGACCATTTTGGCATACACTTAGTGGACAAAACCTCATTGTTAGGCTGATGTCAGGCTGATGGAAACCTAGCCAATGATCATTTTACTGGTTGAAGTCGTTTTTAAATATAAAGTAGTACATTTTCGACAATAACACAAACATTATATTAAATCAGGACATTCAAACGAGCCTTACAATTATAATCCAAAGTAGTGTCAAATGATAATAATAATCAACCTGGAAATGGAGGCTTTATTTGCTGTCAGCCTATGAGAACTCCCCTGAGTTTTCCCCCACGGTGGTGAATTAGTGAATAGACACAGAGCTTAATGGGAGTTTCCTTGAGTAGCACTCCTGATCTAGTGCTGTAATATTCAGAATACATTGTGAAAACTAATCTTTGCTCACCATTTTTTAAATATATATATTTTTTTTCACCCCTTTTTTCTCCCCAATTGGTACTTACAGTCTTGTCTCATCGCTGCAACTCCCATACGGACTCTGGAAAGGCGAAGGTCGAGAGCCATGCGACCTCCGAAACACAACCCAACCTAGCCGCGATGCTTCTTGACACAATGCCCACCCAACCCGGAAGCCAGCAGCACCAATGTGTCGGAGGAAACACCGTACACTTGGCGACCTGGTCAGCGTGCACAGCGCCCGGCCCGCCACAGGAGACGCTAATGCGCGATGAGACAAGAATATTCCTGCCGGCCAAACCCTCCCCTAACCCGGACGACGGTGGGCCAATTGTGCGTCGCCCCATGAGCCTCCCGGTCGCGGCCGGCTGCAACAGAGCTTGGACTCGAACCCAGAATCTCTAATGGCACAGCTTAGGCCACTTGCTCACCATTTTTGCTCCAGGCAGATATACTACATCCATAACTAGCGGTTTCTGCATTAGCAGGGAGGTGTTTCTGCAATCAAATTGTGTGTGCATCGCCCTTGTCGCAATTTTAGCAAACACAGAAAGGTGCCTATATTTGAGAACAAAAGTCGCCTAGCACACTGCTTAGGAGTTCACCTTTTACTTATTTCTAGTTACTACTAATGTGAAAACAAGACTAAATATGACTTGTCAAGTAATTTTAACATACATTACAAACGTCAATTGTTGTACAGTATCATGGCTACGCTGTTTGCATCACCTTTTTCAGTGGATTTCTGCTGTTGTGAGCCTTTAACTATCTATCTGACTTGTTCACACAGGAGAGAGACGTGACTATCATGGATCCTCTGGGGAGCCTCAACATCATGATGCTAACGAGGCAGAGACAAGTCTGTCCAGATTCTATCACCTCAAGAAACACCAGCAGAGACCCACAGGGAAGAAATATATCTGCTGCTCTGACTGTGGAATAAGTTGCAAATCTTCATCAGAATTTAAAATACACCAGCGAGTACACACAGGAGAGAAATCTCACCACTGTTTTGATTGTGGGAAGAGTTACTTAAGATTAAAATCACTAAAAGTACACCTGAGAATTCACACTGGAGAGAAACCTTACAGCTGTGATCAATGTGGGAAGAGTTTTACTACATCTAGCTATCTGATTATACACCAGAGAACACATACAGGAGAGAAACCGTACAGCTGTACTCAATGTGGGAAGAGTTTTACTCAGTCAAGCAACCTGTTATCACACCAGAGGACACACACAGGAGAGAAATCTTTTAGTTGCAATCAATGTGTGAAAAGTTTTATTACATCTAGTGAACTGACTGTACACCAGAGAACACACACAGGAGAGAAACCTTATTGCTGTGATCAATGTGGGAAGACTTATATTTCATCTTGCCATCTGACTAGACACCAGCGAGTACACACAGGAGAGAAGCCATTCCACTGTTCAGATTGTGGAAAAAGATTCTCATCTTCACAGAATATGAAGAAGCACCAGAAAACACACACAGGAGAGAAACCTTATAGCTGTAATCAATGTGGGAAGAGTTTTACTCGGCCAGACAGCCTAAAATTACACCAGAGAACACACACAGGAGAGAAATCTTATAGCTGTAACCAATGTGGGAATAGTTTTTCTACATCTAGAGTTCTCACTAAACACCAGAGAACTCATACAGGAGAGAAACCATACAGCTGTACTCAATGTGGGAAGAGTTTTTCTACGTCTAGCTATCTCACTATACACCAGAGAACACACACAGGAGAGAAATAATATAGCTGTAGTCAATGTGGGATAAGATTTGCTTGGCTAACCAGCCTAGTATCACATCAGAGAACACACACAGGAGAGAAACCTCCTAGCTGTGATCAATGTGGGAAGAGATACTCTGATAAAAGATCTCTGATTAAACATCAGAAAATACATGAAGGAGTTGTTTCATGATATCAATGAATTAATGTCACAATGTAGAATGTTTTAACATTGAAGTAGGAGTATTTTAATGATGTCACAATGTAGAACCCTAAACGTTTGTCCCCTGTTCTATTGATTTCAACATGATATGGATATTAGCCTCAGGGGGAAAATCCAGGCTCTGAAATGGAAGAGTACTATTTATGAGATTTAACAAAAAGTGACTAACAAAAAAAGAGCTGTGTTACACTTACCACGTTGATGACACACTTGAATCAAAATGTAGCGAGCTGCTTTCTACAAATTGTCCTCTAACCAGTGATGTACACATTATTCCCAGATTCCATGTGGTTTTTGAGCTGTTCGTTTTAACAGGACGTGCAACTTCATCTCCCTCCTGTCACACAAATGATTTTAGCATGATATCGATGAATAAGTGTTGTGTTCCTTTGTTTAGCGACCCCTACATTTAAATGCATCACTCCAAAATGTAGCTGACTGTCTTCTGCAAGTTGTCCTCTAACCAGTGAGGTGAAATATATCTCCCATTTCCATGTGTTTTTGTTTAGTTGTTAGTTTCAACATCACGTACAACCTGATTTCCCCCCTAATCGATATCAGTGATTTATTGCTACTTGTCAAAACAACAGCGTTTTTGGTTCTTCTGCAGTTTCTTCTGCAGTTTATAAGGAGCTTGTTTTAAAAAATACAAGTAATATTATTATTGTGGCAGATGTTTGTGTACATAGCACATGTTATGTTTAGGTTATGTTTAGGTTTTCAATTTATCACAAACTGTTTCTGCATATTGGTTATTGATTTGGACACGTTAAAACTTTGTTTTGACATTGGGGCTGTCCCACCTAGCAAAATGTCATTGAAAAGACGTCGAAAATAAGACTGTGCAATCAAATATTTCATATTTACAATTCATGTAACATTTAGTAATGATATATATTTATGCAACCAACTGACAATTTTTTGGGTACAAATATATTCACATTGTTGCCGCGTTTTTATGAATATCAGGGTTAATTCTCCGATGTGCCAACCCAAATGTACTAGAGCATGACATTGTGGACTGGGCCCTGATCCAACAACATGCCTATCTAGTGAACCCTGAGAAGAGAGAGAAGCTCTGCAGTGAGGTGGAAAGTTACTACGGATATTGCAGGAGTTTCCTCTTGAAATCAGACATGTCCGTGGTAAGGACAACTTGGTTGCTAATTGTCTCAAGGATGGGCAGTCAAAAAGATTTGTGTTTTGCGTTTAGCCAGTGCATTGCCATGGATCACAATTTATTTTGACTACATGTTTTTCTGTATTGGAGATGAGTTTTGTTTGGGCTCGTTCCAAGGGGAGGAGAGTTCTAGAAGCTAGTGGGATTTAGGAAGACGAGAGTTCTAGAAGCTAGTGGGATTTAGGAAGACGAGAGTTCTAGAAGCTAGTGAGTTTTAGGAAGACAAGTGTTCTAGAAGCTAGTGAGTTTTAGGATTCTATAGAAAGAAAAAGGAGAGAAAATAAAACGATTGTATATTATTGTTTAGAAATGTGTTTTTCTTGTTTTTAATTGTTGACAGCCAGTAGACACCATGTTTATATTGGTGAAGGTGAAGCATTGTAGATGATCATAATGTGAAATGGAAGTTGTTTTCTGTTGGTGGTGAGCAAACTTGTCCATCAAAAACATAGGATATATTTGTTGTCTTAAAGGGGAAGGTGTTACAGGCTTTGGTATTTCGATTTATGTTTTGAGGTTGGACTTTAGCAGGTCTAGCTCGTTAGCACGTCTAGCTCGTTAGCACGTCTAGCTCGTTAGCACGTCTAGCTCGTTAGCACGTCTAGCTCGTTAGCACGTCTAGCTCGTTAGCACGTCTAGCTCGTTAGCACGTCTAGCTCGTTAGCACGTAGGACGCACTGATTGGTGTCACCTCGTTAGTCAGTATGTGTTACACCTGTGCTGGCTTGTCCATCTCGTTAGTGGGAAGGTGTTTCACCTGAGCTGGTCCAGGTTCTATTTAAGAGTGTCTGGCCCAGTGCTCCAGTTGTCTTGATACATGTGGAGAGTCAACACCTTTAGTTGCTCCACCTTTTTGGTTTGCTTCCTGTCTTTAAGTTTGGTGTGGGTTTTTATTTTGTTTGTCTCTTCTTGGGCATATTTAGTGGGTCTCATGGTGGGTGTCTTTTAGGTCCCAGTTGTTGTTACTAGTCAACTTTCAGTGGACACCCCCATAGTGTCTATCAGAACCCCTCCTAAAACCCCACCTGTTTAGTTGTGGTTGTTGTCAGTGACTCTTTGTTAGTTCCTCTTCTATTTGAGCAACATTTTAGATTTTTTCTTGCTGGGGAACATATTGGTTTTCTTGCTGGGGAATGTAACAACAAACAATGTAGTAAAACAAGCTGGTATTTTGGGTTGGATATTGCATCCAATTAATATTTTAATCAATGGCATTTCCTTAGAATGCTCATTAGTCTTTCAGTTGTTAGTCTTCTGTTTTTTATCCTCTTACGTTTGTTGTGTACTAAAGTCTTCCCTGTGGCTCAGTTGGTAGAGCATGGTGTTTGCAATGCCAGCATGGCGTGTGCATCGCCAGGGTTGTGGGTTCGATTCCCACGGGGGGCCAGTACAAAAAAAAATTGCATTAAATGTATGCATTCAAGTCGCTCTGGATAAGAGCGTCTGCTAAATGATTAAAATGTAAATGTACTAAATATTTCTGTTTATTTTCATTGTTTTTTTTTTTCACTGTGAAGCCATTGCGTTGCATCCATGTCTGAAATGTGCTGTATAAATAAAGCTTCATTTGATTTGAACATATTGTAAAACAAATGAACCCGATGACTGACCATGTCCATCTTAGTATGATAAACAGTATCAATCCCACTTTTCCAGCCTGTTGAAGGCGTGGTGGAGTGGTAAACACCACCCCCGGCTCTACCAGGGGCTTGAGGTGGTCTCCCACAGCTCTGCTTCTGTCATGTT
Source organism: Salmo trutta (assembly GCF_901001165.1). Classification (NCBI taxonomy): domain Eukaryota; kingdom Metazoa; phylum Chordata; class Actinopteri; order Salmoniformes; family Salmonidae; genus Salmo; species Salmo trutta. The sequence goes on along the minus strand of NW_021822911.1, from coordinate 1,045,657 downwards.
CTGTGGCCTTGCTGTTCCATTTATTGACTGCCCCTGCAACACAGAAACACATTTAGTCATATTATATAAAACACTCAAAGTAATGGATAAAAAAATTGATTTTAAACAGCGGTTGACATGCTTCGAAGTACGGTAATGGAATATTTAGAATTTTGTCCCAGGACCAAGATTGGTAAACACTGTTGAAGTGTATAATTGTAATCCATACATGCAGACACAGCGTCATTCAAAGACTGGAATTTGATACTCCTGGTATTGGATATGACTGAAAAATAATCTCGAAGACATTCATACCTAAACTGCACCTTTATTTGCCAAGGTAGAGTACATGATCAGTGAATATATTAAATGTACAGGCTACAATGTGGGGATCTCATGCATGGTAATAACTACATGGATATACGACTTGCATCCTTGGCACAACATGATATTATATTCTACTCAATCCATAGGCTTCATTAATGTCATTCAGGCTGTTTTGAAGTTGATACAACTGGCTATGATAGCTGAGGTTCATAGGTTCTGAACTAATATGTATACCAAACGTTTGGGTCCATACACAGATCGGCTAGATAGCTAGCTACACATCCATAGACATACAGGTATTATAATCATCCACTGCACAATAAGCAAGAACATAGCTAGCTACGTTATTTCATCTATCTGCATGGCAAATATCAGCAAGGCAAGCTTACAAAATTGTACATTCAATTTGCAGTGAATTCTTCAGCTAGCTAGATTTTATACATCCACTGTTTCACAAAACGACAGCCTGGTTTGCTGGTTGTTTCAGGAGTCCCTAAAACAACCAGAATGACAATTTCATACTCATGTCATAACACCCATAAAGCTAGCCAGCTAGCTGGGTAATGTTAGCTAGTCAGCTAGCTGGTTAATGTTAGCTAGTCAGCTAGCTGGTTAATTTTAGCTAGTCAGGTGGCTGGTTAATGTTAGCTAGTCAGCTAGCTGGTTAATGTTAATGTTAGCTAGTCAGCTAGCTGGCTAAATCGCAATTTTCGTAAATGAACTTTACGATAAAAAAAATGCATAATCGTTTGTCTCTACATTAACTAACATGTACATGTTTCTGCATGATTCGTTATGAAGTTATAATCGCTTACATTTGCTTCCATCCTAGTATTTCTGTCCTCCATCTTTGATCCAGTTCAGTTCTGTGTAGGGGTACCCCTCTCTCCTAGTATTTCTGTCCGCCATCTTTGATCCAGTTCAGTTCTGTGTAGGGGTACCCCTCTCTCCTAGTATTTCTGTCCGCCATCTTTGATCCAGTTCAGTTCTGTGTAGGGGTACCCCTCTCTCCTAGTGTTTCTGTCCTCCATCTTTGATCCAGTTCAGTTCTGTGTAGGGGTACCCCTCTCTCCTAGTATTTCTGTCTGCCATCTTTGATCCAGTTCAGTTCTGTGTAGGGGTACCCCTCTCTCCTAGTATTTCTGTCCTCCATCTTTGATCCAGTTCAGTTCTGTGTAGGGGTACCCCTCTCTCCTAGTATTTCTGTCTGCCATCTTTGATCCAGTTCAGTTCTGTGTAGGGGTACCCCTCTCTCCTAGTATTTCTGTCCGCCATCTTTGATCCAGTTCAGTTCTGTGTAGGGGTACCCCTCTCTCCTAGTGTTTCTGTCCTCCATCTTTGATCCAGTTCAGTTCTGTGTAGGGGTACCCCTCTCTCCTAGTATTTCTGTCTGCCATCTTTGATCCAGTTCAGTTCTGTGTAGGGGTACCCCTCTCTCCTAGTATTTCTGTCTGCCATCTTTGATCCAGTTCAGTTCTGTGTAGGGGTACCCCTCTCTCCTAGTATTTCTGTCCACCATCTTTGATCCAGATCAGTTCTGTGTTGGGGTACCCCTCTCTCCTAGTATTTCTGTCCTCCATCTTTGATCCAGATCAGTTCTGTGTTGGGGTACCCCTCTCTCCTAGTATTTCTGAAGAAAGTCTAACAGTCACTAGTGCAGCAGCAGCCTCCCCCGGTCCTGGTGCCGCCCGGTAAGAAGTTTAAGATGCGATGGAACGGTTGACGAAAAAAATAAATCACAGAAAAAATATATTGACTGATATTGATTTATTTAGGGGGGCTAATGAATATTTTAGGACCAGCGATGTCCCTTATTCCTACCCTTTAACTTTTTGTCTGACAAAATAAACATTTTACTCAACTGCGTTACCCACTCCAGTCAGCAGATGGCGGTGTGGGAATTTAAGGTAATGCTGTTGGTGTGACGTATAATCTAGTGGACGGAACTCTTCATTCAACAGCAGCAACAGTGATTCAGCCTCCTCGGTAGCTTGCTAGACAAAATAGCCGAACCGATAAAGCTCTTTATACGCTTTAGTGTATATTAGCCACTGTGTTTTAAACCCACTTCTGTCGTCTAGTTAGTTATCCGTTTTAATTTAATATTTACGGTGTTGTTGTTATTATTCAGCTAGCGGGCTGGTTAAGTTAGCATTAGCCTAGCTAGCTATCGTTCACAACCATGCGGTCACTGACCTACTCTCCTGCTAAAGAAGAGAACATCACAGTAAAACAAGAAGTAGAGGGTGAGGCCATTACTGTGAAAGAAGAAAAAGACGCGTTCAGAGTGAAAGAGGATGAGGATGTCACAGTAAAACAAGAAGTAGAGGGTGAGGCCGTTACTGTGAAAGAAGAAAAAGACGCGTTCAGAGTGAAAGAGGAGGAGGATGTCACAGTAAAAGAAGAGGAGGATGCAGTTTATGGAGTGAAAGAGGAAGAGGGGGAGATGACTGTTACATTGATAAAGGAGGAAACTGGATATCTAGGCCCGGTTTCCCAAACGCATCTTAAGGCGTCCAATGGTTCTAACGATGAACTTAGCCATAAGATGGTTTTGAGAAACCGTTCCCTGATTAACACTAGTAAGTACTGTCTTAAATACAGAGGCACAAACTCTGCAGTTGTTGAACTGATGTATGGTGTTAAAGCGGAAATATGCAATAGCTACATCCATATTGTGACTTTTAAATTAATAATTTATAGCCATTGATTGTTGAAGAATATAACACATGCCTCATGAGCTTAGGTCAACTGTTGTACCCCATCAGAACCCCAAATAAGCTTTGTTTTACTCCAATGTTTAGAAATGTAAACCAACACTTTATAGCCTCAACATAGTTAAAACTATAATGTTGATATCATGGATGGTCAGTCCTTGCATGCATAGGTCTGTCTATGAATTTGAAAGTAGTTACATTTCTCCAACCCCATAATCATCTTATAACCAAAACAGTGGTGGAATGACAGATTTGTTATTGTATGAACTGCAGATTGCTGGGTTGTGTGGGTTTATTCAACAGTAACAAAATGGCTGCCCAGAGGCTTGGTTTGGTAAACAGCTGAGGGATGGGGGAAGGAGGAGTGTAACCACTCAAATGTATTCATCCAGGATGTCATAATGATAGTTTAACCAGGTTTCTAGGCTATATAGTGTATTCTAGAATTCATCCATGATGTCATAATGATAGTTTAACCAGGTTTCTAGGATATATAGTTTATTCTAGAATTCATCCATGATGTCATAATGATAGTTTAACCAGGTTTCTAGGATATATAGTATATTCTAGAATTCATCCATGATGTCATAATGATAGTTTAACCAGGTTTCTAGGATATATAGTTTATTCTAGAATTCATCCATGATGTCATAATGATCGTTTAACCAGGTTTCTAGGCTATATAGTATATTCTAGAATTCATCCATGATGTCATAATGATAGTTTAACCAGGTTTCTAGGATATATAGTATATTCTAGAATTCATCCATGATGTCATAATGATAGTTTAACCAGGTTTCTAGGCTATATAGTATATTCTAGAATTCATCCAGGATGTCATAATGATAGTTTAACCAGGTTTCTAGGATATATAGTATATTCTAGAATTCATCCATGATGTCATAATGATAGTTTAACCAGGTTTCTAGGATATATAGTTTATTCTAGAATTCATCCATGATGTCATAATGATAGTTTAACCAGGTTTCTAGGCTATATAGTATATTCTAGAATTCATCCAGGATGTCATAATGATAGTTTAACCAGGTTTCTAGGATATATAGTATATTCTAGAATTCATCCATGATGTCATAATGATAGTTTAACCAGGTTTCTAGGCTATATAGTATATTCTAGAATTCATCCATGATGTCATAATGATAGTTTAACCAGGTTTCTAGGATATATAGTTTATTCTAGAATTCATCCATGATGTCATAATGATAGTTTAACCAGGTTTCTAGGATATATAGTATATTCTAGAATTCATCCATGATGTCATAATGATAGTTTAACCAGGTTTCTAGGCTATATAGTATATTCTAGAATTCATCCATGATGTCATAATGATAGTTTGACCAGGTTTCTAGGCTATATAGTATATTCTATAATTCATCCATGATGTCATAATGATAGTTTAACCAGGTTTCTAGGCTATATAGTATATTCTAGAATTCATCCATGATGTCATAATGATAGTTTAACCAGGTTTCTAGGCTATATAGTATATTATAGAATTCATCCATGATGTCATAATGATAGTTTAACCAGGTTTCTAGGCTATGTAGTATATTCTAGAATTCATCCATGATGTCATAATGATAGTTTAACCAGGTTTCTAGGATATATAGTATATTCTAGAATTCATCCATGAGGTCATAATGATAGTTTAACCAGGTTTCTAGGATATATAGTATATTCTAGAATTCATCCATGATGTCATAATGATAGTTTAACCAGGTTTCTAGGCTAAATAGTATATTCTAGAATTCATCCATGATGTCATAATGATAGTTTAACCAGGTTTCTAGGATATATAGTATATTCTAGAATTCATCCATGATGTCATAATGATAGTTTAACCAGGTTTCTAGACTATATAGTATATTCTAGAATTCATCCATGATGTCATAATGATAGTTTAACCAGGTTTCTAGGATATATAGTATATTCTAGAATTCATCCATGATGTCATAATGATAGTTTAACCAGGTTTCTAGGCTATATAGTATATTCTAGAATTCATCCCTGATGTCATAATGATAGTTTAACCAGGTTTCTAGGCTATATAGTATATTCTAGAATTCATCCATGATGTCATAATGATAGTTTAACCAGGTTTCAGGCTATATAGTATATTCTAGAATTCATCCATGATGTCATAATGATAGTTTAACCAGGTTTCTAGGCTATATAGTATATTCTAGAATTCATCCATGATGTCATAATGATAGTTTAACCAGGTTTCTAGGCTATATAGTATATTATAGAATTTCCAGTGTAGATTTCCTGTGGAGGCAAATTATTAGAGCTGTTGATAAGTCATTGTATAATATTCAGCCAATTGTTTTTCATGCCATTACATTAAAGGCAAGACATACCTAGATTCAATTACATTCATGAATTGGTTTGAAACCTTTGTTTTAAACCCTTCTCAAAATTGGTGCCTTGCCGGATTTGTAAAAAATGGATTGTCATGAAACTCAATTTTTTAAATGTATTTAAATGTAACCTTTATTTAACTAGGCAAGTCGGTTAAGAACAAATTCTTATTTACAATGACTGCCTACCCCGGACAACGCTGGGCCAATGGTGCGCCGCCCTATGGGACTCCAAATCACGGCCGGTTGTGATACAGCCTGGATTTGAACCAGGGTGTCTGTAGTGAAGCCTCAAGCACTGAGATGCAGTGACCGCTGCGCCACTCGGGAGCCCCAAAATCATGTTCTAGTGCTGTCCCCAACTAAAATACATCTTGGTCAACCAAGAGTCATCTGTTCTTTCTACCATTCGCCCCATGTGTTTTTATAAAATCTATATGTACTGAACTTGTCTGATGCTTTAAGCATGCTATTTGATTAAATAATTAAAACACACAAATGACTGGAGGGAGCCAGTCGTCAACATGACCTGACTAGAGGGAGCCAGTCGTCAACATAACCTGACTGGAGGGAGCCAGTCGTCAACATAACCTGACCGGAGGGAGCCAGTCGTCAACATGACCTGACCGGAGGGAGCCAGTCGTCAACATGACCTGACCGGAGGGAGCCAGTCGTCAACATGACCTGACCGGAGGGAGCCAGTCGTCAACATGACCTGACCGGAGGGAGCCAGTCGTCAACATGACCTGACCGGAGGGAGCCAGTCGTCAACATGACCTGACCGGAGGGAGCCAGTCGTCAACATGACCTGACCGGAGGGAGCCAGTCGTCAACATGACCTGACCGGAGGGAGCCAGTCGTCAACATGACCTGACCGGAGGGAGCCAGTCGTCAACATGACCTGACTAGAGGGAGGGAGCCAGTCGTCAACATGACCTGACTAGAGGGAGGGAGCCAGTCGTCAACATGACCTGACTAGAGGGAGGGAGCCAGTCGTCAACATGACCTGACTAGAGGGAGGGAGCCAGTCGTCAACATGACCTGACTAGAGGGAGGGAGCCAGTCGTCAACATGACCTGACTAGAGGGAGGGAGCCAGTCGTCAACATGACCTGACTAGAGGGAGGGAGCCAGTCGTCAACATGACCTGACTAGAGGGAGGGAGCCAGTCGTCAACATGACCTGACTAGAGGGAGGGAGCCAGTCGTCAACATGACCTGACTAGAGGGAGGGAGCCGACCAGTTCTGAAAGCCTTTAGCCGTACCCTCATCCTACTCCTCTGGTGATGTAGAGGTTATCCCAGGCCCTGTGTGTCCCCAGGCGCTCTCATTTGTTGACTTCTGTAACCGTAAAAGCCTTGGTTTCATGCATGTTAACATCAGAAGCCTCCTCCCTAAGTTTGTTTTACTCACTGCTTTAGCACACTCCGCCAACCTTGATGTCCTTGATGTGTCTGAATCAGGAGGAGCAATCTACTGCAGAGATTAAAGTTCTATCATACTTTCCAGGTCTAAGCCCAAACAGTTCGAGCTTCTAATTTTAAAAATGAATCTCTCCAGAAATAAGTCTCTCACTGTTGCCGCCTGTTACAGACCCCCCCCCCTCAGTTCCCAGCTGCCCTGGACACCATATGTGAATTGATTTCCCCCATCTATCTTCAGAGTTCGTTCTGTTAGGTGACCTAAACTGGGATGCCTGGTTGTTGTTTAAAAGTGATTTCCTCACCACCTTAAATAAGCATGCCCCTTTTAAAAAATGTAGAACTAAGAACAGATATAGCCCTTGGTTCACTCCAGACCTGACTGCCCTCGACCAGCTCAAAAACATCCTGTGGCGTACTGCACTAACATCGAATAGTCCCCGCGATATGCAACTTTTCAGAGAAGTCAGGAACCAATACACACAGTCAGATAGGAAAGCAAAAGCTAGATTTTTCAAACAGAAATGTACATTTGCATAGCTCTAACTCCCAAACGTTTTGGGACACTGTAAGGTCCATGGAGAATAAGAGCACCTCTTCCCAGCTGCCCACTGCTCTGAGGATAGGAAACACTGTCACCACAGATAACTCCACGATAATCGAGAATTTCAATAAGCATTTCTCCACGGCTGGCCATGCTTTCCTCCTGGCTACCCCAACCCCGGCCAACAGCTCCCCACCCACCGCAGCTACTTGCCCGAGCCTCCCCAGCTTCTCCTTCATCCAGATCCAGATAGCTGATATTCTGAAAGTGTTGCAAAACCTGGACCCGTACAAATCAGCTGGGCTAGACAATCTGGACCCTCTCTTTCTCAAATTATCCGCAGCCATTGTCAAATAATTTTAACATTCATTACAGACGTCAATTGTTGTCCAACATTATGGCGCCGCTGTTGGCATCACCTTTTACAGTGGATTACTGCTGTTGTGGGCCTTTAATCATCTGTCTGACTTTGTTGTTCACACAGGAGAGAGATGGGACTATCGTGGATCCTCTGGGGAGCCTCAACAACCTCATGATGCTGACGAGGCAGAGAAGAGTCTCTGCAGATCAGAACACCTCAAGAAACACCTGCAGAGATCCACAGGGAAGAGAACTCACTGCTGCTCTGACTGTGGGAAAAGATTCACCTCATCAGAAAAAATTAAAATACATCAAAGAATTCACACTGAAGAGAAACCTTTTGGCTGTTCTCAATGTGGGAAGAGTTTTAGTCAATCTAGCTATCTGACTACACACCGACGAGAACACACAGGAGAGAAATCTTATAGCTGTAATCAATGTGGGAAGAGTTTTGTTTCATCTAGCAGTCTGACAGCACACCAGAGAACACACACAGGAGAGAAACCTTATAGCTGTGGTCAGTGTGGGAAGAGTTTTGGTCAATCTTGCTATCTGACTGTACACCAGAGAATACACACAGGAGAGAAACCTTATAGCTGTAATCAATGTGGGAAGAGTTTTGTTTCATCTAGCAGTCTGACAGTACACAAGAGAATACACACAGGAGAGAAATCTTATAGCTGTGGTCAGTGTGGGAAGAGTTTTGGTCAATCTCACCATCTGGTATCACACCAGAGAACACACACAGGAGAGAAACCTTATAGCTGTGGTCAATGTGGGAACAGGTTTGCTGCATCTAGCACTCTGACTCTACACCAGAGAACACACACAGGAGAGAAACCTTATAGCTGTGGTCAATGTGGGAAGAGTTTTGGTCAATCTGGACACCTGACAGTGCACCAGAGAATACACACAGGAGAAAAACCTTATAGCTGTGGTCAATGTGGGAAGAATTTTGTTACATCTAGAACTCTGACACGACACCAGAGAATTCACACAGGAGAGAAAACTTATAGCTGTGATCAATGTGGGAAGAATTTTACTACATCTTGCTACCTGACTTCACACCAGAGAACGCACACAGGAGAGAAATCTTATATCTGTGGTCAATGTGGGAAGAGTTTTAGTCAATCTAGCTATCTGACAACGCAAGAGAGAACACACACAGGAGAGAAACCTTATAGCTGTGACAAGAGATAATCTGATAAAAGACCTCTGATCAAACATCAGAAAATACATACATGAAGGAGTTGTTTCATGATATCAATGAAATAATGTCACAATGTAGAATGTTTTAACATTGTAGTAGGAGTATTTTAATGATGTCACAATGTAGACCCCTAAACGTTTGTCCCCTGTTCTATTGATTTTAGTTTCAGGGGGAAAATCCAGGCTCAAAAATGGAAGAGTTACTATTTATGAGATTTAATAAAAAGTGACTAACAAAAAAAGAGCTGTGTTACACTTACCACGTTGGTGACCCACTGGAATCAAAATGCAACACTTCAAAATGTAGCTAGCTGTTTTCTACAAATTGTCCTCTAACCAGGGATGTACACATTATTCCCAGATTCCGTGTGGTTTTTGAGCTGTTAGTTTTAACAGGATGTGCAACCTCATCTCCCTTCTGTCACACAAATGATTTTAGCATGATATCGATGAGTTATGACAAATAAGTGTTGTGTTACTTTGTTTAGCGACACCTAAATTTAAATGCATCACTCCAAAATGTAGCTGACTGTCTTCTGCAGGTTGTCCTCTAACCAGTGAGGTGAAAGATATCTCAATTTCTATGTGTTTTTTGTTTTGTTATGTTAGTTTCAAGAGCAGATTCAACCTGATTTCCCCCCAAATGGATATAAGATTTGTGTTTTGCGTTTAGCCAGTGCGTTGCTATGGATCTTTATTTATTTTGACTGAACGTTTTTCCGTATTGGAGATGAGTTTTGTTTGGGCTCGTTCCAAGGAGACGAGAGTTCTAGAAGCTAGTGGGTTTTAGAAAGAGGAGAGTTCTAGAATCTAGTGAGTTTTAGGAAGACGAGTGTTCTAGAAGCTAGTGGGATTTAGGAAGACGAGAGTTCTAGAAGCTAGTGAGTTTTAGGAAGACGAGAGTTCTAGAAGCTAGTGAGTTTTAGGAAGACGAGTGTTCTAGAAGCTAGTGGGATTTAGGATTCTATAGAAAGAAAAAGGAGAAACGAATAATACTATTGTATATTATTATTTAGAAATATGTGTTTTTTTCTTATTTTCAATTGTTGTCAGCCAGTAGACACCATGTTTATATTGGTGAAGGTGAATCATTGTAGTTGATTATAATGTGAAATGGAAGTTGTTTTCTGTTGGTGGTGAGCAAACTTGTCCAACAAAAATACAGGATATATTTGTTGTCTTAAGGTGTTACAGGCTTTGGTTTTTCCATTTATGTTTTGAGGTTGGACTTTAGCACGTCTAGCTCGTTAGCACGTAGCTCGTTAGCCCGTCTAGCTCGTTAGCCCGTCTAGCTCGTTAGCCCGTCTAGCTCGTTAGCACGTCTAGCCCGTTAGCACGTAGGACGCACTGATTGGTGTCACCTCGTTAGTCAGTATGTGTTACACCTGTGCTGGCTTGTCCATCTCGTTAGTGGGAAGGTGTTTCACCTGAGCTGGTCCAGGTTCTATTTAAGAGTGTCTGGCCCAGTGCTCCAGTTGTCTTGATACATGTGGAGAGTCAACACCTTTAGTTGCTCCACCTTTTTGGTTTGCTTCCTGTCTTTAAGTTTGGTGTGGGTTTTTATTTTGTTTTCCTCTTCTTGGGCAGATTTAGTGGGTCTCATGGTGGGTGTCTTTTAGGTCCCAGTTGTTGTTACTAGTCAACTTCCAGTGGACACCCCCATAGTGTCTATCAGAACCCCTCCTAAAAAACAAGCTTATATTTTGGGTTGGATGTTGCATCCAATTAATATTTTAATCAATGGATTTTCCTTAGAATGCTAATTCGTCTTTCAGTTGTTAATCTTATGTTTGTTGTGGTAAATATTTCTGTTTATTTTCATTGTTTTATTTTTTTTCCTGTGAAGCATCCATGTCTGAAATGTGCTGTATAAATAAAGCTTGTTTTGATTTGAACATATTGCAAAAGAAATTAACCCAAAGACTGACAATCAACAGACTCTTGCAAAACCAATACGTATCTTGGTACATCTTATTATGAAAACAGTGTCAAAATAGTGCTGGTATGTACGTTTAGTATCACTTTTCAACCAACCCAGTTGAAGATAAATGTTTAATTCAACAATACGTCAAAGGATTCAACTACTGCAAACCGAAACAAACAAATGGATCAACCAGATCAATCCCACTTTTCCAGCCTGCTGAAGGCATGGTGGAGTGGTAAACACCACCCCCGGCTCTACCAGGGGCTTGAGGTGGTCTCCCACAGCTCTGCTTATGTCATGTTCTGTGGCCTTGCTGTTCCATTTCTTGACTGTCCCTGCAACACAGAAACACATTTAGTCATATAATATATAACACTCAAAGTAATGGATATGGAGCATCTATGGCCTCAGTTACACCTGGCCCCTAAATGTGACTTCTGTCATCTGATCACTCTAAATTGCATTAGGTTCAGATCTACCAGGATGGGCCTTTGACATCGTCTGGATGCAGTCAGGCCACCAAATATGCATCAGCAATGTAAAGAGATGGGGTGAATGAGTGGGGAAAGGTACATTTGACACAAATGACCTTCATAATATCAAAGAATAAATGTGTGTGTCTGAGGGGAAATTAACTTTCATACAGCCAAAAGGGGTGAGAAATTACACCAATATCAGTGGACATTTTGCACTAATGTAAATAAACATAGATGGAACATATTCCATTTTGCTGACGTGATGAACCACTAAGGGGACATAAATATTTACCATCTAAACCATGTGTGACCTCTCACCTCTCTGGCTGTAGAAGTGTTCTTCCTAACCAGTCCCTCAACAGCTCTCTGACTGAGCTCCACCCTCACTGGGTCTTCAGAGGAGAGGAAGGCTGAGGAGGGATGGAAGGATGAATGGATCAGTCAGTCAATAAAGTGTAGAGCTGCTGTCTATGCTGTCTGACAAAATCACTATTTTAGTAGTTCATTAAAGTAAATTAGGCTTTATGACTGCTGAATACCAACTATCAATCACTTAGATCATGTATTTTCAGGTAGAGATACATCCTTGGGACGTCCCTAGCCCATTGAAGTTGACATTTAAAATGGTTAAGGTAGGGTGTTGAGGGTAGGGTTTAGGGTAGGGATGTCCCAAGGATCCCAGATAGCATTGACCATTGTGCATTCTTCTGTCTCTTTTACATAGCAGGTGATGGGTTCTGACTTCTGAACTTGAAAATATTAAATATCCTTATTATGTGAAATTGAATGAAACAATAATGTATGTTGATGCTAATATGATGTACAATATTCCATGATGTTTCTATATGATAACAATAGAGTAATATATTTAATATGATGTACAATATTCCATGATGTTTCTATATGATAACAATACAGTAATATATTTAATATGATGTACAATATTCCATGATGTTTCTATATGATAACAATACAGTAATATATTTAATATGATGTACAATATTCCATGATGTTTCTACATGATAACAATACAGTAATATATTTAATATGATGTACAATATTCCATGATGTTTCTATATGATAACAATACAGTAATATATTTAATATAATGTACAATATTCCATGATGTTTCTATATGATAACAATACAGTAATATATTTAATATGATGTACAATATTCCATGATGTTTCTATCTGATAACAATACAGTAATATATTTAATATGATAACAATAGCGTAAAATATTGAATATACAATTTTTTTAACAGTTTCACAAATTCATTTTAATTAACTTAATCATTATGATTCAACAATCAGTTCACCGTCTCACCTCATACTGTATTGGAGCAGCAGCAGCTGACTGCCCAGTTCACCGTCTCACCTCATACTGTATTGGAGCAGCAGCAGCTGACTGCCCAGTTCAACATCAGTTCACCGTCTCACCTCATACTGTATTGGAGCAGCAGCAGCTGACTGCCCGGTTCAACATCAGTTCACCGTCTCACCTCATACTGTATTGGAGCAGCAGCAGCTGACTGCCCGGTTCAACATCAGTTCACCGTCTCACCTCATACTGTATTGGAGCAGCAGCAGCTGACTGCCCGGTTCAACATCAGTTCACCGTCTCACCTCATACTGTATTGGAGCAGCAGCAGCTGACTGCCCGGTTCAACATCAGTTCACCGTCTCACCTCATACTGTATTGGAGCAGCAGCAGCTGACTGCCCGGTTCAACATCAGTTCACCGTCTCACCTCATACTGTATTGGAGCAGCAGCAGCTGACTGCCCTGTTCAACATCAGTTCACCGTCTCACCTCATACTGTATTGGAGCAGCAGCAGCTGACTGCCCGGTTCAACATCAGTTCACCGTCTCACCTCATACTGTATTGGAGCAGCAGCAGCTGACTGCCCGGTTAAACATCAGTTCACCGTCTCACCTCATACTGTATTGGAGCAGCAGCAGCTGACTTGATCGTTGATGCTAATCATCATGTTTGAATCTGAGAGTAAATAGAGCCGACTACACTCTAAAAATGAAGGGTTCAACTGGAGTTGTTCTCAGATCCCCTAAGAACCGTAGGGTTCTTGGTCAATGAAAAACAGCCCCAAAAGGTTCTTCAAAGAACTTGTTAGAAGGTGGGTTCATCGAGGAACCTCCGTTGTTGCTGGACTTCTTCCGGGAATTTCGCAATTACAACTGAAAACGATGGTGACAAGTTTGGATGCGACAACAGTTAAAAAGGTTAAGTTGGGTTGATGTTTGGCTCTGAATATGTCTCGAAATCATTTATTATAATAATATAACATACTAATAATGAATAACGAAGACAATGATGGTTTTCTGTGAATATCTTCCATAACGTTACTATAGTTAATGAACGTAAATATTAGAAAGCCGGGTTTGACCGTCGGCGTTGTATGAGCTACAGTACAGTACCGTTAGCTAGCTAGCTAACGTTATGTCCTAACTAGGCACAACTAGGTTTGGATTATTTCCTCAACTATATTCTTTCCCATATATTGTATATCGTTTCCATAAAGCCAACAACAGCTCTTATTCCTTCCCTTTCTCTAATGTATTTTGTAATAAAATTAGCAAGTGGAGTAAGATCATTGCTTTACTTTACTAGGACTGGAGACCACAGCAGCGATTCTGCTCTTGCCCAACCTCTTCAATGAGGACCCGAGTGGCCTTTATGTCCATGACAAGGTATGTGTATACACCAATCATCTGTTTCTTCATAAACATAGGTGTGCATGCTTATATAAAACTACAGCTTAACATTTGTTATGTTCTTTGTTAATTGTTTGTGTATTAATCTTTTCTTACTTTTGTTGACACAGATTTCACCGCTCTTCACTCCTTTACTGCACATCGGTGGAAATCCATTTCACCATGAGAGTGAAATCCCGCTGGCCTTTGATGGGGAGAACATCCAGGCCCTCGAGGACGTCCCCATGGGACTTGGGGCTCTGCTACGGCTGGATTTTTTATTTTATGTTAAATTTCCCCAAAATGTCAGAAGAGCACTTATGTTGTTAAGTTACTGTGTTCTGGGGATCAGAGAAGTTGGGGTGAAGTTACCAGGGCCGGTCATAAAGATGGAGAACTTCCTAACATGACTAAGTGGATACGATATACACACTAAAGCTGAAAAATCTGTATTTAGCATCAAGTCTACAATATTGTTAGTTTACCTATGATTCATTTTTAATGTTGTTTTTATTGTACATCATTATTTATAAATGTCATGAAAAGCACTATACAAAAAAATAAAAAATAAAAAAAATCATTATACAAAGTAAATGTATTATTTATTATGGTCTGACATGTCTGCAGAAATGTTGCAATTTTGTAATGTGTTTTGTTTGGTAAATTGTTTTGTAAATATTCATTCACATTTGTGGTGCCACAAAATAAATAATGAATTATTTAAATCAATATTGTCAATTTTATTGTTATTAAAATATGTTTTTATAATGGAGGGAGGGTGGAAAGGAAGTTTAAAGGTTCTTCTTTGAATGTTCTTCAAATAACTTTTAGGGGTTCCCCCACAGTTTCAATTTGAAGAACCCCTACAGGATACTCCAGGAACCTTTACTTTTTAGAGTGTATATTGATAAAAGTCACCTTGGCCGAGAGACATTTACATAGTTATACACAGCCCAATTTGGGAAGACTATTTTAGGGTGAAATAGTGGCCACAACAGACAGACCTGATATCGCCCATAATTCAACGTCCTTGGACGTCACGTGCTGACTGGGTATGACCAAAGTTATTCTATTTAGCTACACTTTGTAGTACATTTTTACACTATAATAAATGTTTCTGATGCCACATCACCCGTTTTCAAAGGGAGTCGTTGGTTTGTAGGGGCAGTCGCTTTTTAGCTTTTTGTCTGAAAGTATTTTCTCAACTGCGATACCAACTCCAGTCAGCAGATGGCGATGTGCGTCTTTCAGGTGATTCTGCCACTGTTTTTTATTTATTTATTTATTTCACCTTTATTTAACCAGGTAGGCAAGTTGAGAACAAGTTCTCATTTACAATTGCGACCTGGCCAAGATAAAGCAAAGCAGTTAGACAACATACAACAACACAGAGTTACACATGGAGTAAAACAACATACAATCAATGATGCAGTAGAAAAAAATAAGACTATATACAATGTGAGCAAATGATGTGAGATAATGGAGGTAAAGGCAAAAAAATGCCATGGTGGCAAAGTAAATAAAGTATGGCAAGAAAAACACTGGAATGGAATGGTAGATTTGTAGTTTGAAGAAAGTTAAAAGTTAAAATATAAATAATATGGTGCAAAGGAGCAAAATAAATAAAATAAATAAATACAGTAGGGGAAAAGGTAGTAGTTTGGGCTCAATTAAAGATGGGCTATGTACAGGTGCAGAGATCTGTGAGCTGCTCTGACAGCTGGTGCTTAAAGCTAGTGAGGGAGATAAGTGTTTCCAGTTTTAGAGATTTTTGTAGTTCGTTCCAGTCATTGGCAGCTGAGAACTGGAAGGAGAGACGACCAAAGGAGGAGTTGGCTTTAGGGGTGACCAGAGAGATATACCTGCTGGAGCGCGTGCTACAGGTGGGTGCTGCTATGGTGACCAGTGAGCGGAGATAAGGGGGGACTTTACCTAGCAGGGTCTTGTAGATGACCTGGAGCCAATGTGTTTGGCGACGATTATGAAGTGAAGGCCAGCCAACGAGAGCATACAGGTCGCAGTGGTGGGTTGTATATGGGGCTTTGGTGACAAAACGGATGGCACTGTGATAGACTGCATCCAGCTTGTTGAGTAGGGTATTGGAGGCTATTTTGTAAATGACATCGCCGAAGTAGAGGATTGGTAGGATGGTCAGTTTTACGAGGGTATGTTTGGCAGCATGAGTGAAGGATGCTTTGTTGCGAAATAGGAAGCCAATTCTAGATTTCACTTTGGATTGGAGATGATTGATGTGAGTCTGGAAGGAGAGTTTACAGTCTAACCAGACACCTAGGTATTTGTAGTTGTCCACAAATTCTAAGTTAGAACCGTCCAGAGAAGTTATGCTGGATGGGCGGGCAGGTGCAGGCAGCGATCGGTTGAAGAGCATGCATTTAGTTTTACTTGTGTTTAGGAGCAGTTGGAGACAACGGAAGGAGAGTTGAATGGCATTGAAGCTCGTCTGGAGGGTTGTTAACACAGTGTCCAAAGAAGGGCCAGAAGTATACAGAATGGTGTCGTCTGCGTAGAGGTGGATCAGAGATTCACCAGCAGCAAGAGCGACATCATTTATGTATACAGAGAAAAGAGTTGGCCCAAGAATTGAACCCTGTGGTACCCCCATAGAGACTGCCAGAGGTCCAGACAGTAGGCCCTCCGATTTGACACACTGAACTCTGTCAGAGAAGTAGTTGGTGAACCAGGCGACGCAATCGTTTGAGAAACCAAGGCTACTAAGTCTGCCGATGAGGATGTGGTGATTAACAGAGTCAAAAGCTTTGGCCAGGTCAATGAATACGGCAGCACAGTAATGTTTCTTATCGATGGCGGTTACGATGTCGTTTAGGACCTTGAGCGTGGCTGAGGTGCACCCATGACCAGCTCTGAAACCAGATTGCATAGCGGAGAGGGTGCGGTGGGATTCAAAATAGTCGGTAATCTGTTTGTTGACTTGGCTTTCGAAGACCTTAGAAAGGCAGGGTAGGATGGATATAGGTCTGTAGCAATTTGGGTCAAGAGTGTCACCTCCTTTGAAGAGGGGGATGACAGCAGCTGCTTTCCAATCACTGTGCCGTATAATCTAGTGGACGAGACGCTTCTTCAACATCAACAGCTAGTCAGCCACCTTGGTTCACTCTAACTTTATGGAAAAAGGTTTATTCAATAAATCTAGCAACTCCTCTCATACTGGGAAGAACCCCCCCAGCCCTTAAGGGCAGTTTTATTTCAATTGTAGTACCTGGACGTTTTATAGTTTCATCCTTAGGGTAATTTACAGTTTAATAATGCTTAAACCTCATCTTTATCAAATTATCCATTAAAAGATACCAACTCAAAACCTACGTTCGTCTACATATGGGTTGTTTAAATTGTATCTAATTATATTCCCAGTATTACTTCATCAAATCTCTAGTAATCATTATACACACATACAATTCATCATATTTTCATATATTCACAGAATACATATAAAACGTAAGAAATTCTCAGGTACTCACGACAACCATTCCATTTGCTTTTTCAAGGACTCTCCATAGCTACGAAGCAGCTCTCCATACTCCCAGCAGAACAAAAAAATAAACTTTTGTTTCCCGGACAATGACCGTGGGATCATCAACGGTTCTCTAACTTCCCTGAGATCACGGCAAAATCAAGCCTCCCAGGAACTATAGACCTTCTGCTGCTTTCTAAAATATCATCCCACTTATTATCCACATTTCAATCATCTGATTAAGCAAATTTCTATGTTACTATCCAGACGACAGATTAAGACTCATTTCCACTGTCACACAACTCTCATATCACAGTCACACAACTCTCATATCACAGTCACACAACTCTCATATCACAGTCACAACTCTCATATCACAGTCACACAACTCTCATATCACAGTCACACAACTCTCATATCACAGTCACACAACTCTCATATCACAGTCACACAACTCTCATATCACAGTCACAACTCTCATATCACAGTCACACAACTCTCATATCACAGTCACACAACTCTCATATCACAGTCACACAACTCTCATATCACAGTCACACTACTCCCATATCACAGCCACACAATGCTATTCTCAAACATACCTAATCAATTAGTTGTTTTTCAACAATATTTTAACCTGCAGGAATATTTTCACATTTCTATCTCATGGTTAGTTCCTAGAATAATGCAACACATACATTTACATCTTTCAATACTTCTAAAATGGGATCCAGGTTTAAAATAATTACAGGTTTAAAACAATTACAGGTGCACCTTACTATCTTATACTATATCATAAATGGTCTTAACTAGTAAACACAGATTCTAGTTTTCATCCAGTTCACACAGATAGCTGACTCAGCCTCAGATTCTACTGACTGGGCCCTGTTTACACCTCCACACAGGAATACACACTCAGAGCCTCCTGACTGGGCCCTGTTTACACACTTCGGAAACAGAGCAGATGAACCCACCTTTAATCTGAGTGGATACCACAACTCAAACCTAGTTTTTTTTTTAAAGAATGAGGTGAGCAAAACATGCAAGTGCAGGCTCAGAGTGTGTATTCCTGTGTGTGTGTGTGGGGGGGGGGGGGGGGGCACCTTGGAGGTGTAAACAGGGCCCAGTCAGTAGGCTTAGTGTGTATTCCTGTGTGGAGGGTGGTCTCCCTCAGATCCCAAGTTAGAGGGATCCCTCGTGCACCATTTACCCAGGTCATCAGGAGTCAGGTCATTTACCCAGGTCATCAGGAGTCAGGTCATTTACCCAGGTCATCAGGAGTCAGGTCATTTACCCAGGTCATCAGGATTCAGGTCATTTACCCAGGTCGTCAGGTCATTTACCCAGGTCGTCAGGAGCCAGGTCATTTACCCAGGTCATCAGGAGCCAGGTCATTTACCCAGGTCATCAGGAGCCAGGTCATTTACCCAGGTCGTCAGGTCATTTACCCAGGTCATCAGGAGCCAGGTCATTTACCCAGGTCACCAGGAGCGGTCACCAAGTGAAGATTCACATCCCCATCGCCAAATGTGGTGGTTAATTTCTTCAATATCAATTGAGGAGACAAACTTATCACACAAGTCAGAGTTATTCTTAAACTAAATCTTTATTCACTTATAAGGGAGCAGGTCAATACAACGTACACATATAAAGTGAATCAATTGAGTGCCCTACAATAATGATGGCTGGTGGACCCACGGGACAAAAGTACAAAGGTCTTTTATAGCCCTTTCAACCTACATGACGAACAACAGATGTATAGAACGGGTCACAAGGTTAAGAGTTGTATGAAAGATACTTATAATTCTCAGCAGACAGTATCTGCTGTTAAAACAGTACTCTTTGTGTAGAGACCAGGGTCTGGCCCTGGGGTCATCTCTCCCTGGTACCATATAGAACAGAAACATTAACTCATGCTCTGGAATGCGGTCTCTTTAGGTTTTATCACCCAAAAGACATTGTAAATCTCCTGTCAGTGTTTTCTCCCAGAGGCCCATCCTCAGTAGAACACACAGACACAATAGTTATAAGAACCCTCTATTCTGTTGCATAAAACAACCATTTGATGCAATAAAAGTATTATAACAATGTTGCAGTTTTGCTCTCACAGTGTCCACTGAAAGTTGACTAGTAACAACAACTGGGACATAAAAGACACCCACCATGAGACCCACTATATCTGCCCAAGAAGAGGCAAAAAAAGAAAACCCCACACCAAACTTAAAGACAGGAAGTAAACCAAAATGGTGGAGCAACTAAAGGTGTTGACTCTCCACATGTATCAAGACAACTGGAGCACTGGGCCAGACACTCTTAAATAGAACCTGGACCAGCTCAGGTGAAACACCTTCCCACTAACGAGATGGACAAGCCAGCACAGGTGTAACACATACTGACTAACGAGGTGACACCAATCAGTGCGTCCTACGTGTGTAAGAAATATATTTGATAAACTGGTCTATTGAGCAACACTTATCTGCTGATACAAAAGACACATTCTGTGTTGTACTGATACTAGCTATACACACACACCTAGAAACAGATTGGCCGAATTAGACCTTACACAGCACTGATAAAATAGGAAATGACCTGATCACAGGGGTCAGCGTCCAGTTTCGCAATAATATCTTGTGACTACAGAGATACACAGACAAGGACTCAGCACAAAGTACACACACACACAAACCCATCCCAGAGGGCTGGGTCAGCGGAACAAAGAACACACTCATGGACCAATGGGGAGTCGATCCCGACCCGAGACCAGATCGTCACTCCACTCATCGACCAGTCAGGAGGACGAATCTACAAGACTCAACATACGTCATTACAATCATGTTGTATAAATCAGATGCACAATATGTTTACGGGGCTTGCTTCCGCTAGTTCCCTAAGAACTGAAAGAACGAGCCCGTGCACGTTTTGCCAAATATCTTTGTCTCTTAATAAAGCTGCCTTACGATAATTGAATCCACCCGGTCCAGCGTCTTGACTTGGTCTCCTTCTCAAGTAACTGTTCATCAACAAAACTTGGTAGCAGAGGATGGTTTCATACTTCTGAATTCGGTCCATAGATGGTTGATGTGAGAGGGGACAAGTCCAGGACAATCTCGTGAGGACGGGTGACCTGTCCGCAGGAGCCATCGGTGATTCTACTTGCCCCGGGAAACTGATCAACGAGCTCGACTAATAAAAGGTAAGCAGAGCCTGTTAAAACAAAATCTGCATATTATATTATAGTCATATCCAAATTTTGATCAGAAGTACCGGGCGTGAGTATGAATTACTGTTAATATTGTATAGGATTGTAATAACGAAATGTAAGGGCTGAGTACAAGGATATTTGTGGTAATAGGCTTGATACCAAGTAGCATCAGTAGAAACTGGGATTGGTACAAATGTATACCGTGAGATTATGACCATTCACCGTGGCGTGTGGATAAGGGACATCAATAGAAAGTCGGATACATAAAAATGGAATAGAGAGATCGTGAATAGAGTGAACAGAGAGATTGTGTGTCGGTCGCCCATGCTAAATTAAAAGCATGTGTGGCGAAATATTGATAGTATACATCTGCTAACTAGAGAAGGCCTACTGGAATAGCTGACCAGAAGGGAACACTCAGAACAAGCGGATGCAGTAAAGTAAATATAACTAAAACATATTAATCCTGTTAAAAATTATTTAGTTTCGTCCCGGAGATCTGGAATTTATTCTGGTTCCGGTTTTGACTTTGCTTAGGGAATAATGAAATAGCAAGTAGATAGATAAACCGATTTTGGTCGGAAGCCCCGTACATTGTAAAATTATTTAGTTTCGTCCCGGAGATCTGGAATTTATTCTGGTTCCGGTTTTGACTTTGCTTAGGGAATAATGAAATAGCAAGTAGATAGATAAACCGATTTTGGTCGGAAGCCCCGTACATTGTAAAATTATTTAGTTTCGTCCCGGAGATCTGGAATTTATTCTGGTTCCGGTTTTGACTTTGCTTAGGGAATAATGAAATAGCAAGTAGATAGATAAACCGATTTTGGTCGGAAGCCCCGTACATTGTAAAATTATTTAGTTTCGTCCCGGAGATCTGGAATTTATTCTGGTTCCGGTTTTGACTTTGCTTAGGGAATAATGAAATAGCAAGTAGATAGATAAACCGATTTTGGTCGGAAGCCCCGTACATTGTAAAATTATTTAGTTTCGTCCCGGAGATCTGGAATTTATTCTGGTTCCGGTTTTGACTTTGCTTAGGGAATAATTGAAATAACAAGTAGATAGATAAACCGATTTTGGTCGGAAGCCCCGTACATTGTAATAACGTGTTTAGTTTCGTCCCGGAGATCTAGAAATAGTTCCGGTTTTGACTTTGTTTAGGGAGGGATTTGTGCGCCTCCAGTGCGTCTGGAATTTGTTTCCAGCCCTGTTTGAGTGTGCTTGTTTGTACGTACCCCGAAGGTCCGAAACTATACCAATAGTTTGGGTTTCAGCCCGGGTGTGCGATCTGTCTGTCTATAGAACTGAGTGAGGATTTGATTTGCAAGTACTGCGGGGGACCTAAATAACATTGAACACCAAATTGGGGTAATCACCGGGGAGTTGGTATTGACCGGGTTAATGTATTAGCCTATTCAAAATATTAGTCCTAATATTAAAAAAAAATATAAAAAAAAAACAAAAAAACTGAGGGTGGGGCACCAGAGATAAGTCTGAGCCAGCACCGTGAATACATCGCTGGTCTTGACCAACGACGAGCTAAGTATACAAAGATAGAGGGACATTTATACAAATAATAGCATGGCAGCTATTCCGCCCACCAAACTTAAATTCAGTGAATATTTGGAACAAAAAATACAGGATAGAGCTGGAGGAGAGGAACAATATAAAGTAATAAGAAAAGTGTGGGAGGAAGTGAAGTTGAGATGGACACAGGCGGGCTATTTTAGCGGGGGAGCTCCCACTAAAGGCCAGCTGATGGTGATGGAGGAAGGTTTGAAGGAGGCAGTTCAGAAAGGAATAGAAGGTGAGATAGAAGGTAACAGAAAGCATATGTTTAAGAAAAAAAGGGACTAAGAACAGAGAAAAGGCAGAAGCAGAATTGAGAATAGGAGTTTGGGCTATAGAGGAGACTAGAAGGGCGCTTCTATATAAAAAACCAGATATGCTTACCCAGTACCCAATGCCTGTTTCCAAGACATTAGTATAGATTACACAGACATGGGAGCAGATAACGTGGGGGGAGGAAAAAGGTACCTGTTAGTAATGGTAGACAGGTTCTCTAGGTGGGTAGAGGCAATACCAACGGCACGGGAAGATGCCAAATCTATCATCAAATGGCTGCAAAGAGACCTCATACCTAGGTATGGGGTTCCGAGACAAATCCGTTGCGATAACGGATCCCATTTCAGCAATAAACACCTGAGACAGGTGGAGGAAAGGTTTGGAATTGTGCACAAATTCGGGTCAGTGTACAGGCCACAATCTCAGGGCCTAGCGGAACATGCAAATCAAACTCTTAAGGCTAAGATTGCTAAGGTATGTGCAGGTTCGAAGCTAACCTGGGTGGAAGCCCTACCACTGGCACTGATGGCCATGAGGGCCTCGCCAGGGGCGGGGACCCATCTCTCTCCCCATGAGATAATGACGGGGAGAGTCATGCCTGGCCCACCAAGGGAGGGAGGTCATATGCCCCCTCTTGATGTGCTGAGAATTGGAATGTCTGACTATGTGAGAAAACTGACGGAACTGTCTGCAGCTCTCTCCACACAGATCCGCAAGGTCCAAGAGGGGGAGCTGTCGGGAGACTCGCCACCACACAAGGTAAAAGTTGGGGACTGGGTGAGGGTCAAAGTCCACAAGAGAAAGTGGCTAGAACCCAGGTGGACTGGACCGTACGAAGTGAAGGAAGTTACTTCACACTCTGTCCAGGTCAAAGGTAAATCAGGCGCGCCTTGGCACCACCTTACACACTGCACTCCGGCCCCAACCCCTTCCAGAACTTTGACTGAAACCAGGGCCGATTTGCGCGCCCTAAAATTCGATTCCAACCACTGAAACCTTAGTTGGGGAAAATGGGACCACAGCTCCCGTTTCCACGACCTAAGGCGCCACGCCCAGGGTCGGGTTATCTCCCTCCCTGGGAGAGGCTGGGGATATCAGCTCCCCTGTTTGTTATTTTCATAATCATTGCTGGAGTATCCTTAGGAACTCTCACTGGTGGGGATTTGAACATTGCATGGAAAAATATTAAGTTAGTAAAGTGAATTGCAGGTGGAGTTAATTTTATTTTTACAGGGACGGTGCACATTAAACACAGTTGTGTATAATGGCAAGGTATTCTTAGCAAACAGAATGGGCCGGTTTGCAGACAAACTGAAGGGGTTTAAGGTTTTAAGCAATCTTGGGTTAAATTAGTTAAGTAGTATGTTAAAGTAGGGGAGTTTAATAGGTTTGAAGTACAGTATTGTATCCAAGGGTAGCGCATGTTCAAGTAAGTTTAAAACTAATGACCGGGGGGAGTATAATGGAATTATAAAGTATTTTTAGGTTTGGTTTGTAGTTAACGTTTGGGTTTTTGAATAGGTGTAGTATGAGGAAATGCTGACAAAGTGGTTATTTTATGGAAAAAGGAGTGCTTAACTGTCTTTGGGAAAAATCCTAGGGACAGGATATCTTAAAGGGGTATACACACATGGCATTTTGGAAGTTTTGTTTTCTGAGTTTTAATAAACACACTAAATTCTTTTGATAAGGGATGTTCTGGGAACCTGGGATACAAATGTAGATAAAGTTCTTAGCTTTAATTTGTTTAATGTAGTAAGAAACACGGTTCTGAAAGGGTGGTATGACTTTTTAACCCCTCTGGTGACTTTTCCTGTGTGGTCTGATCAGCCACATTGAAAAGCCATTTGGATGGTGAATTTAAGGGCATTGGTGATATTGATTTTAAGGGAATTTGTAGAACTGATAATAATGATGGAGTTAAAGCTCTTAGACACAATTGATAATTTGAACCAATGATAGGACTAAAAGGGTAAAGCCTTAGACTAAGGGTAGGCTTCCTTTAAGTCTATTTTCCTAGAACAATAAGGGTAAAATATTTTTTCTGGGTGGAGTAAATAAGATGAGTCATTTTGATCTGATTATGTGATTTGAAAATATTTTGACCAGTAGCAGGGGTATTTTTTACATGATCTAGATACGTTTATTTTCCCTTAGGAAGTCAGCTGTTGTTGAATTCAGTGTAAGAGATTTAACACAACAAGGCTGTGAAATTGATATACTAGTATTACTATATTTTGTTGTGAATAAGTTTAATAATGGTAGACTTATGTCAACAGGACAGGGATGCATGACATCTTTAGGTGATCCAGGATTATTGAGGGTATCGAGATAAATTTAAGTAGATATGCAATATCTAGACGGGTTGATTTTTCTAAAGTTCAGGAGTGCAACCAAGGAGACAATGAGACATCTAGTCAATATTTGGAAACAACCCAGATTTGATACTTTCTGTTATGAGAAAAAGCTGGAGACAGATAGAAGGGCAGACAGAGAGATCCTCCCCTGCACTGCTGTAACCTTGAGGGTTGGGGAGTAAGTAGCAGGAAGAAAGAAAGGGGGCCAGCAGGAGTAGATAGGAAGAGAATTTGGTTCACTTAGCTTTAGGATATTAATTCATGGAGAGACTATCGGCTCCATTGGCAGGCATGTATTTTAGTTTTGATTTGAAGTTTATGTTTGGTAAAATTCGCTAGGAAAAGATATGATAATTTAATGGAAAGTAGTTAAATCTTAAAGAAAATAAGACACTTGATAGAGAATTGTTACAGGGTAGCTAAGGAGGAATGCCCCAGGGAGAATTGGACATGTGGTAAATGGAAGGGGGCAATCCTACAAGAGAAGGGCTGACATAAGGATAATTTACTAACCTTACAAAAGACATTGTTAAGAAATGCAGCAAAATTGATACAGGGCTTGAGCCATGTATAAAAAGGGGGAGTATAGTAGAGCAGGCGATAGAACAGGATAGGATGCTACTAGGAAAAAAAAAAAAAACATTTTTGTAAAATTTCCATTCCAACATTTGGAAATGGACTTATTGAACTATTCCGAATTGAGATATTATCCCTAGAGTTGGTTTACTGGGATCTATCTCTTTAAAGAATGAATGACAGATTAGCTAATCAGGTAGAGCCTATAGAATGCCAGAGTTAGAGATACCAGAACAGGTAGACATAGAAATTAAAGATATACTGGCAGAGCACATGAGAAGACTGTTTGTTTGTTAACCAAACCCGTATGTCCAAGAATTTGTGTCCAACAGGTGAATTACAGGAGAAGGTGATTCACTCAATCCAACCAGGAGACTGGGTGTGGATCCAGTCCCTGAGGAGAAAAAACTGGAAGCAACACAGTTGGGAAGGCCCATACCAGGTTCTGTTAAACCACTGCCTTTGCCATTAGAAAAGCTGAGAGAGTCACTTGGGTCCACGTTACCCACTGCAAGAAGGTATGTACACATATGAACACTGTTGATCACACACAGAGTTAGGAGAAGAACCGATACCAATAGGGTCCGGGGGTTACCTCCTTAACGAAGATTTCCTATCCCGACCGTTCATCACTGTGTGTGCTCCTAGAGGTGTGAGTATGGGGTGGTACCTAGCAGAGAGACTAAGGGCAGGAGAGGGTTGGCGGTTTTTGGAAAGAGTTTAGACTCTGAGCTGCATCATAGTCTAATCTGACTGATACATTCAGATCCACCATCTTCTGGTACTAATCATACGATACCGTTGTCATTGAGAAAAAGTAGAGGATAAACTATATAATACACTGATGAGTGACTTACAGAATAAGGAGTCAAAGAAGATCAAGATGTAGGATTTAAGGTAAACATTAAACAATTTCCTGGGAAAGAAGACAACTGTATAGGAATGGGGGTTGGCCAGATTGAAGTGCTCAGCCAACACACCTCGGTTCACCTGGATTCCTGATGAGCACCAGTGTAATAGATACAAGAATGGCACCAAGAATTAAGATGATTTTAATGGCTGGAAAGGTAATCGTTAATGTGACTGACTTAGGTTTGAAAGCACAGGAGAAAATGTGTAACCTCATAGCACCTATAACTGATGAAGGGTGGGCTAGTACCAGCGAAGGACGCATACGACAGGAATTACCACAAAGGGTGGTTAGGAACTTGCGCCCTGGGGTTATTGGTCCAACCAGTTTGAATTAGTGATAAGAGACCAGTTATAGGAGGCTAAAGTAGGTACAGGAGGAGTTTTGACCAGGATGGGAGTAGCTTTGTCTAGATGGATGCTATTGGCATCCTCAGGGAAGTTCCAGATGAATACAAAGATACGAATCAAATATATTCATGAATGAAACCGGGGATGCAGTAAAGAGGTTCTCTGACCAATTATCCGCCACCCCCCTCATGACCTGGTAAAATAGACTGACTCTCGATATGTTATTGGCAAAGGAGGATGGTGTAGGTAGAATGATTAGGTTCATTGCTGTACGTACATTCCTGATAACACAGCCCATGTTTGGGAAATGGAAAAGTGTTGTAGGAACTGTATTATGGCCTGCCTTCACCGGTATGAGTGTGTTTGTGTTTGTGTGGTTGTTGTTTGGTCCCGTGTGCGAGAGGTCTTATTTCCAGGATTCTGGAGAGATTGATAACGGAGCAGATGGGCAACTGGAATGATGCCTTTGATGAAAGTGACCCCGGAGGACACTGAATCCAGCTATGGGCAATGATCCTTGGTTTACTGTTGAGGAAGCAGAACCTACTTACATATTCTTGTGAGACGTGAAGAGGGGGACTCACAAAATTTGCCTCTTGCAAATTTTGCCCTTATTTTCCTATTCATATATATAATTGTCACATCTCTTAGGAGACGTGAAGAGAGGGATTTGTAAGAAATATATTTGATAAACTGGTCTATTGAGCAACACTTATCTGCTGATACAAAAGACACATTCTGTGTTGTACTGATACTAGCTATACACACACACCTAGAAACAGATTGGCCGAATTAGACCTTACACAGCACTGATAAAATAGGAAATGACCTGATCACAGGGGTCAGCGTCCAGTTTCGCAATAATATCTTGTGACTACAGAGATACACAGACAAGGACTCAGCACAAAGTACACACACACACAAACCCATCCCAGAGGGCTGGGTCAGCGGAACAAAGAACACACTCATGGACCAATGGGGAGTCGATCCCGACCCGAGACCAGATCGTCACTCCACTCATCGACCAGTCAGGAGGACGAATCTACAAGACTCAACATACGTCATTACAATCATGTTGTATAAATCAGATGCACAATATGTTTACGGGGCTTGCTTCCGCTAGTTCCCTAAGAACTGAAAGAACGAGCCCGTGCACGTTTTGCCAAATATCTTTGTCTCTTAATAAAGCTGCCTTACGATAATTGAATCCACCCGGTCCAGCGTCTTGACTTGGTCTCCTTCTCAAGTAACTGTTCATCAACACGTGCTAACGAGCTAGACGTGCTAACGAGCTAGACGTGCTAACGAGCTAGACGTGCTAACGAGCTAGACGTGCTAACGAGCTAGACGTGCTAACGAGCTAGACGTGCTAACGAGCTAGACGTGCTAAAGTCCAACCTCAAAACATAAATGGAAAAACCAAAGCCTGTAACACCTTCCCCCTTAAGACAACAAATATATCCTATATTTTTGTTGGACAAGTTTGCTCACCACCAACAGAAAACAACTTGCTGTCAACAATTAAATACAAGAAAAAACACGTATTTCTAAATAATAATATACAATCATGTAATTTTTTCTCCATTTTCTTTCTATAGAATCATAAAATTCACTAGTTCTAGAACTCTCGTCTTCCTAAAACTCACTAGCTTCTAGATCTCTCGTCCCCTTGGAACGAGCCCAAACGAAACTCAAATCAAATTGTATTAGTCATGTCTGATTTCAAGCGCAAACTCCTGCAATATCTCGATAGGCATGTTGTTGGATCAGGGCCCAGTCCCCAATGTCATGCTCTTGTACATTTGGGTTGGCACATCTGAGAACGATCCCTGATATTCTAAAAGCAGGATAACAATGTCAATATAATTGTACCCAAAAATGGTCAATTGGTTGCATAAATAATTATGATTACTAAATGTTTCATGAATTGTAAATATTAAATATCAAACCAAATGTACACCCCTTTGTTAATATGTATTGGCAATAATTAACTTAAGGGTGAGGCATGAAATAATAAAACGTATCTTTTGTCAGGCTGAATGTTTGAAATATGAGGTGATTTGAGTCCTGCTTCTTCAGTAGTGGAATAAAGACAATTAGCACTTGAACGTTGCAAAGAAATACTGGAGTGATGTAGGATTGTTAATAAAATTGATTATAGGTGTATAGGCTGCGTTCATGTGTATTTAAAAAAATGTAAACCTTCATTTAACAGTAACCGAAAGGTTGCTGGATCGAATCCCTGAGCTGACAAGGTCAAAATCTGTTGTTCTGCACCTGAACAAGGCAGTTAACCCACTGATCCCCACTGGGCCGTCATTGTAAATTAGTCAGTTAGGAACAAATCCTCATTTACAATGAAGATACCGGACGTATATTAGTCTTCTTTTCAATGACATGTTGCTAGGTGGGATAGCCCCAATGTCAAAACACAGTTGTAACGTGTCCAAATCAATAACCAATATGCAGAAACAGTTTGTGATATATTGAAAACCTAAACATAAAATCTGCCACAATAATCATATCACTTGTATTTTTTTTAAACAAGCACCTTATAAACTGCACAAGCACGAGAAACACTGTTGTTTTGACAAGTAGCAATAAATCACTGATATCAATTAGGGGGGAAATCAGGTTGTACATGCTGTTGAAACTAACACAACTAAAAAAACACATGGAAATGGGAGATATATTTTACCTCACTGGTTAGAGGACAACCTGCAGAAGACAGTCAGCTACATTTTGGAGTGATGCATTTAAATGTAGGGGTCACTAAACAAAGGAACACAACACTTATTTGTCATCACTCATTAATATCATGTTGAAATCATTTATGTTACAGGAGGGAGATGAGGTTGCACGTCCTGTTAAAACTAACAACTCAAAACCCACATGGAATCTGGGAAGAATATGCACATCACCGGTTACTGTAGAAAACAGCTAGCTACATTGTGATTCCAGTGGGTCACCAACGTAGTAAGTATAACACATCTCTTTTTTTGTTAGTCACTTTTTGTTAAATCTCATAAATAGTAACTCATCCATTTCAGAGCCTGGATTTTCCCCCTGAGGCTAATATCCATATAATGTTGAAATCAATAGAACAGGGGACAAACATTTAGGGTTCTACATTGTGACATCATTAAAATATTCCTACTACAATGTTAAAACATTCTACATTGTGACATCATTAAAATATTCCTACTACAATGTTAAAACATTCTACATTGTGACATTATTAAAATACTCCTACTACAATGTTAAAACATTCTACATTGTGAGATATCATTGATATCATGAAACAACTCCTTCATGTATGTATTTTCTGATGTTTGATCAGATAACTTTTATCAGAGTATCTCTTCCCACATTGAACACAGCTATAAGGTTTCTCTCCTGTGTGTCTCCGCTGGTGTATAGTCAGATAGCTAGATGTAGTAAAACTCTTCCCACATTGATCACAGCTATAAGGTTTCTCTCCTGTGTGTGTTCTCTGGTGTACTGTCAGACTGCCAGACATAATAAATCTCTTCCCACATTGATCACAGCTAAAAGGTTTCTCTCCTGTGTGTAGTTTATGGTGGGATTTCAGGGAGCTTGACTGAGTAAAACTCTTCCCACATTGATCACAGCTATAAGATTTCTCTCCTGTGTGTGATTTCTGGTGCATCTTCAAAGTATGTGATGTTGAAAAGCTTTTTCCACAATCTGAACAGTGGTGAAGTTTCTCTCCTGTGTGTCTCCGCTGGTGTATAGTCAGATAGCTAGATGTAATAAAACTTTTCCCACATTGATTACAACTAAAAGGTTTCTCTCCTGTGTGTGTTCTCTTGTGTACTGTCAGATTGCTTGAATTAATAAATCTCTTCCCACATTGA
The DNA here is from genome assembly GCF_901001165.1 of Salmo trutta. Classification (NCBI taxonomy): domain Eukaryota; kingdom Metazoa; phylum Chordata; class Actinopteri; order Salmoniformes; family Salmonidae; genus Salmo; species Salmo trutta. The sequence goes on along the minus strand of NW_021822911.1, from coordinate 1,014,995 downwards.
TCACAGATAAAAGGTTTCTCTCCTGTGTGTAGTTTACAGTGGGATATCAGGGAGCTTGACTGAGTAAAACTCTTCCCACATTGATCACAGCTATAAGATTTCTCTCCTGTGTGTGTTTTCTGGTGCATCTTCAAAATCTGTGAAGTTGAGAATCTTTTTCCACAATCTGAACAGTGGAATGGCTTCTCTCCTGTGTGAACTCGCTGGTGTCTAGTCAGATGGCTAGATGTAATAAAACTCTTCCCACATTGATCACAGCTATAAGGTTTCTCTCCTGTGTGTATTCTCTGGTGTACAGTCAGATCTCTAGACGTAATAAAACCTTTCACACATTGATTACAACTAAAAGGTTTATCTCCTTTGTGTGTTCTCTGGTGTACTGTCAGATTGCTAGACTTAACAAATCTCTTCCCACATTGATCACAGCTAAAAGGTTTCTCTCCTGTGTGTAGTTTACGGTGTGATTTCAGGGCGCTTGACTGAGTAAAACTCTTCCCACATTGATCACAGCTATAAGGTTTCTCTCCTGTGTGTGTTCTCTGGTGTGATATCAGGTTGGTTGAATGAGTAAAACTCTTCCCACATTGATTACAGCTATAAGGCTTCTCTCCTGTGTGTACTCGCTGGTGTATTTTAAGGTCTGATGAATATTTGCAACGTTTCCCACAGTCAGAGCAGCAATGAGATTTCTTCCCTGTGGGTCTCTGCTGGTGTTTCTTGAGGTGTTCTGATGTGGAGAGACTCTTCTCTAACTTGTCAGCATCATGATGTTGTTGAGGCTCCCCAGAGGATCCACGATAGTCACATCTCTCTCCTGTGTGAACGACAATGTCAGATGGTTAAAGTGCGCACACAATTTTGGTTGCAGAATCACCTCCCTGCTAGTATATCTAGTAATGAGGAAACCACTAGTTATGGATGTAGTATATCTGGTAATGAGGAAACCACTAGTTATGGATGTAGTATATCTGGTAACGAGGAAACCACTAGTTATGGATGTAGTATAACTGGTAACGAGGAAACCACTAGTTATGGATGTAGTATATCTGGTAACGAGGAAACCACTAGTTATGGATGTAGTATATCTGGTAATGAGGAAACCACTAGTTATGGATGTAGTATATCTGGTAATGAGGAAACCACTAGTTATGGATGTAGTATATCTGGTAATGAGGAAACCACTAGTTATAGATGTAGTATATCTGGTAATGAGGAAACCACTAGTTATGGATGTAGTATATCTGCTAAAGAGGAAACCACTAGTTATGGATGTAGTATATCTGCCTGGAGCAAAAATGGTGAGCGAAGATTTTAGTTTTTCACAATGTATTCTGAATATTACAGCTCACTATCAGCGCAAGATCAGGAGTGCTACTCAAGGAAACTCACATTAAGTTCTGTGTCTATTCACTAATTCACCACCATGGTGGAAAACTCAGGGGAGTTCTCATAGGCTGACAGCAAAAATAGCCTCCATTTACCGGTAGCTTATGAGTGCATTTCACATTTTACTTTTGGATTATAATTGTAAGGCTCGCTTGAATCTCTTGGGGCTAGGGGGCAGTATTTTCACGGCCGGATGAAAAACGTACCCAATTTAAACTGGTTAGTACTCTTGCCCAGGAAATAGAATATGCATATTATTAGTAGATTTGGATAGAAAACACTGAAGTTTCTAAAACTGTTTGAATGGTGTCTGTGAGTATAACAGAACTCATATGGCAGGTAAAAACCTGAGAAAATTTCAACCAGGAAGTGTAAGGTCTGAGAACTGTAGTTCTACTTTTGAATACCTAGAGAAACTACAAATACTTAGGGGTCACGTTGCACTTCCTAAGGCTTCCATTGGCTGTCAAAAGCCCTCCGAAAGTTGTTTCATACGTATCCAGTGACCGGACAGAATATAGGAGCTCAGTTACTGAGTGGAGGACAAAGGGTTTGGAAATGCGCAGTCACGTGAGCGCGCCTTTCCTTATTTTTCTTCTGAAATGAATACGCTATTGTCCGGTTGGAATATTATCGCTTTTCTATGAGAAAAATACCATAAAGATTGATTTTAAACAGCGTTTGACATGCTTCTAAGTACGGTAATGGAACATTTAAAATTTTTGTCTCTGGTTCCGCGCTCGCGTGTTATTCCTTTGGATAGTGCTCTTAACGCACAAACAAAACTGAGGTATTTGGACATAAATATGGATTATTTGGAACAAAAACAACATTTCTTGTGGAAGTAGCAGTCCTGGGAGTGCGTTCTGACGAAGATCAGCAAAGGTAATACAATATTTCTAATACTAATTCTGAGTTTAGTTTGCCTCGAACTTGGCGGGTGTCTGAATAGCTAGCCGTGATGGCTGAGCTATGTACTCAGAATATTGAAAACTGCTTTCGCCGAAAAGCTATTTTAAAATCTGACATAGACTACTCCTGGATGCAAACGCTATCTATAAATCTGACACAGCGTTTGCATCCAGGAGTAGTCTATCTATAATTCTTAAAATAATTGTTATGTATTTTGTCAACGTTTATGATGAGTATCTCTGTAATATGTGTGCTCATTCACCGGGAGTTCTGGAGGCAAAACATTTTATGACATTTTCTGAACTTCACACGCCAATGTAAAATGCTGTTTTTGGATATAAATATTAACTTTATCGAACAAAACATACATGTATTGTGTAACATAATGTCCTAAGAGTGTCATCTGATGAAGATCATCAAAGGTTAGTGCATCATTTAGCTGTGTTTTGGGTTTTATTGACATATATGCTTGCTTGGAAAATGGCTGTGTGATTTTTTTTTTGTCTATGTACTCTCCTAACATAATCTAATGTTTTGCTTTCGCTGTAAAGCCTTTTTGAAATCGGACAATGTGGTTACATCAAGGAGAATTGTATCTTTAAAATGGTGTAAAATAGTCGTATGTTTTAGAAATTGAAATTATTAGATTTTTGCTGTTTTGAATTTCGCGCCATGCTAACTTGTCAAGCAATCCCGTTAACGGGATCCTATCTCGAAAGGGTCCCCAACAGGTTAATATGTTTGTGTTTTTGTCTCAAATCAACTGCTTTATACTTAAACACTTCAACCACTAAAATGCACTTTGGCTAGCTTTGCCAACAGCCTGACAATGAGGGTTTTTACACTAAGTGTTTAACAAATTGGCCCATAACTTCACCAAACAATAACATAGACCTAGGACTATAAATCATTTAATATTTCAGGTGAAACATGGAAACTAAAATGTCTTTGTCATGACATTTCATAACCTGATCACCAGATCATTTTGTGAATAATCCCACTAGGCTACTCTGTAATGTGTTGTCATTCTAAATGTCCTGAATAAAGGAAAATAGCTCTGTGTGTTGTACAATAGCCTATCCATCAAGGAACAGTTCTCTACACATTATGAGCTAAGTATCTCTGTGTCCAAACAGACTAACGAGACCCCACTGTAAATCAAGCAGACAAAAACATTATAAACACCAATTTGTTATGGATGTTGGATCAAATGTGGAGCACAGCATAACTGTCTTTACCAGAGTAATGAATGAAGAATCACTTTGGTTGTTGTTGCATGTCGTGATGTTTGTCATGTGACTGTCATTCAGGAAATGATTTCCTAGATCAGCTGATGATAGTTGAACACGTGACTGTAACTAAACAGCTACAGTATTATGTGTAATTATTGAAGAACCACATTAATGACAGTAATCCATTTGGTGTTGTCAATAAAGTTAAGGTGACTCAGTTAAAACCATTGGATTTTGCATACTCTGAAATGATTTAGGATTTCTGTGCCCATGAAAACTGTTTTCCCAGCGTAATATAAGGAGACACTAAATGTTAAGTAGTTAGAGAGCATTTCAGAGATCTGAATACAAAAAACTGTCTGACAGCAAGATCCAGTATTTAAGTTGAAGTTCATCATATGACAAGCTTAATGTTATGACTATAACTACTGTTCCCTGAAGGAGGGAAACTAGGTACAACATACTATTAAATCCACGCCTCGCTGGAAGCCCCACCTTCCACAGGTGATGAGCGTGAGGCTCGGATTTATTCCTTCAATGTAATACCGCTCTTCACCGACCCAGGAAGGGGTGGGGCCAAACAGGTGTTGTACCTCGGTAGAAATGGTAAGATAAATTGGCACTCCAAATGGAAATGGAAAAAGTTTGCCGATTTTACCGGAAACTTCAGCAGCATAACTTCAGAATTGACGAAGGCCAGCAGCAGGTGGGGAATTGGTTATTTTCTTCTGGTTATATTGATCTCTGGCTTCCTCAAGTCATTTGTGTGTGTTAATTATTTAATCAAACGCTTGAAGCATCAGTTCAGTTCAAGTTCCGCACATACAGTTGATTTTATTAAACACACGGGGTGTGTCTATATGAACAAATACACGTCATAACATTTCAACCAATCAATTGGTAGAAATAAAATACTATTTTTTATTTTTATTTGGGACAGCCCCAGAACATAGTGCATTCAGACCCCTTCCCTTTTTACACATTTTGTTACGTTTATTCTGAAATGGATTACTTTTTTTTAAATGATCAATCTTCAGACAACACCTCAAAATGACATCACAATACCCCATAAAATTCAGAAGAAAGTTTAGAAATGCTTGCATACCAGTGGTTTTATTTCTGTAGAACATGCTAGTACGCTACAGTAGATTGTATCTCTCTAGGTCATGCCAGTAGACTACAGTAGGTTGTATCTCTCTAGGTCATGCCAGTAGGTTACAGTAGGTTGTATCTCTCTAGGTCATGCCAGTAGGCTACAGTAGGTTGTATCTCTCTAGGTCATGCCAGTAGGTAACAGTAGGTTGTATCTCTATAGATCATGCCAGTAGGCTACAGTAGGTTGTATCTCTCTAGATCATGCCAGTAGGTTACAGTAGGTTGTATCCAAGTGGAAACAATTATCAACCCAATGTGGAAAGTGTAGAATTTGGTCAACAACAAAATGAATGGCTTATTTGCTACGTGAGGTTTACTTGATCCAACAGAAGTTTCGTAATGATTCAGTTGTTATGTGGACACGTGACATACCGACAACTTTGATAAAAACACTATAGGAGTTGTCTCCAGATCGCTATGCATATTCATGCTAGTAGCTTAGCATCTCTCTCCATTGAATACAGGCGGTTGACGTCAACAACCCTCATAGAATATAAACAATAGATTACAATAATAAGATGTATCCACCAATCCAAAGACAGGATAGGTGGGAGATAGACAACCCACACTGCCGCTTTGTGGACAACGACTCCCCTTGTTAGGACGGAGAGACATCTTGTCAGTATATCCATAATCTTTGGTGTAGCCAACCCAACTCTCACATGGCTCTATTGGGGGTCAAGGTGTGTAGTAAAACATCACTACATTAAAATCACTACATGCCGTGAACCCCAGTCTGCGGTCAGCAGATAGACCCTTCTCAAATATATATGTTAAGTCACTTTTTGGAAACGGAACGGAGAAAACAAGGGGTAGCTTGTTCTCTACGTCGTCTGATTCTAGACATATCAGTCATCATCCCAGGGCCCTCCGTTGAAGAGGTATTGACGAGCCAACTCCGAATATCCAAAGTTAAAAACTAATTGAAGGTGGTACTTACTGGTGTTAATCAGATCTCCTGTCTCCTCCTCTTCATCTTCCAATGTGACAGTAATCTCTCCTTCCTTCTTCACTCCAAAAACAGCATCATCCTCTTCTTCCTCTTGTTTAACTGAAACGTCTTTCTCTTCTTCTTTCACTGTAACAGCCTCACCCTCTACTTCTTGTTTTACTGAGACATCATCCTCTTCCTTCTCCTCTTTCACGACAATGTTCAGCCCCAGAGCTACTTTCTCCGTCCAGCAGACCTCCTCTTCTTTAAAAGGAGGGGAGTAGTTTAGGGAGCTCATGTTCGGGGATGTTAGCTAGCTAGCTATCATTAGCGACCAGGCTAATGCTAACTTAACCAGCCAGCTACTATAGCTGACTAAAAACAATAACGTAATATTAAATTAAATAGGTTAACAAGTAGATACCACAGAAGTGTGTCTAAAACACAGTAGGTAATATAGGCCGAAAGCGTCTAAATAGCTTGAATCTTTCGGCTATGTTGGCTAGCAAGCTACCGAGGTGGTTGACGAGCTGTTTATGAAGAACCGTCCACTAGATTATACGTCACGCTGCAGCATCGCCTGAAAGACGCACATCGCCGTCTGCTGACTGGAGGGAAACGCAGTTGAGGATCAGATTTTATTTTCAGACAAAGATTATTTTACATGGATTTAATTAAATAATACTATTATATTGAGATATACAAATACCTGAATGTGTTGACTGATTAGTGAGAATATTTTTTTTTTCTACAGCACATTTAAGGCAGTTTCATTCAGTCAACCAACATATAAATAAGTAGCCAGCTACTGTAGGTCTATACTGCTCCTACATGGTGTAACAATACATCATGTAGATGTATATAATGAACAGACTAGGTCTATACTGCTCCTACATGGTGTAACAATACATCATGTAGATGTATATAATGAACAGACTAGGTCTATACTGCTGCTACATGGTGTAACAATACATCATGTAGATGTATATAATAAACAGACTAGGTCTATACTGCTCCTACATGGTGTAACAATACATCATGTAGATGTATATAATGAACAGACTAGGTCTATACTGCTCCTACATGGTGTAACAATACATCATGTAGATGTATATAATGAACAGACTAGGTCTATACTGCTCCTACATGGTGTAACAATACATCATGTAGATGTATATAATGAACAGACTAGGTCTATACTGCTGCTACATGGTGTAACAATACATCATGTAGATGTATATAATGAACAGACTAGGTCTATACTGCTCCTACATGGTGTAACAATACATCATGTAGATGTATATAATGAACAGACTAGGTCTATACTGCTGCTACATGGTGTAACAATACATCATGTAGATGTATATAATGAACAGACTAGGTCTATACTGCTCCTACATGGTGTAACAATACATCATGTAGATGTATACTACCGTTCAAACGTTTGGGGTCACTTAGAAATGTCCTTGTTTTTGAAAGAAAAACACATTTTTTTGTAAACAGTGTGCCGTCTTTCTTGTTCTTTAATAACAAAGCTTTTCTAAATAGTGTTTTTGCATGCAGCAATTCAACCATGAAGGGCTGATTCACGCAGTCTCTAAACAGTTGATGTTGAGATGTTTCTGTTACTTGAACTATGTGAAGCATTTATTTGGACTGCAATCTGAGGTGCAGTTAACTCTAATGAACGTATCTTCTGCAGCAGAGGTAACTCTGGGTCTTCCTTTCCTGTGGCAATCCTCATGAGAGCCACCCATACCTTGTCCCAACACAACTGATTGGCTCAAATGCATTAAGAAGGAAAGAAATTCTACAAATTAACATTAATTTAAATTAATTCCAGGTGACTGCCTCATGAAGCTTTTTGAGAGAATGCCACGAGTGTGCAAAGCTGTTATCAAGGCAAAGGGTGACTTCTTTAAAATATCTCAAATATAAAATATATTTTGATTTTTTTAACCCTTTTTTGCTTACTACATGATTCCATATGTGTTATTTCATAGTTTTGATGTCTTCATTATTATTCTACATTGTAGAAAATAGTACAAATAAAAACACTTGAATGAGTAGGTGTGTCCAAACCCTTGAATGGTACTCTATGTAAATGTGATATTTCAGTTGTTTTTGTTACATTTGAAACATTTATAAAAACCTGTTTTTGCTTTGTTGTTATGGGGTATTGTGATGTCATTCTGGGGTATTGTGATGTCATTATGAACTATTGTGATGTCATTATGGGGTATTGTGTGTAGATTGAGGGTAAAATATTGATTTAATCCATTTCAGAATAAGGCTGTAACGTAGCAAAATGTGGAAAAAGTGAAGGGGTCTGAAAACTTTCCAAATGCACTGTATATATAGGGGCAGTACTTAGTGACATCACTTCCTGAAACAGGAGGAAAAATGTATAACATAGGTTCACAATATCAACATTCAATGTATCAAAATATATGACCAAGCTGGAAGTGTAAACGCCAGCCCAACCACAATCCTAGAGGTTCACTGATGATCAACCTCCTCCTTCACATCTGACTCCTGATGATCAACCTCCTCCTTCACATCTGACTCCTGATGATCAACCTCCTCCTTCACATCTGACTCCTGATGATCAACCTCCTCCTTCACATCTGACTCCTGATGATCAACCTCCTCCTTCACATCTGACTCCTGATGGTCAACCTCCTCCTTCACATCTGACACCTGATGATCAACCTCCTCCTTTACATCTGACTCCTGATGATCAACCTCCTCCATCACATCTGACTCCTGATGATCAACCTCCTCCTTCACATCTGACTCCTGATGATCAACCTCCTCCTTCACATCTGACTCCTGATGGTCAACCTCCTCCTTCACATCTGACACCTGATGATCAACCTCCTCCTTCACATCTGACTCCTGATGATCAACCTCCTCCATCACATCTGACTCCTGATGATCAACCTCCTCCTTCACATCTGACTCCTGATGATCAACCTCCTCCTTCACATCTGACTCCTGGTGATCAACCTCCTCCTTCACATCTGACTCCTGCTGATCAACCTCCTCCTTCACATCTGACTCCTGATGATCAACCTCCTCCTTCACATCTGACTCCTGGTGATCAACCTCCTCCTTCACATCTGACTCCTGATGATCAACCTCCTCCTTCACATCTGACTCCTGATGATCAACCTCCTCCTTCACATCTGACTCCTGGTGATCAACCTCCTCCTTCACATCGGACTCCAGTGATCAATCCAGAGCGTCTTCTTTTTTGGGGGAATCCCGATGGACATCGAATAGGCCGTCATCACGACCACCGCCCACAAGTTAATTGTCATTCAGGTTATCAATAGGAAGAGCATTAGCAATATGTCCTGTCTAGTAACTTGTCTAGTTCAATGGAATAACATTGGCAGGTGTTAAACTCAGTCGATCTCAAACGGCGGAAAAACTTTTGGAAGTCTTTATCAAAGTCTGTGGCCTGTGATGTTGGGACAGATAATAGTCCCTTATTATACAAGAGACAAAATCCCCTAATTCTACAGCACAACGGCAGAATCATGTCTTCAGTGTAAAACTAACAATGACTCAATAATCCTTCTGGGAATGTTATGATGTCATGAAGTTATGGGAGGAGTTAGAAAGTTGGCTGTCAGAAGTACAGTTATACAATGTAAAATGTATTTTAATCCGTCTGTCTGCATATTTCAAGACATGGCATATGAGGGTGCAGTGAGATACCCGATGGTTTTCTCGTCAATCATCTTAAGTACTGTACTTAAAAACTGTCAACCAATCTTCTGTTGTTAACGCAATAGAAAGGTAAAACGCTTTATTATCTAAAAATGTAAAGTTCTGGGCGACAGAGAGAAATTAAATGGTGCAGTTTGAGGCCATGTGGCGGAGAGTGATGCGCTGGAGATGGAGGTGTGTTCTAGTGGGTCTGGACAGGTGTGATATAGTTAATGGAGATGGAGGTGTGTTCTAGTGGGTCTGGGCAGGTGTGATGTAGTTAATGGAGATGGAGGTGTGTTCTAGTGGGTCTGGGCAGGTGTGATGTAGTAATTTGTAGTTTGTTTGATGTTGTAATTTGTATGTGTATGTTTATAAAATATCAAATTAAATATGTTTTAAGTCCCAATGCAAAGTTACACCTTATTACATAAAACCAATCAGAATTCAGAAGAATGATAAAGTCAGGTGTGATGTAATATGGAGGACCAGCCTATTACCTATGATGTAAACTACAACAGAAATACCTTCAAATGTATGACTTCAAATTAAACCAATCATTTGCAGTCATGACTTGAGTGATTGAAGTAAACCAACGTTTTGGAAATACATGACGCCATTTAACCAAATATCAAAGAATGTTAGCTGTACAGTCTGCAGTTATCTTAGCCAGCCAGCTGACATTAGCTATTTGGCCAACTAGCTATGGTCAGCATAGCCTTTATGTCATCTACTAAACCACTGGCCGTGCTCGAGAGCATCAAATCCATGCTGCATTGTGGGTAAATGGTGGCTGGCTGATTTATGAATAATAATGAGTAGTTATTTATGATGTATGGTGATTTGTAGATCAGCCAGTCAGCAGTCACCTACAATGTCGAACAAGCCCAATACCAAACCAATCAGGTGCTTGTTTGATTAAATGAAGCTTCAGACGCCATTGATGGCATGCTGCTGATAAAGTGATACAGGCATCGGTACACTGCTTTGAAGTTTACTGCTTAGCGATTTGGACCCATGCCTCGTAGCTCCGGTATCACACGATAGATCCCTATCGAAAAGTTGTCAAAACAAAAAGGAGCAAGCAGGCATGATTTTCAAAACTCATGCTTCCTACACTAACTTTTTTTATATATATTTTTTTTAATTATATATATATTTTTTATTTATTAACAGTAGCATGCAAAACATACACATAACAGCCAGAGGGATTCCAAAGAAATTAGAAAAAAATTAAATAAAACTATTCCACATATCAAATCAAATACAGACATATAGCGAATACATGTTTTTGACATTTTGTTTTGTATACGTTTTAAAGACTCTAAGTAGTTTTACACATCAGATTAAAAAAAATTAAGGAAAGGGGCTTTTTCTTCATAAATTTTGATTTGTGTATGAAACATTTTCCTAATAAAATAAAGAGATTTACAACATACTCACATTCAATTGTGGAATCAGTGTAGTAAAATAATATGTCAAACTTAGAAATTTCAATGGTTGTATGCAATTTGAGGCCAAGATATAGTTTTACATCAGTCCAGAACACTTCACTATATAAACAATTACAGAATAAGTGTTCAATAGATTCAGTTTCTAGTTCACAAAAATTGCATTCACTGGTAACATCAAGTATGTATTTAGAAATCAAGCTATTACACAGATAGAATCTATGGATTATCTTAAAGGAGATCTCCTTTACTTTATTGGTCACCATAAATCTGTGTGGAGTGAGCCAAGCACGGCGCCAGTTTACATCAAAACGATGAAGCCCAACAAAATATCGCAGAGGGAATAGACTTCCTGTAGAAAATATCCCTTATTAAACGATTGTTGAATTTCGTATCTAGTAGACCAATGCCATTCACCTGAATATTGCTTACAATCGGAGATATGCCAAAATATATATTATTCTGAAGTATAGTTTTTATCCCACTAGGTATAGCTTTAATAACAGTGTCATATTCCTTGCTTGAAACCTCAAAGTTGTATCTTTCCATAAATTCTCTCCGTGTAAATAGATTCCCACTGTTATTAACCAATTGGCTGACAAGAACAATGTTTTTCGAGAACCATTTATGGTTAAATAACATCTTATTTCTATGTAATATTGACCCATTGTTCCAAATAAAACATTTATGAGGTGAAAAGTTGTGTTTATACAACAAAGCCCAGCACATTAAAGCCTGCTTGTGAAAAACCGCCAGTTTCACAGGAATTTTACCCACAATATATGGACATTGTAGTAAAAAATTAAGCCCTCCGAACTTCTGAAAAACAAAATGAGGTATAATATTCCAGAAGCTATGAGGATTTTTTATGTACCTTTTAATCCAGTTGACCTTTGATATCTGATTGAAGAGAGTGAAATCTAAGACATTTAGACGCCATCACAAACCCTGTTGGTGATAACAGCTCTTTTTATCTTATGTGGCTTGTTTTTCCATATGAAGTTGTACAAAAGCCTATCTAAGGTACAGCAAGTGGATTTGGGAATGTCAATAGATGAAAAAAGATAGGATGCACGAGATAGCCCCTCAGCTTTGGATAAAAGCACCCTTCCTTGAAGACTTAAATCCCTCCCTAACCATGAGGATAATGTTTTTTTGGCAGATTCAGTTACAGGGTTCAAATTAAGATCATTCATAGCCTTAAGATTTTTGGTGATCTTTACAGGTTACAGTATCTTTTTCAGAGATGTTACAATCTGCTGGATTGACAGCTCCTTTCAAAACAAACATCTCACATTTGGAAAGATTTAAAACCAAACCTGAGATTTTGGAGAACTGCTTCACGATATCCAATGCTGATCTAGCTTGAGACACATTTTTCAAAAAAAGTGAGGTGTCATCCGCCAGTTGGGATATCTTGAACTCTCTGGCCTGGAATGTAATGCCTTCAAATGGACTTTTATGAACTAATGAGCATAGCATTTGAGAAACTAACAAAAATAAAAAAGGTGAAATTGGACAACCTTGTCGTATTCCTTTGTAAATGTTAAACCTCGAGGATGTTCCATGACAGAGTTTGATACAGCTATTGCCACCATTATACAGAGTTCTAATAGCATCAACAAAGAAACGACCAAATTTCAAATGCTTAAGACAATCAAAGATAAAATTGTGACTTACTAAGTCAAATGCTTTCTGAAAATCCAAAAATAGGATAACAGGGAAGTCATCTAATAGATCACAATACTCAACCAAGTCTAACACCAGCCTGAGATGATTAGATATATGGCGCCCTTTCATAAACCCTGATTGACATTTATCAGTCAGATCATTTAAGCAAGACTTTAACCTTTTTGCAAAGATTAAGGCTATAATTTTGTAGTCGTTATTTAGGAGTGTGATTGGACGCCAATTATCAATACTTAGGAGATCCTTGTGTGGTTTAGGTATAAGAGTAATAACCCCTTGCTTCAGAGAGGCAGGTAGTTCTTCCTTCTTTATAGCCTCCTTAAAGGTTTCAAGTAAATAAGGTGTTATTTCTTCAAAGAAGGTTTTGTAAAATTCAGAGGTTAATCCATCACAACCTGGAGATTTGTTCTTTTTTAACTGAGCAACCCCGTACTGGATGTCCATAATGGATAAATCTTGGCAACAAGACTGATTGAGTTCTTCACTAATCAAATTAACATTCTCTATAGAATCAAGGAGATCCTTAGAGTCACTCAAATTGTTATCTAAGGAGTAAAGATTCTCATAAAATTGAGTGGTAAATTCTGATAACAACTCTCTATCCTCAGTGGTAACCCCATTAATCTTAAGTTTCCGAAGTGTGTTGAGTTCCCCTCTCCTCTTCTCCAAATTAAAAAAGTATCTACTGTTCTTTTCACCTTTTTCAAGCCATTGTTTTCTAGATCTTATGAAAGCTCCTCTAGCCTTTTCCTCATACAATGTATCTAGTTGATTCTGTAAATCATTTAATTTAGCTCAATCTCTGTGATATCAGCAATTGTTTTAGAGAGTTCAGCTACCTCACATCTCCTTCTTAAAGCAAGCCGTTTTCCATAAGTAATACAGGCTGAGCGGATTTTAAATTTCAGCAGTTGCCAATCTTTCCCATATTCTGCATTAGATGTAGCTAAACTCTAGTAAACAGAAATTAGATTCTTAATCACATTTTTTAAATCATCATGCAATAACAATGAGTTATTTAGTTTCCAGTAACCACCAGCGTATTTATCCATATACATTACACAACACAAATAATCTGTCCATGTGGTTGATGACCGCTACTAGCCAATGTCCATTGGAGTCCATTTGAGTAAACAAAAATTTCCCTTTGAAATTGTGTGCTAAAATTGCAACCCCAGCTGAATGATTTGTCCCGTGGGCCAAAAAAAATGTCACTGACCCACTGATTTTTCCAATAATTATAGTCCTCTTTGCATGAATGTGTTTCTTGAACGAATACAAGATCTGCATTGCAGTCCTTACAAAACAAAACAAAAGCTTTTCTCTTCAACAGGTTACGTATCCCCCTGGCATTGATTGACATAAACTTCAAGTCCATATCTATAGAATAGAAAGAAAAATCCTATGCAATCTCAACTTTACCCTCTATAAAAAGTTGCTTCATATATGTATTAACAGAATTCTTAACTTGTAAAATAGTAACACCATGTTTCAAAAGTAGAACGTTCAGTTTGCAGTGGGGAAGGAACTACCTTGTAAACCTACCGACAGAACAAATCACCCCGGTCGATTTCTTTACTGTTGGCAAAAAAGGCTCTGATTCCCCTGTAGTATCCACCCTTTCCTTGATTTCGGGCCTGTTGTACGAGAGGCCACAATTTTGCCTTTGCTGCCTTGTCTGCTGCAGTCAAGTCCTCACCGAATCTAAGTTTTCTTTCTTTCAGAAAGGCGCTTTCCTTTGCTTTCTTCCAAACTGCATCTCTCGCTGTGCGAAAAGCAAACTGGATGATGATCGATTGGCTGACGATGGCATCTTGTTTCGTCCCAATACGATGAGCGACATCCACAGCCATATCCATATATCCATCGGGAAAGTCCGGTGCCACACGGTTACAGATGTCTCTTACTAAGCGCTTCACATTCTCATCCTGGTCCTCGGGGACACCGTAAAGCCGTAGCCCCCACCTTCTCCGGTATCGCTCTGCTTCCGATAAGCGCTCTTGCATGTCTGCGATGGTCTTCTCCTGAGCAGTGCATTTCTCAGACGTAGCAGTGTTTGCAAGTTTAAGCTCTTCGATACTCTTGTATGCATGATTCAGAGAGGTCTCGAGGTCAACTATTTTTGATGTGTTTTCGCGGATCATTTTCTCCAGACCGTCGGCTCTTTCGTTTACAGCATCGATTATGTTGATCTGTAGTTCACGCAAAGATAATTCTTTCTGTGTCTTTTTGGGTGCAGGACTATTGACTGCATTTTCAGAATCAACCGACTGTCCAGAATTCTCCATTTCTTCTCCTGAGGAGTCAGGTGGCGGTTTTTCTCCACCGTATGAGTGCTCAGCTAGCAACTGCCTTCTCCTCCCTTTGCTCTTTCGCACATTTTTTCCTTCCATTTCTCAAAGTTATGAATCAAATTATCGGTCAACTAAGTGTTGTTCTCTATTGTGTTTACTATAAGCCAAGTTCCGTTACATTTAAGTAAGTTTGAGAGGGATAAAAGTTAAGGTTACTCGGAGCAAGCTGAAATCTCGTCTACACTCGCCGCCATCTTCCAGCGCCTCTCCTAGGAGAGAGGGGTACCCCTACACAGAACTGATCTGGATCAAAGATGGAGGACAGAAATACTAGGAGAGAGGGGTACCCCTACACAGAACTGAACTGGATCTAAGATGGAGGACAGAAATACTAGGAGAGAGGGGTACCCCTACACAGAACTGATCTGGATCAAAGATGGAGGACAGAAATACTAGGAGAGAGGGGTACCCCTACACAGGACTGATCTGGATCAAAGATGGAGGACAGAAATACTAGGAGAGAGGGGTAATCCTACACAGAACTGAACTGGATCTAAGATGGCGGACAGAAATACTAGGAGAGAGGGGTACCCCTACACAGAACTGATATGGATCAAAGATGGAGGACAGAAATACTAGGAGAGAGGGGTACCCCTACACAGAACTGATCTGGATCAAAGATGGAGGACAGAAATACTAGGAGAGAGGGGTACCCCTACACAGAACTGATCTGGATAAAAGATGGCGGACAGAAATACTAGGAGAGAGGGGTACCCCTACACAGAACTGAACTGGATCAAAGATGGCAGACAGAAATACTAGGAGAGAGGGGTACCCCTACACAGAACTGAACTGGATCAAAGATGGTGGACAGAAATACTAGGATGGAAGCAAATGTAAGGGATTATAATGTCATAACGAATCATGCAAAAACATGTACAGTTGACAGGAATGTTAGTTCATGTAGAGACAAACGATTATGCATTTTTTTATCATAAAGTTCATTTACGAAAATCGCTATTTAGCAAGCTAGCTGACTAGCTAACGTTAGCTAGCTAGCTGACTAGCTAACATTAGCCAGCTAGCTGACTAGCTAACATTAGCCAGCTAGCTGACTAGCTAACATTAGCCAGCTAGCTGACTAGCTAACTTTAGCCAGCTAGCTGACTAGCTAACATTAACCAGCTAGCTGACTAGCTAACATTAGCCAGCTAGCTGGCTAGCTTTATGGGTGTTGTGACATGAGTATGAAATTGTCATTCTGGTTGTTTTAGGGACTCCTGAAACAACCAGCAAACCAGGCTGTCGTTTTGTGAAACAGTGAATGTATAGAATCTAGTTAGCTGAAGAATTTACTGCAAATTGAATGTACAATTGTGTAAGCTTGCCTTGCTGATATTTGCCATGCAGATAGATGAAATAACGTAGCTAGCTATGTTCTTGCTTATTGTCCAGTGGATGATTAAAATACCTGTATGACTATGGATGTGTAGCTAGCTATCTAGCCGATCTGTGTATGGACCCAAACGTTTGGTATACATATTAGTTCAGAACTTAGCTATGAACCTCAGCTATCATAGCCAGTTGTATCAACTTCAAAACAGCCTGAATGACATTAATGAAGCCTATGGATTGAGTAGAATATAATATCATGTTGTGCCAAGGATGCAAGTCGTATATACATGTAGTTATTACCATGCATGAGATCCCCACATTGTAGCCTGTACATTTAATATATTCACTGATCATGTACTCTACCTTGGCAAATAAAGGTGCAGTTTAGGTATGAATGTCTTTGAGATTATTTTTCAGTCATATCCAATACCAGGAGTATCAAATTCCAGTCTTTGAATGACGCTGTGTCTGCATGTATGTTTTACAATTATACACTTCAACAGTGTGTAAAGCATCTCTTTAATAATACTTCCTGTATAATATAAACTGACCTGGGATCATTAACTCCGGAACTACTGCATCTCTGTCTCTATTTCAATGTAAAGCATCTCTTTAATAATACTTCCTGTTGACCTGACCAGGTGACCTCTCACCTCTGATCATGCTGTGCCCTCTATGTAGCCAGTTCAGATGCAGGAGGGGTTCACCGACACAGCTGATATAACCTAGAGGATTTAGGGAGAAGAGGAGAGAGGGATGAAGTGAAGGAGAGAGACTGTTATTGAGAAAATAAGGTAGTTAAAGCGACAATGTTCAACAGGAATCTCTGTGTGGCCTCACCTGGTGTCCACACCACACTAAGTGGCTGCAGAGTACTTTATGCTGAAAAACATGAACGGACCCACAAGGACAAACAATACAGTGTAGTTATAGAAATAATGAAGTGTCTTACTATTCTCCATGGTTGGCCCTCTTGCCTATTCTTTGAAGGTGGAAGGATCCACAGTTATACACCTGAGCCTGTTTACTGCACAACACAATCCATCAATCAGATTGATTCATGAGTGTGTAGGTGTGGGTTATAGGGTGTCTAATTGTTCTACATTTTTTCAATATGGGTGATTTAAAATAGCCTGTTTTGTTTTTGCACAGACATCACACCCTTACCTACACAGCACCCTCAACTGAGAAGTAGAAATCAAAGGGAGATAAACTGTGAACTGAATAACTGCAGTTGACATAGCTCAGTAAATGGAAGAATACTCTTATTGCAATGTGAATGGCTCTTAAAAGAGCTTTTGGTTGTGCATAGTGACGTCTATGGTGTTGCCAGGGAACAGCACCCTCTTTGAAGAAGTAGGAGGTGAAGATCTCCTGCACACGGATTGCCTCTCTTGCTGCGTTGTTGGACCCCATCCTTGAAACATCCTGCAGAGCAGCAGACTCCTCCTCTGGCACACGACGGTGAGCTGCAGATCCCCTCCTGGTCCTCGTGTCCATCCTCATGAAGTTACGCAGGACACAGGTAGCCTTCACACACCTGAATTCCTCCAGGAGGCAGTCCCAGATGGCCCTGGTCACCCAACCTTGCAGTGCCCTACAAGGTAACTGTAGGCAATCGTTTTGAAGGAATCTCCAGTTACAAGGTCTCTGTAGGTATATGGAAGACAATGTAATTATTAGACTGTTACATCACCAGGTCATTGTGGATTACTAATGTATAATATCCCTGATAACATTGGATTGATAGATGCATGGGCACACATATGTACATGTGTAGCATGTGACAATAACAGGATCATATCAAGGATAGCATCACAAATGAATACATAAATACCACTTGAAGCTTGATGATGAGTTGATCATTTGAATCAGCTGTGCAGTGTGAAGGCTAAAACAACAATGTGCCCCTCTGAGTCCCCAAGACTGAGAAACACTGCTCTTCATTGGGACCTCTTCATATGTATACTGGCTTTCATAGAGCTCTTTATCTGAGGACAGAAAACCTCACAAGAAACAGACTTCATTATAGTCAAATTACACCACACTGAATATTATGTTACTATTATCTCCGTCCTCACTTCTAGGGACAGGAACTACACAAAAGTACCTGCCCTATCCAGAATAGCCTCCTCTCTCACTGACAGTTGGGGCTGCTATCCTTTCACCCTCCTCCATGGCTGTTAGCTAGCTACCTACAAATGCATTTGGAGTTTGTTTTTTACAGTGATAAATACATCAAGATAGCTAGCTAATATGAAGTTAGGTAGCTGGTGATATTTAATTCACTTAGCTAGGTATCTATCTATACAGTATTTGAAGTTGGCTAGATAGCTAGCTCATTTAGCAGCTCATTTGAGTTAGCCTGCACTGTAGCTAGTTAGCTAATAATACATCGTTTTTTTACATTTTCAAAATCTATTTACTTACTTAATTACTTGAATAGGTTCTTCCTGCCATGTGGACAACTGGAAACAGGGCAGTAAAGTTTGTCACCAGAGCGTTTTAGAGGATATTACTATTGAACTATGTACCCATTTAATAACCAGACCTTCATACAAACTTGCTCTGCTGAATTCCTGATGGAGTCACAATGGGCGGCCTAAGAGGCATCTAGTCCATCTGCTGACTGGACGCAGTTCAGTAAAATGTACATTTTATCTTCAGACAACAAGTTAAAGGGGTCAAATACTTATTTCACTCATTAAAATGCAAATCAATTTATAACATTTTTGACATGCGTTTTTCAGGATTTTTTGTTGTTATTCTGTCTCTCACTGTTCAAATAAACCTACAATTAAAATGATAGACTGATCAATTCTTTGTCAGTGAAAGTGTAAGTGGGCAAACGTACAAAATCAGCAGGGGATCAAATACTTTTCCCCCCACTGTATCTCAGTCTATGCTGCTCTGACATTGTTTATCCATATATTTATATATTCCTAATTCCATTCCTTTACTTAGATTTGTGTGTATTAGGTATTTGTTGTGAAATTGTTAGATATTAATTGTTAGATATTGCTGCACTGTGGGAACTAGAAGGACAAGCATTTCACTACACCTGCAATAACATCTGCTGAACACCTGTATGTGACCAACAACATTTGATTTGATTTATGAAGGTAATTTGTGTCAAATTTACTTTTCCCCTCATTCACCCCATCTCTTTACATTCCTGATGCATAATCAGTGGCCTGACTGTGTCAAAGGCCCATCCTGGTAGATCTGAACCTAATGCAGCTTGGAGTGATCAGATGACAGAAGTCACATTTAGGTGCCAGGTGTAACTGAGGCCATAGATGCTCCATATCCATTACTTTGAGTGTTTTATATAATATGACTAAATGTGTTTCTGTGTTGCAGGGGCAGTCAAGAAATGGAACAGCAAGTCCACAGAACATGACATAAGCAGAGCTGTGGGAGACCACCTCAAGCCCCTGGTAGAGCCGGGGGTGGTGTTTACCACTCCACCACGCCTTCAGCAGGCTGGAAAAGTGGGATTGATACAGTTTTTCATACTAAGGTGGACCAAGAGTCTGTTGATTGGTCAGTCATTGGGTTAATTTGTTTTACAATATGTTCAAATCAAATCAAGCTTTATTTATACAGCACATGTCAGACATGGATGCAACACAATGGCTTCACAGGAAAAAACTATGAAAATAATCAGAAATATTTAGTACACAAATATGAGGATAAAAAACAATAATAACAACTGAAAGACTATTGAGCATTGTAAGGAAATGCCATTGATTAAAATATCAACAATATGATGCTATATCCAACCCAAAATATAACTTGTTTTTTAGGAGGGTCTCTGAAAGACACTATGGGGGTGTCCACTGAAAGTTGACTAGTAACAACAACTGGGACCTAAAAGACACCCACCATGAGACCCACTAAATCTGCCCAAGAAGAGGAAAACAAAAGAAAAACCCACACCAAACTTAAAGACAGGAAGCAAACCAAAAAGGTGGAGCAACTAAAGGTGTTGACTCTCCACATGTATCAAGACAACTGGAGCACTGGGTCAGACACTCTTAAATAGAACCTGGACCAGCTCAGGTGAAACACCTTCCCACTAACGAGATGGACAAGCCAGCACAGGTGTAACACATACTGACTAACGAGGTGACACCAATCAGTGCGTCCTACGTGCTAACGAGCTAGACGTGCTGACGGAGCTAGACGTGCTAACGAGCTAGACGGGCTAACGAGCTAGATGGGCTAACGAGCGAGACGTACTAACGAGCTAGACGGGCTAACGAGCTAGATGGGCTAACGAGCGAGACGTGCTAACGAGCTATACGTGCTAACGAGCGAGACGTGCTATACATGCTAACGAGCGAGACGTGCTAACGAGCTAGATGTGCTAACGGGCTGTACGGGCTAACGAGCTATACGTGCTAACAGGCTGTACGTGCTAACGAGCTAGACGTGCTAACGAGCTATACGGGCTAACGAGCTAAACGTGCTAACGGGCTATACGTGCTAAACGAGAGAGAAGTGTCAACAATTAAAAACAAGAAAAACACATTTCTAAATAATAATATACAATCAAAATATTTTTGTATCCTTTTTCTTACTATAGAATCCTAAAACTCACTTGCTTCTAGAACTCTCATCTTCCTAAAACTCACTAGCTTCTAGAACTCTCGTCTTCCTAAAACTCACTAGCTTCTAGAACTCTCGTCTTCCTAAAACTCACTAGCTTCTAGAACTCTCGTCTTCCTAAAACTCACTAGCTTCTAGAACTCTCGTCTTCCTAAAACTCACTAGCTTCTAGAACTCTCATCCCCTTGGAAACCAAACAAAACTCATCTCCAATACGGAAAAACGCGCAGTCAAAATAAATTGTAATGCACTGACAAAACACAAATCTTTTTGACTGCCCACCCTTGAGACAATCAGAAACCAAGTTGTCCTTATCATGGACATGTCTGATTTCAAGAGGAAACTCCTGCAATATCCGTAGTAACTTTCCACCTCACTGCAGAGCTTCTCTCTCTTTTCAGGGTTCACTAGACAGGCATGTTGTTGGATCGGGGCCCAGTCCCCAATGTCATGCTCTAGTACATTTGGTTTGGCACATCTGAGAATGAACCCAGATATTCTAAAAGCAGGGCAACAATGTCAATATAATTGTACCCAAAAATTGTCAGTCGGTTGCATAATTAATAATTATTACTAAATGTTAAATGAATTGTAAATATGAAATATCAAAACGAAATATACACCCCTTTGTTAATATCTGTTGGCAATAATGAACTTAATGGTGAGGCATGAAATAATAAAAATGTATCTTTTGTCAGGCTGAATGTTTGAAATATGAGGTGATTTGAGTCATGCTTCTTCAGTAGTGGAATAAAGACAATGAGCACTTGGATGTTGTAAAGAAATGCTGGAGTGATGTAGGATTGTTAATAAAATTGATTATAGACCAATTTATTATACTGCGTCCATGTGTATAGGCTGCAAGTACGTTGAAATTAAGTTGTTTTCAAGTCATTTTAAAAAACGACCAGAAAAACATCTCAATTTTCACTTTCAACCGAATGTATATTGGTCTTATTTAGTCTTATTTTCAACATCTTTTCAATTACATTTTGCTAAGTGGGATATTTCATTGATATCATGAAACAACTCCTTCATGTATGTATTTACGTTGAAATGAAGTTGTTTGAGTATTTTAGCAAAACAACATATTTTGCTAGGTGGGATAGCCCCAATGTCAAAACACAGTTTTAACGTGTCCAAATCAATAACCAATATGCAGAAACAGTTTGGGATATATTGAAAACCTAAACATAACATGTGCTATATACACAAACATCTGCCACAATAATCATATTACTTGTATTTATTTAAACAAGCACCTTATAAACTGCACAAGCACCAGAAACGCTGTTGTTTTGACAAGTAGCAATAAATCACTGATATCGATCAGGGGGGAAATCAGGTTGTACGTGCTGTTGAAACTAACACAACTAAAAAAACACATGGAAATGGGAGATATCTTTTACCTCACTGGTTAGAGGACAACCTGAAGAAGACAGTCAGCTACATTTTGGAGTGATGCATTTAAATGTAGGGGTCACTAAACAAAGGAACGCAACACTTATGTCATCACTCATCGATATCATGTTGAAATCAATTGTACGACAGGAGGGAGATGAGGGTGCACGTCCTGTTAAAACTAACAGCTCAAAAACCACACGGAATCTGGGAATAATGTTTACATCCCTGGTTAGAGGACAACTTGTAGAAAACAGCCAGATACATTTTGATTCAAGTCCAACGCGATAAGTGTAACAAGTCTTTTGTTTGTCACTTTTTGTAAAAAAATAAATCCACTGTGTTAAATCTCCTGTTAAACACACAGATGAGAGTTCTAAGAACCCATCTAACAACCTCCAATTCTGATGCAATAACTGCATTATATCATCTTGTCATTTCTGTTCTGACAATGTATTTTCTGATGTGTAATCAGATTTCTTTTATCAGAGTATCTCTTCCCACACTGATTACAGCTAAAAGGTTTCTCTCCTGTGTGTGTTCTCTGGTGTACAGCCAGATGACTAGATGTAGTAAAACTCTTCCCGCATTGAGCACAGCTAAAATATTTCTCTCCTGTGTGCATTCTCTGGTGTACAGTCAGATGGCTAGATGTAGTAAAACTCTTCTCACATTGATCACAGCTATAAGGTTTCTCTCCTGTGTGTGTTCTCTGGTGTACAGTCAGATGGCTAGATGTAGTAAAACTCTTCCCACATAGATCACAGCTATATGATTTCTCTCCTGTGTGGATTCTCTGATGAATTTTAATGCCTGCTGAGGAGGTGAATCTCTTCCCACAGTCAGAGCAGCGGTGAGATTTCTTCCCTGTGGGTCTCCGCTGGTGTTTCTTGAGGTGTTCTGATGTGGAGAGACTCTTCTCTGCCTCGTCAGCATGATGATGTTGTTGAGGCTCCCCAGAGGATCCACGATAGTCACGTCTCTCTCCTGTGTGAACAACAAAGTCAGACAGATGATTAAAGGCCCACAACAACAGAAATCCACTGCAAAAGGTGATACCCAGAGCGTACCCACGATGCTGTAGAACAACTGAAGTCTTTAATGAATGTTAAAATTATTTGACAATTGTCTTAAAACCTGTTGTGGATAGGGGGCAGTGTTTTCATGGCCGGATGAAAAAAACGTACCCGATATAAACTGGTTACTACTCTTGCCCAGAAACTAGAATATGCATATTATTAGTAGATTTCGATAGAAAACACTCTGAAGTTTGAATGGTGTCTGTGAGTATAACAGAACTCATATGGCAGGCAAAAACCTGAGAAACAGTCAACCAGGAAGTGGAGGATCTGAGAATTGTAGTTCTTCTTTCTAGTCCCTTTAGAAACTACAGTATCTGTGGGGTCACGTTGCACTTCCTAAGGCTTCCATTGGCTGTCTAAAACCTGAGAAACAGTCAACCAGGAAGTGGAGGATTTGAGAAATGTAGTTCTTTCTAGTCCCTTTAGAAACTACAGTATCTGTGGGGTCACGTTGCACTTCCTAAGGCTTCCATTGGCTGTCTAAAACCTGATAAACAGTCAACCAGGAAGTGGAGGATCTGAGAAATGTAGTTCTTTCTAGTCCCTTTAGAAACTACAGTATCTGTGGGGTCACGTTGCACTTTCTAAGGCTTCCATTGGCTGTCTAAAGCCTTCAGAAAGTGGTTTGAGCCTTCTCCTGTCCCTGGACAGATAATAGGAGCTCAGTTACTGAGTGGCCTGCCTGGCAACAAAGGGATTAGATATGCGCGGTCACAAGCTGTTCCTTCTTTTTCTCGTTGAAAGAATATGCTATTGTCCGGTTTGAATATTATCGCATTTCTACCTTAAAAATACCATAAAGATTGATTTTAAACAGCGTTTGACATACTTCTAAGTACAGTAATGGAACATTTAGACTTTTTGTGTCTCTAATTGCGCTCGGGCGTTAGCCTTTGGCTAGTGACCTGAACGCACGAACATAACGGAGGTATTTGGACATAAACATTGATTATTTCGAACAAAAACAACATTTCTTGTGGAAGTAGCAGTCCTGGGAGTGCATTCTGACGAAGATCAGCAAAGGTAATACAATATTTCTAATACTAATTCTGAGTTTAGGTTGCCCCGAACTTGGCGGGTGTCTGAATAGCTCGCTGTGATGGCGAGCTATGTACTCAGAATATTGAAAAATGTGCTTTCTCCGTAAAGCTATTTTAAAATCTGAGACAGCGGTTGGATAAAGGAGTAGTCTATCTATAATTCTTAAAATAATTGTTATGTATTTTGTCAACGTTTGTGATGAGTATTTTTGTAAATTCACCGTAAGTTTTTGGTGGGAAATACATTTTCTGAACATCACGCGCCAATGTAAAATGCTGTTTTTGGATATAAATATGAACGTTATCGAACAAAACATACATGTATTGTATAACATAATGTCCTAGGAGTGTCATCTGATGAAGATCGTCAAAGGTTAGTGCTTCATTTCGCTGTGTTTTGGGTTTTATTGACACATGTCCTTCCTTAGACAAAAATAATCACACAGCCATTTTCCATGTACTCTCCTAACATAATCTAATGTTTTGCTTTCACTGTAAAGCCTTTTGAAATCAGACAATGTGGTTACATCAAGGAGAAGTATATCTTTAAAATGGTATAAAATAGTTGATTGTTTGAGAAAATTGAATTGTTGTATTTTTGTTGTTTTTGTATTTTGCGCCATGCGATTCCATTGGCTGTTGGCTAGGGGTTCCGCTAGCAGAACGTCTGTCCTCAACAGGTTTAAGACAGTCAAGTGAGCAACAATAGTCATTTTATCTTGTTTTCACATTAGAAGCAACATCGATGAATGTAGGCTAGAAATAAGTTATTAATGTTTCTCTCCTAAGCAGTGTGCCAGATGGATTTTGGTCTCCAATATAGGCCCCTTTCTGTGTTTGCTAAAATTGCGGCACGAGGGCGATGTTCACTCAATTTGGTTGCAATCTCCCTGCTAATGAGGAAACCGCTAGTTATGGATATAGTATATCTGGTAATGAGGAAACCACTAGTTATGGATGTAGTATATCTGGTAATGAGGAAACCACTAGTTATGGATGTAGTATATCTGGTAATGAGGAAACCACTAGTTATGGATGTAGTATATCTGGTAATGAGGAAACCACTAGTTATGGATGTAGTATATCTGGTAATGAGGAAACCACTAGTTATGGATGTAGTATATCTGGTAATGAGGAAACCACTAGTTATGGATGTAGTATATCTGGTAATGAGGAAACCACTAGTTATGGATGTAGTATATCTGCCTGGAGCAAAAATGGTGAGCGAAGATTTTCGTTTTTCAAAATGTATTCTGAATATTACAGCACAAGATCAGGAGTGCTACTCAAGGAAACTCACATTAAGCTCTGTGTGTATTCACTAATTCACCACTGTGGGGGAAACTCAGGGGAGTTCTCATAGGCTGAATGCATTTCCAGGTTGCTTATGAGTGCATTTCACACTATTTTGGATTATAACTGTAAGGCTCGTTTGAATGTCCTGCTTAATAAAATGTTTGTTTTATTGTTGCAAATCAACTGCTTTATACTTAAAAAACATTTCTACCAGTAAAATGTTATTTGGCTAGCTTTGCCATCAGCCTGACAATGAGGGTTTGTACACTAAGTGTTTAACAAATTGGCCCATAACTTCACCTAAAAACAACATAGACCTACTGTAGGACCCATAACTTCACCTAACAACAACATAGATCTACTGTAGGACCCATAACTTCACCTAACAATAACATAGACCTACTGTAGGACCCATAACTTCACCTAACAATAACATAGACCTACTGTAGGACCCATAACTTCACCTAACAACAACATAGACCTAGGACTATATATTTAATATTTCAGGTGAAACAAGGAAACTAAAATGTCTTTGTCATGACATTTCATAACCTGATAATTTTGTGAATAATCCCACTAGGCTACTCTGTAATGTGATGTCATACTAAATGTCCTGAATAAAGGAAAATAGCTCTGTGTGTTGTACAATAGCCTATCCATCAAGGAAAAGTTCTCTACACATGATGAGCTAAGTATCTCTGTGTCCAGACAGACTAATAAGACCCTACTGTAAATCAAGTAGACAATAACACATTATAAACATCAATTTGTTAGGGATGTTGGATCCAACGTGGAGCACGGCATAACTGTCTTTACCAGAGTAATGAATGAAGAAGCACTTTGGTTGTTGTTGCATGTCATGATGTTTGTCATGTGACTGTCATTCAGAGAAATTATTTCCTGGATCAGCTGATGATAGTTGAACATGTGAATTACCAGTGGTTGTATCTCTCTAGGTCATGCCAGTAGGTTACAGTAGGTTGTAACTCTCTAGGTCATGCCAGTAGGTTACAGTAGGTTGTAACTCTCTAGATCATGCCAGTAGGCTACAGTAGGTTGTAACTCTCTAGGTCATGCCAGTAGGTTACAGTAGGTTGTAACTCTCTAGGTCATGCCAGTAGGCTACAGTAGGTTGTATCTCTCTAGGTCATGACAGTAGGTTACAGTAGGTTGTATCTCTCTAGGTCATGCCAGTAGGTAACAGTAGGTTGTATCTCTCTAGGTCATGCCAGTAGGTTGTAACTCTCTAGGTCATGCCAGTAGGCTACAGTAGGTTGTATCTCTCTAGGTCATGCCAGTAGGTTACAGTAGGTTGTATCTCTCTAGGTCATGCCAGTAGGTTACAGTAGGTTGTAACTCTCTAGGTCATGCCAGTAGGCTACAGTAGGTTGTATCTCTCTAGGTCATGCCAGTAGGTTACAGTAGGTTGTAACTCTCTAGGTCATGCCAGTAGGCTACAGTAGGCTGTAACTCTCTAGGTCATGCCAGTAGGTTACAGTAGGTTGTAACTCTCTAGGTCATGCCAGTAGTCTACAGTAGGTTGTAACTCTCTAGGACATGCCAGTAGGTTACAGTAGGTTGTATCTTTCTAGGTCATGCCAGTAGGTTACAGTAGGTTGTATCTCTCTAGGTCATGCCAGTAGGTTACAGTAGGTTGTATCTCTCTAGGTCATGCCAGTAGGCTACAGTAGGATGTATCTCTCTAGGTCATGCCAGTAGGTTACAGAAGGTTGTATCTCTCTAGGTCATGCCAGTAGGTTACAGTAGGTTGTAACTCTCTAGGTCATGCCAGTAGGCTACAGTAGGTTGTAAGTCTCTAGGTCATGCCAGTAGGCTACAGTAGGTTGTAACTCTCTAGGTCATGCCAGTAGGCTACAGTAGGTTGTATCCAAGTGGAAACAATTATCAACCCAATGTGGAAAGTGTTGAATTCGGTCAACAACAAAATGAATGGCTTATTTGCTACGTGAGGTTTACTTGATCTAACAGAAGTTTCGTAATGATTAAGTTGTTACGTGGACACGTAACATACCGACAACTTTGATAAAAACACTATATGAGTTGTCTCCAGATCGCTATGCATATTCATGCTAGTAGCTTAGCATCTCTCTCCATTGAATACAGGCGGCTGACGACAACAACCCTCATAGAATATAAACAATAGATTACAATAATAAGATGTATCCACCAATCCAAAGACAGGATAGGTGGGAGATAGACAACCCACAGTGCAGCTTTGTGGACAACGACTCCCCTTGTTAGGACGGAGAGACATCTTGTCAGTATATCCATAATCTTTGGTGTAGCCAACCCAACTCTCACATGGCTCTATTGGGGGTCACGGTGTGTAGTAAAACATCACTACATTAAAGTCACTACATGCCGTGGCCCCCCAGTCTGCGGTCAGCAGATAGACCCTCCTCAAATATATATGTTAAGTCACTTTTTGGAAACGGAACGGAGAAAACAAGGGGTAGCTTGTTCTCTACGTCGTCTGATTCTAGACATATCAGTCATCATCCCAGGACCCTCCGTTGAAGAGGTATTGACGAGCCAACTCCGAAAATCCAAAGTTAAAAACTAATTGAAGGCGGTACTTACTGGTGTTACTCAGATCTCCTGTCTCCTCCTCTTCATCTTCCAATGTGACAGTAATCTCTCCTTCCTTCTTCACTCCAAAAACAGCATCATCCTCTTCTTCCTCTTGTTTAACTGAAACGTCTTTCTCTTCATCTTTCACTGTAACAGCCTCACCCTCTACTTCTTGTTTTACTGTAACATCCTCCTCTTCCTTCTCCTCTTTTACGACAATGTTCAGCCCCAGAGCTTCTTTCTCCGTCCAGCAGACCTCCTCTTCTTTAACAGGAGGGGAGTAGTTTAGGGAGCTCATGTTCGGGGATGTTAGCTAGCTAGCTATCATTAGCGACTAGGCTAATGCTAACTTAACCAGCCAGCTACTATAGCTGACTAATAAAAAATAACGCAATATTAAATTAAATAGGTTAACAAGTAGATACGACAGAAGTGTGTCTAAAACACAGTAGCTAATATAGACCGAAAGCGTATAAATAGCTTGAATCTTTCGGCTATGTTGGCTAGCAAGCTACCGAGGTGGTTGACGAGCTGTTTATGAAGAACCGTCCACTAGATTATACGTCACGCTGCAGCATCGCCTGAAAGACGCACATCGCCGTCTGCTGACTGGAGGGAAACGCAGTTGAGGATCACATTTTATTTTCAGACTAAGATTATTTTACATGGATTTAATTAAATAATACTATTGTATTGAGACATACAAAGACAGGAATGTGTTGATTGATTAGTGAGAAATAAAAAATGTTTACTACAGCACATTTAAGGCAGTTTCATTCAGTCAAACAACATCTAAATAAGTAGCCAGGCACTGTAGGTCTATACTGCTCCTACATGGTGTAACAATACATCATGTAGATGTATATAATGAACAGACTAGGTCTATACTGCTCTTACATGGTGTAACAATACATCATGTAGATGTATATAATGAACAGACTAGGTCTATACTGCTCCTACATGGTGTAACAATACATCATGTAGATGTATATAATGAACAGACTAGGTCTATACTGCTCCTACATGGTGTAACAATACATCATGTAGATGTATATAATGAACAGACTAGGTCTACACTGCTCCTACATGGTGTAACAATACATCATGTAGATGTATATAATGAACAGACTAGGTCTACACTGCTCCTACATGGTGTAACAATACATCATGTAGATGTATATAATGAACAGACTAGGTCTATACTGATCCTACATGGTGTAACAATACATCATGTAGATGTATATAATGAACAGAGTAGGTCTATACTGCTCCTACATGGTGTCACAATACATCATGTGGGGCTTTAAATAGATGTTAGTGTGACGTATAATATAGTGGACGGAACGCTTCTTTCAACAGCAGCAACAGGGAATTTGTAGATCAGTCAGTCGGCAGTCGCCTGCAATGTCGAACAAGCCCAATACCAAACCAATCAGGTGGTTGTTTGATAAAATAAAATAAAATTAACATTTTACTCAACTGCGTTACCCACTCCAGTCAGCAGATGGCGGTCTGGGATTTTAAGGTAATGCTGCTGGTGTGACGTATAATGTAGTGGACGGAACGCTTCTTTCAACAGTAGCAACAGTTCGTCAGCCTCCTCGGTAGCTTGCTAGACAAAATAGCCGAACCAATAAAGCGCATTAGACGCTTTAGTATATATATTAGTATATATTAGCCACTGTGTTTTAAACCCGCTTCTGTCGTCTAGTTAGTTATCAGATTTAATTTCATATTTACGGTGTTGTTATTATTCAGCTAGCATTAGCTTAGCTAGCTAACATCTCCGACCATGCGGTCACTGAGCTACTCTCCTGCTAAAGAAGAGAACATCACAGTAAAACAAGAAGTAGAGGGTGAGGCCATTACTGTGAAAGAAGAAAAATACGCGTTCAGAGTGAAAGAGGAGGAGGATGTTACAGTAAAACAAGAAGTAGAGGGTGAGGCCGTTACTGTGAAAGAAGAAAAAGACGCGTTCAGAGTGAAAGAGGAGGAGGATGTTACAGTAAAAGAAGAGGAGGATGCAGTTTATGGAGTGAAAGAGGAGGAGGAGGAGATCACTGTCACATCGAAAGAGGAGGAAACTGGACATCTGGGCCCGGTTTCCCAAACGCATCTTAAGGCGTCCAATGGTTCTAACGGTGAACTCAGCCATAAGATGGTTTTGAGAAACCGTTCCCTGATTAACACTAGTAAGTACTGTCTTAAATACAGAGGCACAAACTCTGCAGTTGTTGAACTGATATGTGGTGTTAAAGGGGAAATATGCAATAGCTACATCCATATTGTGACTTTTAAATTATTTATTTATTGCCATTGATTCTTGAAGAATATAACACATGCCTCATGAGCTTAGTTCAACTGTTGTACCCCATCAGAACCCCAAATAAGCTTTTTTTTACTCCAATGTCTAGAAACAATGTAAATCAACACTGTATAGCCTCAACATGGTTAAAACTATGTTGATATCATGGATGGTCAGTCCTTGCATCCATAGGTCTGTCTATGAATTTGAGAGTAGTTACATTTCTCCAGACCCATCATCATCTTATTACCAAGACAGTGATGGAATTACAGCTTTGTTATTGTTTCAACTGCAGATTGATTGTTGTGTGGCTTATTTAAAGGGGTAACCTAGTTTTAAACAGAAACAAAATGGCTGCCTAGAGACTTGGTTTGGTAAACAGTTGAGGGATGGGGGCTGGAGAAATGTAACCACTCTCACATTCATAGAGGAAGCTATTGTATCAACCTTAATCCAAAACCTAGCGACCTTGTCAAGAAGTTCAGACATCTTGGTGTAACAGGTGTTGGCTTGACAGTTGCTGGACCCAGGTTTGAGTCCAGCTCAGGGCTACCCCCTGAATTGACTACACTATAAATACAAGGACTGGCCACCCATGAGGTCAAAATGATAGTTTTAACCTGATTTCAAGGCTATATAGTATATTCTATAATTGGCAGTTAAGATTTGCTGTGGGGGTCAAATTGTTGTCAAATTGGAAGTTTACATACACTTATGTTGGAGTCATTAAAACTCGTTTTTCAACCACTCCACACATTTCTTGTTAACTAACTGTAATTTTGGCAAGTCGGTTAGGACATCTACTTTGTGCATGACACAAGTAATTTTTTCAACAGTTGTTTACAGACAGATTATTTCACTTATAATTCACTGAATCACAATTCCAGTGGGTTTGAAGTTTACATACACTAAGTTGACTGTGCCTTTAAACAGCTTGGAGAATTCCAGAGAATTATGCCATGGCTTTAGAAGCTTCTGATAGGCTAATTGACATCATTTGAGTCAATTGGAGGTGTACCTGTGGATGTGTTTCAAGGCATACCTTCAAACTCGGTGCCTCTTTGCTTGACATCATGGGAATATCAAAAGAAATCAGCCAAGACCTCAGTCTGGGTCATCCTTGGAGCAATTTCCAAACGCCTGAAGGTACCACGTTCATCTGTACAAACAATAGTACGCAAGTATAAACACCATGGGACCACGCAGCTGTCATACCGCTCAGGATAGAGACGCGTTCTGTCTCCTAGAGATTAACGTACTTTGGTGCGAAAAGAGCAAATCAATCCCAGAACAACAGCAAAGGACCTTGTGAAGATGCTGGAGGAATCAGGTACAGAAGTATCTATATCCAAAGTAAAACGAGTCCTATATCTGAAAGGCCGCTCACCAAGGAAGAAGCCACTGCTCCAAAACTGCCATAAAAAAAGCCAGACTACGGTTTGCTTTTTTTATGGGGACAAAGATCGTACATTTTGAAAAAATGTCATCTGGTCTGATTATACAAAAATAGAACTGTTTGGCCATAATGACCATCGTTATGTTTGGAGGGAAAAGGGGGAGGCTTGCAAGCCGAAGAACACCATCCCAACTGTGAAGCACAGGGGTGGCAGCATCATATTGTGGGGGTGCTTTGCTGCAATAGGGACTAGTGCAGTTCACAAAATAGATGGCATCATGAGGAAGGAAAAGTATGTCGATATATTGAAGCAATATCTCAAGACATCCGTCAGGAAGTTAAAGCTTGGTTGCAAGTGAGTCTTCCATATGGACAATGACCCCAAGCATACTTCCAAAGTTGTGGCAAAATGGCTTAAGGACAACAATGTCAAGGTATTGGAGTGGCCATCACAAAGCCCTAACCTCAATCCTATAGAACATTTGTGGGCAGATCTGAAAAAGTGTGTACGAGCAAGGAGACCTACAAACCTGACTCAGTTACAATAACTCTGTCTGGAGGAATGGGACAAAATTCACCCAACTTATTGTGGGATGCTTGTGGGAGGCTACCCAAAACGTTTGACCCAAGTTAAACAATTTAAAGGCAATGCTACCAAATGCTAATTGAGTGTATGTAAACTTCTGACCCACTGGGAATGTGATGAAAGAAATAAAAGCTAAAATAAATCATTCTCTCTACTATTATTCTGACATTTCACATTCTTAAAATAAAGTGGTGATCCTACTTGACCTAAGACAGGGAAGAATTTCCACTCTGATTAAATGTTAGGAATTGTGAGAAACTGAGTTTAAATGTATTTGGCTAATGTGTATGTAAACTTCCGACTTCAACTGTATACCTAGATTCAATTACATTAAGGGTGAAACATACCTAGATTCAATAACATTTATATGATTCAATAACGTTAATGAATTGGCTTGAAACCTTTGTTTTAGAACCTTCTCAAAGTTGGTGCCTTGACGGTTTCTCACTCGTACCCTGACTTTATAAAAGGGATTTTGGGACAATTAGCTTAGTTTATAACGTGTATTTTAGGAACTGCGTGTCACAGCATGACAATGTGAACATGATTGGTCGACAGTCTCTTGGATGGGCATTAAACATTTGAATAAAGCTGTAATTTAACAAAATGTGGAAAAGGGGAAGGGGTCTGAACTTTCTGAATGCTCTATGTTTTATTACATTTTTGAAATGTAACCTTTATTTAACTAGACAAGTCAGTTAAGAACAAATTATTTTTTACAATGACGGACGACGCTTGGCCAATTGTGCGTCTCCCTATCGGACTCCCAATCACGGCCGGTTGGGATACAGCCAGGATTCGAACCAGGGTCTGTAGTGACGCCTCAAGCACTGAAATGCAGTGCCTTAGACCGCTGCACCATACGGGAGCCCCAAAATCATCTTCTAGTGCTGTCCCCAACTAAAATAAATCTTGGCCAACCAAGAGTCTAATTTTGTTTCTACCAATCGATTGGTTGAAAATTTCTAATGTGTATTTTTCCATATATAAACACCACCCACGTGTATTAATAAAATAAAAATTATTCTCGACCAGGTTGAAATACTATCAGACATCCCCAAATGGGCACATTTATAGGCCTACATTTGTGTACAGGCCAGGTAGATTAATCCTACTTCTATATGTGTAATCAGGTGCCCGTCCTTACTCAACATTGACAGGAGTTTCAAACAAAAGACAATTAATAAATTGACAACTGACGCATCTTGCGGGGTCAGGTCTGGGTGGTCTGCCAGGGGCCGTTTCATTTAGTATCTGTTTGGGTCGGCATGGGGAATGATTGTATTTCCCCCATAGTATGTTGTACCGAAGTTGACTGACTGAAAGGGAGTGTAACTTTGATTATAATTACACTTCCCTGAAGGAGGGAAACGAGGTACAACACCTGTTTGGCCCCACCCCTTCCTGGGTCGGTGAAGAGCGGTATTAAATTTAAGGAATAAATACGAGCCTCACGGTCATCACCTGTGGAAGGCGGGGCTTCCAGAGAGGCACGGATTTAATAGTATGTTGTACCTAGTTTCCCTCCTTCAGGGAACAGTAGTTATACTCATAAATCATTTCAGAGTTTGCTAAATCCAATGGTTCTAACCGAGAGTCACCTTAACTTTATTGACACCCAAATGGATACTGTCATTAATGCGGTTCTTAAATAATTACACATAATACTTAATACTGTAGCTGTTTAGTTACAGTCACATGTTCAACTATCATCAGCTGATCCAGGAAATCATTTTCTGAATGACAGTCACATGACAAACATCACGACATGCAACAACAACCAAAGTGCTTCTTCATTCATTACTCTGGTAAAGACAGTTATGCCGTGCTCCACGTTGGATCCATCATCTCAAACAAATTGATGTTTATAAAGTGTTATTGTCTGCTTGATTTACGGTAGGGTCTCGTTAGTCTGTTTGGACACAGAGATACTTCGCTCATAATGTGTAGAGAACTGTTCCTTGATGGATAGGCTATTGTACAACACACAGAGATATTTTCCTATATTTGTTGTTAGGTGAAGTTATGGGTCCGACAGTAGGTCTATGTTATTGTTAGGTGAAGTTATGGGTCCTACAGTAGGTCTATGTTATTGTTAGGTGAAGTTATGGGCCCTACAGTAGGTCTATGTTATTGTTTGGTGAAGTTATGGGTCCTAAAGTAGGTCTATGTTATTGTTAGGTGAAGTTATGGGCCAATTTGGCAAACTGTACAAACCCTCATTGTCAAGCTGATGGAAAAGCCAAAGAGCATTTTAATGGTTGAAGTGTTTTTAAGTACAAAGTAGTTTATTTGCGATGATGACACAAACATTATATTAAGCAGGACATTCAAACGAGCCTTACAATTATAATCCAAAGTAGTGTGAAATGCACTCATAAGCAATCTGGAAATGGAGGTTTCTCCCCTGAGTTTTCCCCGTTCACATTCAGAATACATTGTGAAAAACTAAAATCTTTGCTCACCATTTTTGCTCCAGGCAGATATACTACATCCATAACTAGCGGTTTCCTCATTAGCAGGGAGGAGTTTCTGCAATCAAATTGCATGTGCATCGCCCTCGTGCTGCAATTTTAGCAAACACAAAAAGGGGCCTACATTGGATACAAAGAGTTGTCTGGCACACTGCTTCGAGTTTCAATAACTTTAACTTATTTCTAGCCTACCATCATCGATTTTACTACTAATGTGAAAACAAGACAAAATATGACTATTCTAGCTCATTTTAAGACAATTGTCAAATAATTTTAACATTCATTACAGACGTCAATTGTTGTACAACATCGTGGCTGCGCTGTTGGCAACACTTTTACAGTGGATTACTGCTGTTGTGGGCCTTTAACCATCTTTCTGTCTTTGTTGTTCACACAGGAGAGAGGCGGGACAGTTGTGGATCCTCTGGGGAGTCTCAACAACCTCTTGATGCTGAAGAGGCAGAGAAGAGTCTCTCCAGATCAGAACACCTCAATAAACACCTGCAGAGATCCACAGGGAAGAAATCTCACTGCTGCTCTGACTGTGGGAAGAGATTCACCTCCTCAGGCATTAAAATTCATCAGAGAATCCACACAGGAGAGAGACCTTATAGCTGTACTCAATGTGGGAAGAGTTTTTTTCAATCTACATCTCTGACAGTGCACCAGAGAATACACACAGGAGAGAAATCTTATAGCTGTGGTCAATGTGGGAAAAGTTTTCATAAATCTGGCAATCTGACAGTGCACCAGAGAATACACACAGGAGAGAAACCTTATAGCTGTGGTCAATGTGGGAAGAGTTTTAGTCAATCTGGCAATCTGACAGTGCACCAGAGAATACACAAAGGAGAGAAATCTTATAGCTGTGGTCAATGTGGGAAAAGTTTTCATAAATCTGGCAATCTGACAGTGCACCAGGAACACACACAGGAGAGAAATCTTATAGCTGTGATCAATGTGGGAAGAGTTTCACTAGATCTGACCATCTGACTTTACACCAGAGAATGCACACAGGAGAGAAATCTTATAGCTGTGGTCAATGTGGGAAGAGTTTTACTGAGTCTGGTGGTCTGACTAAACACCAGAGAACACACACAGGAGAGAAACCTTATAGCTGTGACCAATGTGGGAAGAGTTTTACTAGATCTGACCATCTGACTTTACACCAGAGAATGCACACAGGAGAGAAACCTTATAGCTGTGGTCAATGTGGGAAGAGTTTTGTTCAATCTAGCCAGCTGACAGTACACCAGAGAACACACACAGGAGAGAAACCGTATAGCTGTGATCAGTGTGGGAAGAGTTTTACTGAGTCTGGTGGTCTGACTAAACACCAGAGAACACACACAGGAGAGAAACCTCATACCTGTGACAAGAGATAATCTGATAAAAAATCTCTGATCAAATATCAGAAAATACATACATGAAGGAGTTGTTTCATGATATCTATGAATTAATGTCACAATGTAGAATGTTTTAACATTGTAGTAGGAGTATTTTAATGATGTCACAATGTAGAACCCTAAACGTTTGTCCCCTGTTCTATTGATTTCAACATGATATGGATATTAGCCTCAGGGGGAAAATCCAGGCTCTGAAATGGAAGAGTTACTATTTATGTGATTTAACAAAAAGTGACTTACAAAAAAAGAGTTGTGTTACACTTACCACGTTGGTGACCCACTTGAATCAAAATGCAACACTTCAAAATGTAGCGATCTGTTTTCTACAAATTGTCTTCTAACCAGGGATGTACACATTATTCCCAGATTCCGTGTGGTTTTTGAGCTGTTAGTTTTAACAGGGCGTGCAACCTCATCTCCCTCCTCTCGCACCATTGATTTTAGCGATGAGTTATGACAAATAAGTGTTGTGTTCCTTTGTTTAGCGACCCCTAAATTTAAATGCATCACTCCAAAATGTAGCTGACTGTCTTCGGCAGGTTGTCCTCTAACCAGTGAGGTAAAATATATCTCCCATTTCCATGTGTTTTTTTAGTTGTGTTAGTTTCAACATCCCGTACAACCTGATTTCACCCCTAATCGATATCAGTGATTTATTGCTACTTGTCAAAACAACAGCGTTTTTGGTGCTTGTGCTTAAAAAGTTATATGATTAATGTGGCAGATGTTTGTGTATATAGCACATGTTATGTTTAGGTTTTCAATTTATCACAAACTGTTTCTGCATATTGGTTATTGATTTGTACATGTTAAAACTGTGTTTTGACATTGGGGCTATCCCACCTAGAAAAATGTAATTGAAAATACTTTGAAAAAAGGACTATGCAACCAAATATTTATTTATGCAACCAACTGACAATTTTTGGTACAATTATATTGACATTGTTGCCCTGCTATTAGAATATCAGGGTTCATTCTCAGATGTGCCAAACCAAATGTACTAGAGCATGACATTGGGGACTGGGCCCCGATCCAACAACATGCCTATCTAGTGAACCCTGAGAAGAGAGAGAAGCTCGAAATCAGACATGTCCGTAGTAAGGACAACTTGGTTGCTGATTTTGGGCAGTTAAAAAGTTTTGTGTTTAGCCAGTGCGTTGCCATTGATTACAATTTATTTTGACTGGTTTTCCGTATTGGAGATGAGTTTTATCTCTTATTCTTTTCCGTATTTTTCGTTCCAAGGGGACCAGAGTTCTAGAAGCTAGTGGGGAAAAAAAATATGAAAAATTTGTTCCAGAAGTGAGTTTTAGGAAGACAAGGTTTTTTTCTTGTTTTTTTTAATTGTTGACATCCAGTAGACACCATGTTTATATTGTAGAAGGTGAAGCATTGTAGTTGATTGTAATGTGAAATTGAAGTTGTTTTCTGTTGGTGGTAAGCAAACTTTTAAGGTGTTAGTCTTTGGTTTTTCCGTCTAGCTCGTTAGCACATCTAGCACGTTAGCCCGTCTAGCGCGTTAGCGCGTCTAGCGCGTTAGCACGTCTAGCTCGTTAGCACGTAGGACGCACTGATTGGTGTCACCTCGTTAGTCAGTATGTGTTACACCTGTGCTGGCTTGTCCATCTCGTTAGTGGGAAGGTGTTTCACCTGAGCTGGTCCAGGTTCTAGTTAAGAGTGTCTGGCCCAGTGCTCCAGTTGTCTTGATACATGTGGAGAGTCAACACCTTTAGTTGCTCCACCTTTTTGGTTTGCTTCCTGTCTTTAAGTTTGGTGTGGGATTTTCTTTTGTTTGCCTCTTCTTGGGCAGATATAGTGGGTCTCATGGTGGGTGTCTTTTATGTCCCAGTTGTTGTTACTAGTCAACTTCCAGTGGACACTGAGAGCAAAACTGCAAGATTATGTTATAATACTTTTATTGCATCAAATGGTTGTTTTATGCAACAGAATAGAGGGTTCTTAGAACTATTGTGTCTGTGTGTTCTACTGAGGATGGGCCTCTGGGAGAAAACACTGACAGGAGATTTACAATGTCTTTTGGGTGATAAAACCTAAAGAGACTACATTCCAGAGCATGAGTTAATGTTTCTGTTCTATATGTTACCAGGGAGAGATGACCTCAGGGCCAGACCCTGGTCTCTACACAAAGAGTACTGTTTTTACAGCAGATACTGTCTGCTGAGAATTATAAGTATCTTTCATACAAATCTTAACCTTGTGACCCGTTCTATACATCTGTTGTTGGTCATGTAGGTTAAAAGGGGTGTATCTTGGCTGTAAAAGACCTTTGTACTTTTGTCTCGGGGCTCTCAACGAAACATCTGGGGTTGATTCATCTCTCAACGAATCATCTGAGGTTGATTCATCTCTCAACGAATCATCTGGGGGTGATTGTTCGACCAGCCATCATTATCATAGGGCACCCAATTGATTGACTTTATATGTGTGTTGTATTGACCTGCTCCCTTATAAGTGAATAAAGATTTAGTTTAAGAATAACTCTGACTTGTGTGATAAGTTTGTCTCATTTGA
Organism: Salmo trutta; assembly: GCF_901001165.1. Classification (NCBI taxonomy): domain Eukaryota; kingdom Metazoa; phylum Chordata; class Actinopteri; order Salmoniformes; family Salmonidae; genus Salmo; species Salmo trutta. The sequence continues at coordinate 976,109 of NW_021822911.1, read as the reverse complement.
TATTAACCACCACATTTGGCGATGGGGATGTGAATCTTGACTTGGTGACCGCTCCTGGTGACCTGGGTAAATGGTGCACCAGGGATCCCTCTAACTTGGGATCTCAGGGAGACCACACTAAGGGAACGGAGCAGATGGACCCACCTTTGATCTGAGAGGCAGCGAGCCGAGTGGATACCATCAGAATAGTATATATAGTGGATACCATCAGTATAGTATATATAGTGGATACCATCAGTATAGTATATATAGTGGATACCATCAGTATAGTATATATAGTGGATACCATCAGTATAGTGTATATAGTGGATACCATCAGTATAGTATATATAGTGGATACCATCAGTATAGTATATATAGTGGATACCATCAGTATAGTGTATATAGTGGATACCATCAGTATAGTGTATATAGTGGATACCATCAGTATAGTATATATAGTGGATACCATCAGTATAGTATATATAGTGGATACCATCAGTATAGTATATATAGTGGATACCATCAGTATAGTGTATAACAGGGCCCAGTCAGTAGGCTCTGAGTGTGTATTCCTGTGTGGAGGTGTAAACAGGGCCCAGTCAGGAGGCTCTGAGTGTGTATTCCTGTGTGGAGGTGTAAACAGGGCCCAGTCAGTAGGCTCTGAGCGTGTATTCCTGTGTGGAGGTGTAAACAGGGCCCAGTCAGGAGGCTCTGAGTGTGTATTCCTGTGTGGAGGTGTAAACAGGGCCCAGTCAGTAGGCTCTGAGTGTGTATTCCTGTGTGGAGGTGTAAACAGGGCCCAGTCAGTAGGCTCTGAGTGTGTATTCCTGTGTGGAGGTGTAAACAGGGCCCAGTCAGGAGGCTCTGAGTGTGTATTCCTGTGTGGTGTAAACAGGGCCCAGTCAGTAGGCTCTGAGTGTGTATTCCTGTGTGGAGGTGTAAACAGGGCCCAGTCAGTAGGCTCTGAGTGTGTATTCCTGTGTGGAGGTGTAAACAGGGCCCAGTCAGGAGGCTCTGAGTGTGTATTCCTGTGTGGAGGTGTAAACAGGGCCCAGTCAGTAGGCTCTGAGTGTGTATTCCTGTGTGGAGGTGTAAACAGGGCCCAGTCAGGAGGCTCTGAGTGTGTATTCCTGTGTGGAGGTGTAAACAGGGCCCAGTCAGTAGGCTCTGAGTGTGTATTCCTGTGTGGAGGTGTAAACAGGGCCCAGTCAGTAGGCTCTGAGTGTGTATTCCTGTGTGGAGGTGTAAACAGGGCCCAGTCAGGAGGCTCTGAGTGTGTATTCCTGTGTGGAGGTGTAAACAGGGCCCAGTCAGTAGGCTCTGAGTGTGTATTCCTGTGTGGAGGTGTAAACAGGGCCCAGTCAGTAGGCTCTGAGTGTGTATTCCTGTGTGGAGGTGTAAACAGGGCCCAGTCAGTAGGCTCTGAGTGTGTATTCCTGTGTGGAGGTGTAAACAGGGCCCAGTCAGTAGGCTCTGAGTGTGTATTCCTGTGTGAGGGGGCACCTTGGAGGCGTAAACAGGGCCGAGTCAGTGGAGGATGATCTGAGAGTCAGTCGACTCAGACACCTATCATTGGTCGGTTGCGGGCGACCTAGAGCCATCCTGACACTGAATTGATCACAGTGGGGATTGGTCTGTAGGGGTGAGGGGCCAGGGTGACTGTGGGTTCTGTGTGAAACACGGTACCTGGTTAAACTCTATTGGAAGAAGAACCTCATTCTGAAAAGTGTCTGTGTGACTCTCAGAAGTGGTGAATTCCAATGATTTTAAACGTGCTGCCAGGTATGCCCTGGGTTCGGTCATTTCGCGTTAAATATCTAGAATCTGTGTGAACGAGATGACAACTAGAATCTGTGTGAACGTGATGACAACTAGAATCTGTGTGAACTAGATGACAACTAGAATCTGTGTGAACTAGATGACAACTAGAATCTGTGTTTACTAGTTAAGACCATTTATGATATAGTACAAGATAGTAAGGTGCACCTGTAATTATTTTAAACCTGTAATTATTTTAAACCTGGACCCCATTTCATATTTTCTGATATGAGAGTTGTGTGACAGTGATATGAGAGTTGTGTGACTGTGGTATGAGAGTTGTGTGACTGTGGTATGAGAGTTGTGTGACTGAGTCATAATCTGATGTTTGGATAGTAACAGAGATCTATAGTTCCTCCTAGAGATCTATAGTTCCTCCTAGAGATCTATAGTTCCTCCTAGAGATCTATAGTTCCTCCTAGAGATCTATAGTTCCTCCTAGAGATCTATAGTTCCTCCTAGAGATCTATAGTTCCTCACAGAGATCTATAGTTCCTCCTAGAGATCTATAGTTCATCCTAGAGATCTATAGTTCCTCCTAGAGGTCTATAGTTCCTCCTAGAGATCTATAGTTCCTCCTAGAGATCTATAGTTCCTCCTAGAGATCTATAGTTCCTCCTAGAGATCTATAGTTCCTCCTAGAGATCTATAGTTCCTCACAGAGATCTATAGTTCCTCCTAGAGATCAATAGTTCCTCATAGAGATCTATAGTTCCTCATAGAGATCTATAGTTCCTCCTAGAGATCTATAGTTCCTCCTAGAGATCTATAGTTCCTCCTAGAGATCTATAGTTCCTCCTAGAGATCTATAGTTCCTTTAGAGATCTGTAGTTCCTCATAGAGATCTATAGTTCCTCCTAGAGATCTATAGTTCCTCCTAGAGATCTATAGTTCCTCCTAGAGATCTATAGTTCCTCCTAGAGATCTATAGTTCCTCCTAGAGATCTATAGTTCCTCCTAGAGATCTATAGTTCCTTTAGAGATCTGTAGTTCCTCACAGAGATCTATAGTTCCTCCTAGAGATCGATAGTTCCTCATAGAGATAGATCTATAGTTCCTCATAGAGATCTATAGTTCCTCCTAGAGATCTATAGTTCCTCATAGAGATCTATAGTTCCTCCTAGAGATCTATAGTTCCTCATAGAGATAGATCTATAGTTCCTCCTAGAGATCTATAGTTCCTCCTAGAGATCTATAGTTCCTCCTAGAGATCTATAGTTCCTCACAGAGATCTATAGTTCCTCCTAGAGATCTATAGTTCCTCCTAGAGATCTATAGTTCCTCCTAGAGATCTATAGTTCCTCCTAGAGATCTATAGTTCCTCCTAGAGATCTATAGTTCCTCCTAGAGATCTATAGTTCCTCATAGAGATCTATAGTTCCTCCTAGAGATCTATAGTTCCTCCTAGAGACCTATAGTTCCACCTAGAGATCTATAGTTCCTCCTAGAGGTCTATAGTTCCTCCTAGAGGTCTATAGTTCCTCCTAGAGATCTATAGTTCCTCCTAGAGATCTATAGTTCCTCCTAGAGATCTATAGTTCCTCATATAGAAATATGCTTAATCAGATGATTGACATGTGGATAATAAGCTTTGATATAACGTTATCTTGGGGTTCCGTTCCTTCACTGCCCATCATAGAAGATCACGGGGTGGTATTGAGAGGGGGATGATATTTTAGAAAGCAGCGGAAGGTCTATAGTTCCTGGGAGGCTTGATTTTGCCGTGGTCTCTGGGAGGTTAGAGAACCTTTGAGGATCCCATGGTCATTGTCCGGGAAACAAACGTATATTTTTTGGTTCCGTTGTGAGTATGTTTGGAGAGCTGCTTCGTAGCTGTGGAGAGTCCTTGAAAAAGCAAATGGAATGGTTGTCGTGAGTACCTAAGAATGTCTTATGTTTTCTATGGATTCTGTGAATATATGAAAATATGATGAATTGTATGTGTGTATAATGATTAGTAGAGATTTGATGAAGTAATACTGGGAATATAATTAGATATAATTTAAACAACCCATATATAGACGAACGTAGGCTTTGAGTTGGTATTTTTAATGGATCATTTGATAAAGATGAGTTTTAAGCATTATTAAACTGTCTATAAAGTCTGGGCAGTTGTCTCAGAAACTGGAGTGAATCACAGGTAAACTAACAACATTGTAGACTTGATGCTAAATACAGATTTTTCAGCTTTAGTGTGTATATCGTATCCACTTAGTTATGTTAAGAAGTTTGCCATCTTTATGACCGGCCCTGGTAACTTCACCCCAACTTCTCGATCCCCAGAACACAGTAACTTAACAACATAAGGGTTTTTCTGACATTTTTGGGAAATTGAAGGGAAAATAAAAATCCAGCCGTAGCAGAGCCCCAAGACCCATGGGGACGTCCTCGAGGGCCTGGATGTTCTCCCCATCAAAGGCCAGCGGGATTTCACTCTCATGGGGACGTCCTCTAGAGCGTGGATGTTCTCCCCATCAAAGGCCAGCGGGATTTCACTCTCATGGTGACGTCCTCGAGGGCCTGGATGTTCTCCCCATCAAAGGCCAGCGGGATTTCACTCTCATGGTGACATCCTCGAGGGCCTGGATGTTCTGCCCATCAAAGGCCAGTGGGATTTCACTCTCATGGTGAAATGGATTTCCACCGATGTGCGGTAAAGGAGTGAAGAGCGGTGAAATCTGTGTCAACAAAAGTAAGAAAAGATTAATACACAAACAATTAACAAAGAACATAACAAATGTTCAGCTGTAGTTTTATATAAGCATGCACACCTATGTTTATGAAGAAACAGATGATTGGTGCATAGACATACCTTGTCATGGACATAAAGTCCACTCGGGTCCTCATTGAAGAGGTAGGGCAAGAGCAGAATCGCTGCTGTGGTCTCCAGTCCTAGTAAAGTAAAGCAATGTCCTTACTACACTTGCTAATTTTATTACAAAATACATTAGAGAAAAGGAAGGAATAAGAGCAAATCCCTCTTCTGTATTGTCCTTCAGGGACTGTCAAAATAGCAGGATGATGTCCTCACCCCTGCCTCGCCTCTCTACCTCTAATAGTCCTTGAATTATCTTTTTGTCTATATCCATTCCATGGACCTGATTCATTTCTGAGAAGATCTGAAAAGATAATTTGCACACATTTGTACGCTAATAGATTTCAGTTTGTATTGACTGCTATGTAGGTTAAATGTACACTTCAAATGCAGCTGTCCTACAACATATCTGTACCTTCTTCTTGAAAATGTGTCAAAGTCTAACAAGCATTAATATATATATATATATCTATATATATATATACTTTGTAATTTGTAAGTCGCTCTGGATAAGAGCGTCTGCTAAATGACGTAAATGTAAATGTACTACATCAATATTTAAAGATAAATGGCATTGACATACAATGGAATGTAAAATAGATGAACATATTGGAGAAAGCACTAGCCAATACAGTACTGCCATACAGTAACAGTACTGCCATACAGGCCTAATATCACATTTCAAGATATCTTTGTACACAAATTGTTCAATATTTTATCAGGCTGACTTGAAAGATTATATGCAACATTTTGCTGCGTGGCAATACTGTGTTTGGATTCTGAAGGGCATTCATACAAAAGAGGTAGTCTAGACACTCTATTAATACCATTACGCATTTGAATCCCATCTACAGCGACCATCTAAGATATTAATTTCCCTCCACAAGGGGGCGGACATGTAACGTTTCCAAAATGGGATAGGATTGTCCATGTAACGTTTCCAAAATGGGATAGTATTGTACATGTAACGTTTCCAAAATGGGATAGTATTGTACATGTAACGTTTCCAAAATGGGATAGTATTGTACATGTAACGTTTCCAAAATGGGATAGTATTGTACATGTAACGTTTCCAAAATGGGATAGTATTGTACATGTAACGTTTCCAAAATGGGATAGTATTGTACATGTAACGTTTCCTAAATGGGATAGGATTGTACATGTAACGTTTCCAAAATGGGATAGTATTGTACATGTAACGTTTCCAAAATGGGATAGTATTGTACATGTAACATTTCCAAAATGGGATAGTATTGTACATGTAACGTTTCCTAAATGGGATAGTATTGTCCATGTAACATTATGCCCCCTTGTGAGTTAATAGTTTTGCATGCTGTAGCAGGCTATATAAAGAGGAAGACCTCCATTGACAATTCAGTTTGTTGTAACTGTGACAGGTTAACCTCTCTGGGGTATGTGGGACGATTTCGTCCCACCTACGTAACAGCCACTTCAATCCAGTGGCGCGATTTTTGAATCGTTAGAAATGCTATAACTTCAATTTCTCAAACATATGACTATTTCACAGCTATTTAAAGACAAGAATCTCGTTAATCTAACCCCACTGTCCGATTTCAAAAAGGCTTTACAACAAAAGCAAAACATTAGATTATGTTAGCAGAGTACCCAGCCAGAAAAAATCTGACACCCATTTTTCAAGCTAGCATATCATGTCACATAAACCCAAACCACAGCTAAATGCAGCACTAACCTTTTATGATCTTCATCAGATGACACACCTAGGACATTGTGTTATACAATACATGCATGTCTGTTCAATCAAGTTCATATTTATATCAAAAACCAGCTTTTTACATTAGCATGTGACGTTCAGAAAAAGCATAACCACCGCAAACTTCCGGTGAATTTACTAACAGTTTGCTAAATTACTCACGATAAACGTTCACAAAAAGCATAACAATTATTTTAAGAATTATAGATACATTACCCCTCTATGCACTCGATATGTCCGATTTTAAAATAGCTTTTCGGATGAAGCACATTTTGCAATAATCTAAGTACATAGCCCGGCATTACAGGGCTAGCTATTTAGATACCCACCCAGTTCAGCCTCCACCAAAATCACATTTCCTATAAGAAAAATGTTCTTACCTTGCTTGTTCTTCATCAGAATACACTGCCAGGACTTCTACTTCAATAACAAATGTTGGTTTGGTCCCAAATAATCCATCGTTATATCCAAACAGCGACGTTTTGTTCGTGAGTTCTAGAATGCTTCTTCGCGGTCCCGCGCATGGCGCATTGGCGTGTCAAAAATGTCTAAATATTCCATTACCGTACTTCGAAGCATGTCAACCGCTGTTTAAAACCAATTTTTATGCCATTTATGTCGTAGAGAAGTGATAATATTCCGACCGGGAGTATGCATTGAGCCTAAACAGCCGAATAAAATTTCTCCTCAGAAGCGACTCATGCACGCGCATCATTGAAAGGTCCTCCGAGCAGCCACTTACAAAAGGCGATAATATGTTTCAACCTGAGGCTCCCTCGTAAACCTTCAGTTATTTCGCGGGCTCTGAGAGCCTATTGGAGCCCTGGGAATTGTCACGTTACAGCTAAGATCCTTACTTTTCAATAAAAAGAGGTAAGACGCACGACTCCTTGTCAGACAGGGTACTTCCTGCTTGAAGCCTTGTCAGGTTTTTGCCTGCCATAGGAGTTCTGTTATACTCACAGACACCATTCAAACAGTTTTAGAAAATTCAGAGTGTTTTCTATCCAAACCTGAACAATAATATGCATATTCTAGCTTCTGAGTTGGTGTAGGAGGCAGTTAAAAATGGGAACATATTTTTTCCAAAATTCTCAATACTGCCCCCTATACCAAACAGGTTAAAGGAAATACTCATAGCCTGTTATACATTAAAAATTATTAGTAAGTTCATGGTATGTGAGGATCTTAAAACATCTAAGGTTAAAAAGATTATGCATTCAGTACTAGTTGATAGAGATTGATAAAATTCATAATTGTGTTAAAAAGTTAAAATCCGTCAAGGTTACAAAGGGTAAAAATTGTAAAAGGAATGTGTAAACGTTATATTAGTTACTTTATTTTGTGGTGCCAAATTGAAGGGGAAAAGTGTTAATCTGTGATCTACTAAATGCTCTTAATCTATGAGCCTGAGATCGATTGCTCTGGTCTCCACCCAAGTTCGGGGGAAATCGCGGGTTTTAACTCATTGCACTAAAGGTCATTGAAGAAACAATACTCTCGTGATTATTTCTCCCCTTTTTCAGGGGCGTAACATCTCGTCTGGACAGGTCACCGTCCTTAGTTAGCTTCGTTAACTAACTAACTAACTAACTAACGTTAGCTAGTTCATTATCACAAAAGTGAGAACTGCTCTAGATTGGAAACTTACGTTAATGAGTGTAAAGCCATGTTGACTTCATGGAAACGATATACAATATATGGTAAAGAATATAGTTGAGGAAATAATCCAAACCTAGTTGTGCCTAGTTAGGACATAACGTTAGCTAGCTAGCTAACGGTACTGTACTGTAGCTCATACAACGCCGCCGGTCAAACCCGGCTTTCTAATATTTACGTTCATTAACTATAGTAACGTTATGGAAGATATTCACAGAAAACCATCATTGTCTTCGTTATTCATTATTAGTATGTTATATTATTATAATAAATGATTTCGAGACATATTCAGAGCCAAACATCATCAACTTAACCTTTTTAACTGTTGTCGCATCCAAACTTGTCACCATCGTTTTCAGTTGTAATTGCGAAGTTCCCGGAAGAAGTCCAGCAACAACGGAGGTTCCTCGATGAACCCACCTTCTAACAAGTTCTTTGAAGAACCTTTTGGGGCTGTTTTTCATTGACCAAGAACCCTTCGGTTCTTAGGGGATCTGAGAACAACTCCAGTTGAACCCTTCATTTATAGAGTGTAGTCGGCTCTATTTACTCTCAGATTCAAACATGATGATTAGCATCAACGATCAAGTCAGCTGCTGCTGCTCCAATACAGTATGAGGTGAGACGGTGAACTGATGTTGAACCGGGCTGTCAGCTGCTGCTGCTCCAATACAGTATGAGGTGAGACGGTGAACTGATGTTGAACCGGGCAGTCATCTGCTGCTTTTCCAATACAGTATGAGGTGAGACGGTGAACTGATGTTGAACCGGGCAGTCAGCTGCTGCTGCTCCAATACAGACAGTATGAGGTGAGACGGTGAACTGGTGTTGAACCGGGCAGTCAGCTGCTGCTGCTCCAATACAGTATGAGGTGAGACGGTGAACTGATGTTGAACTGGGCAGTCAGCTGCTGCTGCTCCAATACAGTATGAGGTGAGACGGTGAACTGGAAAGTCAGCTGCTGCTGCTCCAATACAGTATGAGGTGAAACGGTGAACTGATGTTGAACCGGGCAGTCAGCTGCTGCTGCTCCAATACAGTATGAGGTGAGACGGTGAACTGATGTTGAACTGGGCAGTCAGCTGCTGCTGCTCCAATACAGTATGAGGTGAGACGGTGAACTGATGTTGAACTGGGCAGTCAGCTGCTGCTGCTCCAATACAGTATGAGGTGAGACGGTGAACTGATGTTGAACCGGGCAGTCATCTGCTGCTTTTCCAATACAGTATGTGGTGAGACGGTGAACTGGGCAGTCAGCTGCTGCTGCTCCAATACAGTATGAGGTGAGACGGTGAACTGATGTTGAACCGGGCAGTCAGCTGCTGCTGCTCCAATACAGACAGTATGAGGTGAGACGGTGAACTGATGTTGAACTGGGCAGTCAGCTGCTGCTGCTCCAATACAGTATGAGGTGAGACGTTGAACTGGAAAGTCAGCTGCTGCTGCTCCAATACAGTATGAGGTGAAACGGTGAACTGATGTTGAACCGGGCAGTCAGCTGCTGCTGCTCCAATACAGTATGAGGTGAGACGGTGAACTGATGTTGAACTGGGCAGTCAGCTGCTGCTGCTCCAATACAGTATGAGGTGAGACGGTGAACTGATGTTGAACTGGGCAGTCAGCTGCTGCTGCTCCAATACAGTATGAGGTGAGACGGTGAACTGATGTTGAACTGGGCAGTCAGCTTCTGCTGCTCCAATACAGTATGAGGTGAGACGGTGAACTGGAAAGTCAGCTGCTGCTGCTCCAATACAGTATGAGGTGAAACGGTGAACTGATGTTGAACTGGGCAGTCAGCTGCTGCTGCTCCAATACAGTATGAGGTGAGACGGTGAACTGATGTTGAACTGGGCAGTCAGCTGCTGCTGCTCCAATACAGTATGAGGTGAGACGATGAACTGATGTTGAACTGGGCAGTCAGCTGCTGCTGCTCCAATACAGTATGAGGTGAGACGGTGAACTGGGCAGTCAGCTGCTGCTGCTCCAATACAGTATGAGGTGAGACGGTGAACTGATGTTGAATCATAATGATTAAGTTAATTAAAATGTGAAATTTGTGAAACGGTAAAAAAATAGTATATGGCATATTAAATATATCACTCTATTGTTATCATATAGAAACATCATGGAATATTGTACATCATATTAAATATATTACTGTATTGTTATCATATAGAAACATCATGGAATATTGTACATCATATTAAATATATTACTCTATTGTTATCATATAGAAACATCATGGAATATTGTACATCATATTAAATATATTACTCTATTGTTATCATATAGAAACATCATGGAATATTGTACATTATATGACCATCAACATACATTATTGTTTCATTCAATTTCACATAAATAAGGATATTTAATATTTTCAAGTTCAGAAGTCAGAACCCATCACCTGCTATGTAAAAGAGACAGAATAATGCACAATGGTCAATGCTATCCGGGATACTTGGGACATCCCTACCCTAAACCCTAACCTTAACCCCTAACCTTAACCATTTTAAATGTCAACTTTAACGGGCTAGGGACGTCCCAAGGATGTATCTCTACCTGGAAATACATGATCTAAGTGATTGATAGTTGGTATTCAGCAGTCATAAAGCCTAATTTACTTTAATGAACTACTAAAATAGTGATTTTGTCAGACAGCATAGACAGCAGCTCTACACTTTATTGAGTGACTGATCCATTCATCCTTCCATCCCTCCTCAGCCTTCCTCTCCTCTGAAGACCCAGTGAGGGTGGAGCTCAGTCAGAGAGCTGTTGAGGGACTGGTTAGGAAGAACACTTCTACAGCCAGAGAGGTGAGAGGTCACACATGGTTTAGATGGTAAATATTTATGTCCCCTTAGTGGTTCATCACGTCAGCAAAAGGGAACATGTTCCATTTATGTTTATTTAGTGCAAATTGTCCACTGGTATTGCTGTAATTTCTCATCACTTTTGGCTGTATGAAAGTGAATTTCCCCCCAGGCATACATACATGTTCTTTGTTATTACCCGAGCCACTGCCTGTTCACCCGCTATCATTCAGAAGGCGAGATCAGTACAGGTGCATCAAAGCTGGGACCGAAAGACTGAAAAACAGCTTCTATCTCAAGGCCATCAGACAGCACAGAGAGACTGCAGCCTACATATAAATCAAATCAAATCAAATCAAATTTATTTATATAGCCCTTCGTACATCAGCTGAAATCTCAAAGTGCTGTACAGAAACCCAGCCTAAAACCCCAAACAGCAAGCAATGCATGTGAAGAAGCACGGTGGCTGGGAAAAACTCCCTAGGAAAAACTCCTGAGAAAGGCCAAAAACCTAGGAAGAAACCTAGAGAGGAACCAGGCTATGAGGGGTGGCCAGTCCTCTTCTGGCTGTGCCGGGTGGATATTATAACAGAACATGGTCAAGATGTTAAAATGTTCGTAAATGACCAGCATGGTCAAATAATAATAATCATAGTAATTGTCGAGGGTGCAACAAGCACGTCCGGTGAACAGGTCAGGGTTCCGTAGCCGCAGGCAGAACAGTTGAAACTGGAGCAGCAGCATGGCCAGGTGGACTGGGGACAGCAAGGAGTCATCATGCCAGGTAGTCCTAGGGCTCAGGTCCTCCGAGAGAGAGAAAGAAAGAAAGAAAGAAAGAAAGAAAGAGAGAATTAGAGAGAGCATATTTACATTCACACAGGACACCGGATAAGACAAGAGAATACTCCAGATGTAACAGACTGACCCTAGCCCCCCGACACATAAACTACTGCAGCATAAATACTGGAGGCTGAGACAGGAGGGATCAGAAGACACTGTGGCCCCATTCGATGATACCCCCGGACAGGGCCAAACAGGCAGGATATAACCCCACCCACTTTGCCAAAGCACAGCCCCCACACCACTAGAGGGATATCTACAACCACCAACTTACCGTCCGAAGACAAGGCCGAGTATAGCCCACAAAGATGTCCGCCACGGCACAACCCAAGGGGGGGGCGCCAACCCAGACAGGAAGACCACGTCAGTGGCTCAACCTACTCAAGTGACGCACCCCTCCCATGGACGGCATGGAAGAACACCAGTAAGTCAGTGACTCAGCCCCTGTAAAAGGGTTAGAGGCAGAGAATCCCAGTGGGAAGAGGGGAACCGACAAGGCAGAGACAGCAAGGGCGGTTCGTTGCTCCAGCCTTTCCGTTCACCTTCACACTCCTGGGCCAGACTATACTTAATCATAGGACCTACTGAAGAGATAAGTCTTCAGTAAAGACTTAAAGGTTGAGACTGAGTCTGCGTCTCTCACATGGGTAGGCAGACCATTCCATAAAAATGGAGCTCTATAGGAGAAAGCCCTACCTCCAGCCGTTTGCTTAGAAATTCTAGGGACAATTAGGAGGCCTGCGTCTTGTGACCGTAGCGTACGTGTAGGTATGTACGGCAGGACCAAATCGGAAAGATAGGTAGGAGCAAGCCCATGTAATGCTTTGTAGGTTAGCAGTAAAACCTTGAAATCAGCCCTTGCCTTAACAGGAAGCCAGTGTAGGGAAGCTAGCACTGGAGTAATATGATCAAATTTTTTGGTTCTAGTCAGGATTCTAGCAGCCGTATTTAGCACTAACTGAAGTTTGTTTAGTGCTTTATCCGGGTAGCCGGAAAGTAGAGCATTGCAGTAGTCGAGCCTAGAAGTAACAAAAGCATGGATTAATTTTTCTGCGTCATTTTTGGACAGAAAGTTTCTGATTTTTGCAATGTTACGTAGATGGAAAAAAGCTGTCCTTGAAGCAGTCTTGATATGTTCTTCAAAAGAGAGATCAGGGTCCAGAGTAACGCCGAGGTCCTTCACAGTTTTATTTGAGACGACTGTACAACCATCCAGATTAATTGTCAGATTCAACAGAAGATCTCTTTGTTTCTTGGGACCTAGGACAAGCATCTCTGTTTTGTCCGAGTTTAAAAGTAGAAAATTTGCAGCCATCCACTTCCTTATGTCTGAAACACAGGCTTCTAGCGAGGGCAATTTTGGGGCTTCACCATGTTTCATTGAAATGTACAGCTGTGTGTCGTCCGCATAGCAGTGAAATTTAACATTATGTTTTCGAATGACATCCCCAAGAGGTAAAATATATAGTGAAAACAATAGTGGTCCTAGAACGGAACCTTGAGGAACACCGAAATTTACAATTGATTTGTCAGAGGACGAACCATTCACAGAGACAAACTGATATCTTTCCGACAGATAAGATCTAAACCAGGCCAGAACTTGTCCATGTAGACCAATTTGGGTTTCCAATCTCTCCAAAAGAATGTGGTGATCGATGGTATCAAAAGCGGCACTAAGATCTAGGAGCATGAGGACAGATGCAGAGCCTCGGTCTGACGTCATTAAAAGGTCATTTACCACCTTCACAAGTGCAGTCTCAGTGCTATGATGGGGTCTAAAACCAGACTGAAGCGTTTCGTATACATTGTTTGTCTTCAGGAAGGCAGTGAGTTGCTGCGCAACAACTTTTTCTAAAATTTTTGAGAGGAATGGAAGATTCGATATAGGCCGATAGTTTTTTATAATTTCTGGGTCAAGATTCGGCTTTTTCAAGAGAGGCTTTATTACTGCCACTTTTAGTGAGCTTGGTACACATCCGGTGGATAGAGAGCCGTTTATTATGTTCAACATAGGAGGGCCAAGCACAGGAAGCAGCTCTTTCAGTAGTTTAGTTGGAATAGGGTCCAGTATGCAGCTTGAGGGTTTGGAGGCCATGATTATTTTCATCATTGTGTCAAGAGATGTAGTACTAAAACACTTTAGTATCTCCCTTGAGCCAAGGTCCTGGCAGAGTTGTGCAGACTCTGGACAATGAAGCCCTGGAGGAATACCCAGATTTAAAGAGGAGTCCGTAATTTGCTTTCTAATGATCATGATCTTTTCCTCAAAAAAGTTCATAAATGTATTACTGCTGAAGTGAAAGCCATCCTCCATTTGCGAATGCTGCTTTTTAGTTAGCTTTGCGACAGTGTCAAAAAGAAATTTCAGATTGTTCTTATTTTCCTCAATTAAGTTGGAAAAATAGGATGATCGTGCAGCAGTGAGGGCTCTTCGATACTGCACGGTACTGTCTTTCCAAGCTAGTCGGAAGACTTCCAGTTTAGTGTGGCGCCATTTCCGTTCCAATTTTCTGGAAGCTTGCTTCAGAGCTCGTGTATTTTCTGTATACCAGGGAGCTAGTTTCTTATGACAGATGTTTTTAATTTTTAGGGGTGCAACTGCATCTAGGGTATTGCGCAAGGTTGAATTGAGTTCCTCGGTTAGGTGGTTAACTGATTCTTGTCCTCTGACGTCCTTGGGTAGGCAGAGGGAGTCTGGAAGGGCATCAAGGAATCTTTGGGTTGTCTGAGAATTTATAGCACGACTTTTAATCTTCCTTGGTTGGGGTCTGAGCAGATTATTTGTTGCAATTGTAAACGCAATAAAATGGTGGTCCGATAATCCAGGATTATGAGGAAAAACATTAAGATCCACAACATTTATTCCATGGGACAAAACTAGGTCCAGAGTATGACTGTGGCAGTGAGTAGGTCCAGAGACATGTTGGACAAAACCCACTGAGTCGATGATGGCTCCGAAAGCCTTTTGGAGTGGGTCTGTGGACTTTTCCATGTGAATGTTAAAGTCACCAAAAATTAGAATATTATCTGCTATGACTACAAGATCCGATAGGAATTCAGGGAACTCAGTAAGGAACACTGCATATGGCCCAGGAGGCCTGTAAACAGTAGCTATAAAAAGTGATTGAGTAGGCTGCATAGATTTCATGACTAGAAGCTCAAAAGACGAAAACGTCATTGTTTTTTTTTTTGTAAATTGAAATTTGCTATCGTAAATGTTAGCAACACCTCCGCCTTTGCCGGATGCACGGGGGGTTTGGTCACTAGTGTAACCAGGGGGAGAGGCCTCATTTAACACAGTAAATTCATCAGGCTTAAGCCATGTTTCAGTCAGGCCAATCACATCAAGATTATGATCAGTGATTAGTTCATTGACTATAACTGCCTTGGAAGTGAGGGATCTAACATTAAGTAACCCAATTTTGAGATGTGAAGTATCACAATCTCTTTCAATAATGGCAGGAATGGAGGAGGTCTTTATACTAGTAAGATTACTGAAGCGAACACCGCCATTTTTAATTTTGCCCAACCAAGATCGAGGCACAGACACGGTCTCAATGGGGAAGGCTGAGCTGACTACGCTAACTGTGCTAGTGGCAGACTCCACTAAGCTGGCAGGCTGGCTAACAGCCTGTTGCCTGGCCTGCACCCTATTTCATTGTGGAGCTAGAGGAGTTAGAGCCCTGTCTATGTTCGTAGATAAGATGAGAGCACCCCTCCAGCTAGGATGGAGTCCGTCACTCCTCAGCAGGCCAGTCTTGGTCCTGTTTGTGGGTGAATCCCAGAAAGAGGGCCAGTTATCTACAAATTCTATCTTTTGGGAGGGGCAGAAAACAGTTTTCATCCAGCGATTGAGTTGTGAGACTCTGCTGTAGAGCTCATCACTCCCCCTAACTGGGAGGGGGCCAGAGACAATTACTCGATGCCGACACATCTTTCTAGCTGATTTACACGCTGAAGCTATATAGCGCTTGGTGACCTCTGACTGTTTCATCCTAACATCGTTGGTGCCGACGTGGATAACAATATCTCTATACTCTCTACACTCGCCAGTTTTAGCTTTAGCCAGCACCGTCTTTAGATTAGCCTTAACGTCGGTAGCCCTGCCCCCTGGTAAACAGTGTATGATCGCTGGATGATTAGTTTTAAGTCTAATACTGCGGGTAATGGAGTCGCCAATGACTAGGGTTTTCAATTTGTCAGAGCTAATGGTGGGAGCCGTCGGCGTCTCAGACCCCACAACGGGAGGAGCAGAGACCAGAGAAGTCTCGGCCTCCGACTCCGACTCGCTTAACGGGGAGAACCGGTTGAAAGTTTCTGTCGGCTGAATAAGCGACACCGGTTGAGCATTCCTACAGCGTTTCCCTCCAGAAGCCATGAGAAAGATGTCCGGCTGCGGGGACCGTGCGAGGGGGTTTATACTAACGTTACTATCTGTACTTACTGGTGGCACAGACGCTGTTTCATCCTTTCCTACACTGAAATGACCCTTACCTAACGATTGCGTCTGAAGCTGGGCTTGCAGCACAGCTATCCTTGCCGTAAGGCGATCGTTCTCCTGTATATTATGAGTACAACGACTGCAATTAGAAGGCATCATGTTAATGTTACTTAGCTTCGGCTGTTTGAAGTCCTGACGAACCATGTCCAGATAAAACCTCCGGGGTAGGAAAGTTGAATGAAAAAAAAGTTGAGTGAGGGAAAAAGTAAAAATATACGGTAATGAAAAAGTAAAAACCGTCAGGTAGCAAAGTAAAAACGGCAACAAAAACGCACAAAACGCACAACAGCGTAAACAAGTCTGCAAGTTGTGACCGGAAACAGCAGTCCACATTCAGATGAGAAATGGAGAGACAGAGATTACAGGAATGAGCACTTTAAATTCACTTTAAATATAGACTTGACATCATTGGCCACTTTAATAAATGGAACACTAGTCACTTTAATAATGTTTACATATCATTTCTCATCTCATATGTATAAACTGTATCTCAGTCTATGCTGCTCTGACATTGTTTATCCATATATTTATATATTCCTAATTCCATTCCTTTACTTAGATTTGTGTGTATTGGGTATTTGTTGTGAAATTGTTAGATATTGTTAGATATTGCTGCACTGTGGGAACTAGAAGGACAAGCATTTCGCTACACCTGCAATAACATCTGCTAAACACCTGTATGTGACCAACAACATTTGATTTGTTATGAAGGTAATTTGTGTAAAATGTACTTTTCCCCACTCATTCACCCCATCTCTTTACATTGCTTATGCATAATCAGTGGCCTGACTTCGTCCAGACTATGTCAAAGGCCCATCCTGGTAGATCTGAACCTAATGCAGCTTGGAGTGATCAGATGACAGAAGTCACATTTAGATGCCAAGTGTATTTGAGGCCATAGATGCTACATATCCATTACTTTGAGTGTTGTATATAATATGACTACATGTGTTTCTGTGTTGCAGGGGCAGTCAAGAAATGGAACAGCAAGGCCACAGAACAAGACATAACCAGAGCTGTGGGAGACCACCTCAAGCCCCTGGTAGAGCCGGGGGTGGTGTTTACCACTCCACCACACCTTCAGCAGGCTGGAAAAGTGGGATTGATCTGTTTTTCATACTAAGATGGACCAAGAGTTTGTTGATTGGTCAGTCATTGGGTAAATTTGTTTTACAATGTGTTCAAATAAAATCAAGCTTTATTTATACAGACTTGTCAGACATGGATGCAACACAATGGCTTCACAGGAAAAAACAATGAAAATAAACAAATATTTAGTACACAAATACAAGGATAAAAAACAGAAGAATGACAACTAATGAGCATTCTAAGGAAATGCCATTGATTAAAATATCAACAATATGATGCTATATTCAACCCAAAATATAACTTGTTTTTAGGAGGGGCTCTGAAAGACACTATGGGGGTGTCCACTGGAAGTTGACTAGTAACAACAACTGGGACCTAAAAGACACCCACCATGAGACCCACTAAATCTGCCCAAGAAGAGGAAAACAAAAGAAAAACCCACACCAAACTTAAAGACAGGAAGCAAACCAAAAAGGTGGAGCAACTAAAGGTGTTGACTCTCCACATGTATCAAGACAACTGGAGCACTGGGCCAGACACTCTTAAATAGAACCTGGACCAGCTCAGGTGAAACACCTTCCCACTAACGAGATGGACAAGCCAGCACAGGTGTAACACATACTGACTAACGAGGTGACACCAATCAGTGCGTCCTACGTGCTAACGGGCTAGACGTGCTAACGGGCTAGACGTGCTAACGGGCTAGACGTGCTAACGGGCTAGACGTGCTAACGGGCTAGACGTGCTAAAATCCAAACCTCAAACCATAAATGGAAAAACCAAAGCCTGTAACACCTTCCCCCTTAAGACAACAAATATATCATATATTTTTTATGGACAAGTTTGCTCACCACCAACAGAAAACAACTTCCATTTCTCATTATAATCAACTACAATGCTTCACCTTCACCAATATAAACATGGTGTCTACTGGCTGTCATCAAGAAAAAAATATTTTCCCCCACTAGCTTCTAGAACTCTCATCTTTCCTAAAACTCACTAGCTTCTAGAACTCTCGTCGTCCTAAAACTCACTAGCTTCTAGAACTCTCGTCTTCCTAAAACCCACTAGCTTCTAGAACTCTCGTCCCCTTGGAAAGAACCCAAAAATAAACTCAAATCAAATTGTATTATTCACGTGTGCCGAATACAACAGGTGTAGACCTGTAGACCTAACAGTGAAATGCTGACTTACGAGCCCCTAACCAACAGTGCAGTTTCAAAAACATACAGAAAAGAATAAGAGATAAAACTCATCTCCAACACGGAAAAACGTGTCAAAATAAATTGCGATCCATGGTAACACACTGGTTAAACGCAAAACACAAATCTTTTTGACTGCCCACCCTTGAGACAAACCAAGAAGTGCTTACCACGGACATGTCAGAGCTTCTCTCTCTTCACAGGGTTCACTAGATAGGCATGTTGTTGGATCGGGGCCCAGTCCCCAATGTCATGCGCTAGTACATTTGGTTTGGCACATCTGAGAATGAACCCTGATATTCTAAAAGCAGGATAACAATGTCAATATAGTTGTACCCAAAAAATGGTCAGTTGGTTGCATGAATAAGTATTACATGAATTGTAAATATGAAATATCAAACCAAATGTACACCCCTTTGTTAATACATATTGACAATAATGAACCTAATGGTGAGGCATGAAATAATAAAAAAAATCTGATTTTGTCAGGCTGAATGTTTGAAATTTTTTACATTTTACATTTTAGTCATTTAGCAGACGCTCTTATCCAGAGCGACTTACAGTAGTGAATACATATATTTCATAAAAATAATTTTTTTACTTTTTTATTTTATTTTTTATAAATATGAGGTGATTTGAGTCATGCTTCTTCAGTAGTGGAATAAAGACAATTAGCACTTGAATGTTGTAAATAAATACTGGAGTGATGTAGGATTGTTAATAAAATTGATTATAGACCAATTTATTATACTGTGTCCATGTGTATAGGCTGCAAGTACGTTGACATTAAGTTATTTTCAAGTCATTGAAAAAACGACCAGAAAAGACATCTTTTCAACTTTCACTTTCAACTACAACCGAACATATATTGGACATCTGGCATAGTCTTATTTTCAACGTCTTTTGAATTACATTTTGCTAAATGGGAATAGCGCAATGTCTAAACAGTTACCGTTGTAACGTGTCCAAATCAATAACCAATATTTAGAAACAGTTTGGGATATACTGAAAACCTAAACATTTTGAAGTGTTGCATTTTGATTCCAGTGGGTCACCAACGTGGTAAGTGTAATACATTTTTTTTGTCACTTTTTATTAAATCTCATAAATAGTAACTCTTCCATTTCAGAGCCTGGATTTTCCCCCTGAGGATAATATCCATATCATGTTGAAATCAATAGAACAGGGGACAAACGTTTAGGGTTCTACATTGTGACATCATTAAAATACTCCTACTACAATGTTAAAACATTCTACATTGTGACATCATTAAAATACTCCTTCTACAATGTTAAAACATTCTACATTGTGACATCATTAAAATACTCCTACTACAATGTTAAAACATTCTACATTGTGACATTATATCATTGATATCATGAAACAACTCCATGTATTTTCTGATGTTTGATCAGAGATCTTTTATCAGAGTATTTCTTTCCACATTGATTACAGCCATAAGATTTCTCTCCTGTGTGTGTTCTCTGGTGTTTAGTTAGACAGCTAGATGTAGTAAAACTCTTCTCACATTGATCACAGCTAAAAGGTTTCTCTCCAGTGTGTATTCTCTGGTGTGATTTCAGGGTTTGTAGCCCAATAAAACTCTTCCCACAGTGATCACAGCCATAAGGTTTCTCTCCTGTGTGTGTTCTCTGGTGTATAGTTAGACAGCTAGATGTAGTAAAACTCTTCCCACAGTGATCACAGCTATAAGATTTCTCTCCTGTGTGTGTCCGCTGGTGTACTATCAGGTTGCTTAGCTGAGTAAAACTCTTCCCACATTGATCACAGCCATAAGGTTTCTCTCCTGTGTGTATTCTCTGGTGTATAGTTAGACAACTAGATGTAGTAAAACCCTTCCCACATTGATCACAGCTAAAAGGTTTCTCTCCTATGTGTACCCGCTGGTGTCCTATCAGGGTGCTTAGCTGAGAAAAACTCGTCCCACATTGATCACAGCCAAAAGGTTTCTCTCCTGTGTGTGTTCTCTGGTGCATAGTTAGATTGCTAGATGTAGTAAAACTCTTCCAACATTGATCACAGCTATAAGGTTTCTCTCCTGTGTGTGTTCTCTGGTGTGATTTCAGGGTTTGTAGCAGAGTAAAACTCTTCCCACATTGATCACAGCCGTATGATTTCTCTCCTGTGTGAATTCTTTGATGTATTTTAAGGTTTGATGAAGAGTTGAATCTTTTCCCACAGTCAGAGCAGCAGTGAGATTTCTTCCCTGTGGGTCTCTGCTGGTGTTTCTTGAGGAGTTCTGATCTGGAGAGACTCTTCTCTGCCTCGTCAGCATCATGATGTTGTTGAGGCTCCACAGAGGATCCACGATAGTCACGTCTCTCTCCTGTGTGAACAACAAAGTCAGACAGATGGTTAAAGGCCCACAACAGCAGAAATCCACAGTTTATTTGAGGTAAAAGGTGATGTCCAGATCATACCCATGAAGTTGTACAACAATTGACGTCTTAAATTTGAAAATGAAGACAGTCAAGAAATATCAGGGACACCAGGCCTGGTTTTCATAGCTGTTTTTGAAAAGGCTATGGATAAAGTACGACTGGAGTTTATATATAAATGCCTAGAATATTTCAATTTTGGAGAATCTCTTATAAAATGGGTTAAAGTTATGTATAGTAACCCTAGGTGTAAAGTAGTAAATAATGGCTACATCTCAGAAAGTTTTAAACTATCTAGAGGAGTAAAACAAGGTTGTCTACTATCGGCATATTTATTTATTATTGCCATTGAAATGTTAGCTGTTAAGATTAGATCAAACAATAATATTAAGGGATTAGAAATCCGTGGCTTAAAAACCAAGGTGTCATTGTACGCCAATGATTCATGTTCTTTTAAAACCACAATTAGAGTCTCTCTACGGCTTCATAGAGGATCTAGATACTTTTGCTATCCTCTCTGGATTTAAACCAAATTATGATAAGTGATATGATACTACGTATTGGATCACTAAAAAATGCAAATTTTACATTACCATGTAGTCACTCCAATAAATTTTTATAGAAAGTTAGCAAAAACAGATAAGATCTTGCTACCATGGAAAGGAAAATACCTGTCTATTTGTGGAAAAATCACCCTGATTAACTCTTTAATCATATCACAGTTTACCTATTTGCTTATGGTTTTGCCTACACCTAGTGACCTGCTTTTTAAATTATATGAACAAAAAAGATTCCATTTTATTTGGAATGGCAAGCCAGATAAAATTAATAGGGCCTATTTATATAACGAATATGCATTCGGAGGGCAGAAATTATTAAATATTGAAGCATTAAACCTCACTAAAGGCATCAGTCATACCAAAGTTATATTTAAATCCAAACTGGTTTTCTAGTAAATTGGTACAAATGTCTCATCCTATGTTCAAGAAGGGCCTTATTCCCTTTATTCAGATTACACCTGCCCACTTTCGGTTGTTTGAAAAGGAAATAATCTCCAAATTATCTTTATTTTTTTAAACAAGCCTTAGAAAGTTGGTTGCAATTTCAGTTTAATCCACCTGAAACAAATAATCCAACAAATAATACAACAAATATTGTGGTTAAATTCAAATACAATAATTTATTTTAAAAAACTGTATTTTTCGAAGACATTTTTAAAAAATGTATAATTTTTGTGAATGATATTATAAATAGGACTGGTGGAGTGATGTCACACATGCAGCTAACACAGACATATGGAAATGTCTGCTCTACCCAAAATTACAACAAATTAATTGCAGCATAACCACAAAAATGGAAGAGGCAAGTAGAAGAGGAAAAAAGTAAGGAACTTGTATGTCGGCCCTGTATTAAAGAACATAAATGGTTAAAGAAAAGTGTGATAAATAAAAACATATACCAATTTCATTTAACCTCTCTCGGGAAATTGAACCACGTTGTCCGATTTCAAAAAGACTTTACAGCGAAAGCAAAACATTAGATTATATTAGGAGAGTACATCGACACAATAACCACACAGCCATTTTCTAAGCAACTAGCATGCATCACAAATTCCCAAAACACAGCTAAATGAAGCACTAACCTTTGACGATCTTCATCAGATGACACTCCTAGGACATTATGTTATACAATGCATGCATTTTTTTGTTCGATAAAGTTCATATTTATATATAAAAACAGCATTTTACAGTGGCGCGTGAAGTTCAGAAAATATTTAGCCTCCAAAACTGCCGGTGAATCAGCGCTACAATTGACAAAAATACTATTCAAAAACCTTCATAAAATATTAAACTGTCATTCAAAGAATTATAGATTAACATCTCCTGAATGCAACCGCATTGCCAGATTTCAAAATAACTTTACTAGGAAATAACACTTTGCAATAATCTGAGTACTGTGCTCAGAAAAATACACTAGGCGATACAGATATCCGCCATGTTGGAGTCAACTAAATTAATAAATAGTATTAGAAATATTCACTTACCTTTGATGATCTTCATCAGAAGGCACTTCCAGGAATCCCAGGTACTCAACAAATGTTGTTTTGTTCGATAAAATCCATAATTTATGTGCAAATAGCTCCTTGTTGTTCGCGCGTTCAGTTCAGCTACTCAAAATGTCGGAAGCACGGCGAAAATGTGACGATGAAAGTTTAAAAAAAATGTATTTACGTTTGTTCAAACATGTCAAACATATTACCGGACGGTTCCTGTGTCTTGAAAAATGTTTTGGAACGGAACATCCTCTCTCGTGAACGCGCCCCAATGAAGTGATGTCATTCTCTGGGTGACAAACTTCCTAGGCTTCTCATTCGGTCTCTGTTCATTGTAGACGCTTCAAACAACTTTCTAAAGACTGTTGACATCTAGTGGAAGCCATAGGAAGTGCAAAATGAACCCTAACTCACCGTGTGTTTGATTGGCAATGACTTGAAAGGACTACAAGCACCAGAATTCTCACTTCCTGGTTAGATTCTTCTCAGGTTTTTGCCTGCCATATGAGTTCTGTTATACTCACAGACATCATTCAAACAGTTTTAGAAACTTCAGAGTGTTTTCTATCCAAATCTACTAATAATATTTATATTCCAGTTCCTGGGCCCGAGTAGTAGGCCGTTTAATTTGGGTACGTTTTTCATCCGGCCGTGAAAATACTGCCCCCTACCCAAGAGAGGTTAAGGACCAAAAAACTGATAGCTGTGCCATATAAATTGCAAAATAGTTGGGAAGAGATTTTCGATGTGCCCATTCCATGGCACATGGTTTATGAATTGATACGCATAACAACGCCGGATTCAAAACTTTGAATTTTTCAATTTAAATTACTATACAAAATTCTTGCAACTAATAGAATGTTATATATATGGGGGATACAATCTTCCCAGCTCTGCAGATTCTGCTGTGAGGAGGCAGAGTCATTAGATCATTTATTTTAGTATTGTCCATATGTAGCTCGTTTTTGATCACAGGTCCAGGAATGGCTGAAAAATTGCAAAATTTGCCTAGAACTAACGCTGCAGATAGCAGTACTGGGTGATTTGAAAAGCCATAGTCAATCAATCAATAATATAATAATTATTTTAGCAAAAAAATGTATTTGTAATTTACAATCTGTAGAAGCTATGTGAATAGAAAGGTTCAATTGTTTTGTGAAACATCATAGCACAGTTGAAAAATATATGGCAAATAGAAATCCGAAATGGATGATGTTGATGGATAGATGGGAGGGGTTGAATGGAGCTGAAGGGTGGGACTAATAACAAGATAAACAATGTAAAACATACGGGGTCTGTAAAATGTATATAGGTTCAGAACCTTTGTGATATAGCACAGTTACAAATATAAATCAAACTGGATGGACATCAGAAATAGAGGAAGGACTAAAAACAAATAAAAAATAACTATTGTAAATTAGACTGTGTCTGTAAAATGTGTATAAGTTGAATAAATTGAAGGTAAAAGCAGAAGTGTTTCTTAGTTTACTCCAATTGGGCGATCGGTTGTAGGGTTTGCAGGGAATAAGAATAAAGGTATATTCTTTAAAAAAGTATCTATGTCTATATAGGTATGTGTATGTAAATATGTGTATATGTATGCATGCGTGTATGGATATATATACAGTGGGGCAAAAAAGTATTTAGTCAGCCACCAATTGTGCAAGTTCTCCCACTTAAAAAGATGAGAGAGGCCTGTAATTTTCATCATAGGTACACTTCAACTATGACAGACAAAATGAGAAAAAAAATCCTGAAAATCACATTGTTGATTTTTTATGAATTTATATGCAAATTATAGCACAAACAATTTGGTTACAGAAACTCCTCCCTGCTAATGAGGAAACCACTAGTTATGGATGTAGTATATCTGGTAATGAGGAAACCACTAGTTATGGATGTAGTATATCTGGTAATGAGGAAACCACTAGTTATGGATGTAGTATATCTGGTAATGAGGAAATCACTAGTTATGGATGTAGTATATCTGGTAATGAGGAAACCACTAGTTATGGATGTAGTATATCTGGTAATGAGGAAACCACTAGTTATGGATGTAGTATATCTGGTAATGAGGAAACCACTAGTTATGGATGTAGTATATCTGGTAATGAGGAAACCACTAGTTATGGATGTAGTATATCTGGTAATGAGGAAACCACTAGTTATGGATGTAGTATATCTGGTAGTGTGGAAACCACTAGTTATGGATGTAGTATATCTGGTAATGAGGAAACCACTAGTTATGGATGTAGTATATCTGGTAATGAGGAAACCACTAGTTATGGATGTAGTATATCTGGTAATGAGGAAACCACTAGTTATGGATGTAGTATATCTGGTAATGAGGAAATCACAAGTTATGGATGTAGAATATCTGCATGGAGCAAAAATGGTGAGAAAAGATTTTGGTTTTTCACAATGTATTCTGAATATTACAGAGAAAGATCAGGAGTGCTCCTCAAGGAAACATTAAGCTCTGTTGTCTATTCACTAATTCACCACAGTGGGGAAACTTACAGCCTCCATTTCCAGGTTGCTTATGAGTACATTTCACACTACTTTGGATTATAATTGTTAGGCTCATTTCAATGTCCTGCTTAATATAATATGTGTTGTCGCAAATCAACTGCTTTATACTTTAAAAAAAAACACTTCAACCAGTAAAATGCTCCTTGGCTAGCTTTGCTACCAGTCTGTCAATGAGCATTTGTAAAATAAATGTACCCAAATTGGCCCATAACGTCACCTAACAATAACATAGACCTACTGTAGGACCCATAACTACACCTAACAATAACATAGACCTACTGTAGGACCCATAACTTCACCTAACAATAACATAGACCTACTGTAGGACCCATAACTTCACCTAACAACAACATAGACCTACTGTAGGACCCATGACTTCACCTAACAATAACATAGACCTAGGACTATATATTTAATATTTCAGGTGAAACAGGGAAACTAAAATGTCTTTGTCATGACATTTCATAACCTGATCACCAGATAATTTTGTGAATAATCCCACTAGGCTACTCTGTAATGGCTTGTCATTCTAAATGTCCTGAATATAGGAAAATAGCTCTGTGTGTTGTACAATAGCCTATCCTTCAAGGAACAGTTCTCTACACATTATGAGCTAAGTATCTCTGTGTCCAGACAGACTAATGAGACCCTACTGTAAATCAAGCAGACAATAACGCATTATAAACATCAATTTGTTAGGGATGTTGGATCCCACATGGAGCACGGCATAACTGTCTTTACCAGAGTAATGAATGAAGAAGCACTTTGGTTGTTGTTGCATGTCGTGATGTTTGTCATGTGACTGTCATTCAGAAAATGATTTCCTGGATCAGCTGATGATAGTTGAACATGTGACTGTAACTAAACAGCTACAGTATTAAGTATTATGTGTAATTATTGAAGAACCGCGTTAATGGCAGTATCCATTTGGGTGTTGTCAATAAAGTTAAGGTGACTCTAGGTTATAACCATTGGATTTAGCAAACTCTGAAATGATTTAGGATTTCTGTGCCCATGAAAACTGTTTTCCCAGCGTAACATAAGGCGACACTAAATGTTACGTAGGTAGAGAGCATTTCAGAGATCTGAATACAAAAAACTGTCCTAACAGGACAATAACCTGAACCACAAGGCCAAATCTACACTGGAGGAGCTTACCAAGATGACATTGAATGTTCCTGAGTGGCCTAGTTACAGTTTGGACTTAAATCGTCTTGAAAGTCTATGGCAAGACCAGAAAATGGCTTGTGTCCCTGTTTTATAAGATAGTACTCACTGTATTTACTGGTGTTAATCAGATCAATGTCCCTGTTTTATTAGATAGTACTCACTGTATTTACTGGTGTTAATCAGATCAATGTCCCTGTTTTATAAGATAGTACTCACTGTATTTACTGGTGTTAATCAGATCAATGTCCCTGTTTTATTAGATAGTACTCACTGTATTTACTGGTGTTAATCAGTTCTCCAGTCTTCTCTTCTTCGTCCTCCTCTAATGTGACAGTAATCTCCCCCTCTTCATCCTTCATTCATCCACTCCAAAAACTGCATCTTTCACTCTGAACGCGTCTTTCTCTTCTTCTTTCGATGTAACAGCCTCACCCTGTACTTGTCTTTGTAGTGTGACATCCTCCTCTTCCTCTTTCACGACAACGTTCAGCCACACTCCCTCTTTCTCCTCCTCTTTCACGAGAGTGTCTTTCTCCGTCCAGCAGACCTCCTCTTCTTTAACAGGAGGAGAGTAGCTTAGTGAACTCATGGTCGGGGATGTTAGCTAGTTAGCATTAGCGACTAGACTAGTGCTAACTTAACCAGACAGCTAGCTGACTTACAACGTAAATATTACATAAAATGGAGTACTATGTTTAAATCACAGTGGCAATTAAACCACGAAATTGTCCAAACAGCTTGAACGTTCCGACTTTGTCAGCTAGCGAGCTACGGAGGTGGCTGCAGTTGTTGAAGAAGCGTTCCGTCCACTAGATTATACGTCACACTAGAAACATCGCCTGAAAGACACATATCGCCATCTGCTGTCTGGAGGGAGGAAACGCAGTTGTGGAGGGAAAACTATTTTTATTCCTCATTGAATTTTAATATTATAAAGCAGTTAAGGGAAACGTTTTTTTTCTCTCTATTAAATATTAATATTATATCAACACGTATAAAGAGCAACAAGTGTTGTTTGATTAGTTCAGATTTTTATGAGAATTTAAAACAAACTCTACATCTACTCCACATCTGTATTTCTGATTCAGTCAAATAACTAGATATCAAAATAAGCACCTAGTTATTGATGCCATTGATAAAGATGAGCAAAAATTACTGTATAAAATAAATAAATAAACTTGACCCACTACCAGGATATTTTAGCCCACAACCTGGTTACCTCTCTGCTAGGAGGCTGAAACTTGGCCATAAGTGGATCTTCCAGCAAGACACATCAACATCCACAAAGAAATGGTCAATTGGGCACAAAATCAACATTTTTCTATGGACATCTCAGTCTTCGGACTTGAACTCCATTGAAAACCTGTGGTTTGAATTGAACAGGGCAGTCCACAAGCGCAGACAAAATAAATCAAGGACATGAAGAGATTCTGTATGGAGGAAGGATCTAAGGTCTCACCCAATGTGTTCTCTAATCTCATAAAACATTTCAGTGTCGTTATCCTCCCAAGGGGAGGGTGCTGGAGTATTGAACACATGGGTGGCAATAATTCAGACCCCTACATTTTGAGAATTACATGTTAAACTAAATCTCTTTCTCTGAGCAATTGTATTAGTATAAAATAATATAATTTCCCTTTATTTATTTTTTACACAATATAGCTCAGTATTTTAATTCTTGATTTTATAGAGTCGTTTTTGCTCATCTTTATCAAGGGTGTCAACAATTTTGTCCCCCACTGTACCTCCACACTGCTCCTACATGGTGTAACAATACATCATGTAGATGTATATAATGAACAGACTAGGTCTATACTGCTCCTACATGGTGTAACAATACATCATGTAGATGTATATAATGAACAGACTAGGTCTATACTGCTCCTACATGGTGTAACAATACATCATGTAGATGTATATAATGAACAGACTAGGTCTATACTGCTCCCACATGGTGTAAGAATACATCATGTAGATGTATATTACCGTTCAAAAGTTTGGGGTCACTTAGAAATGTCCTGTTTTTTGAAAGGAAAGCAAATTATTTGTAAACAGTGTGCTGGCTTTCTCGTTCTTTAATAACAAAGCTTTAGCAGTTAACGTATCTTCTGCAGCAGAGGTAACTCTGGGTCTTCCTTCCCTGTGGCAATCCTCATGAGAGCCACCCATACCTTCTCACAACACAACTGATTGGCTCAAACGCATTAAGAAGGAAAAAAATTCCACAAATTAACATTTCACTAGGCACACCTGTTAATTGAAATTAATTCCAGGTGACTACTTCATGAAGCTGGTTAAGAGAATGCCAGAGTGTGCAAAGCTGTCATCAAGGCAAAGGGTGAAATATCTTTTGATTTGTTTAACCATTTTTTGGCTACTACATGATTCCATATGCTTTATTTCATAGTTTTGATGTCTTCATTATTATTCTACAATGTAGAAAATAGTAAAAATAAAAACCCTTGAATGAGTAGGTGTGTCCAAACTTTTGACTGGTACTGTATGTAAATGTGATATTTCACTTGTTGTTTTTGTTACATTTGAAACATTTATAAAAACCTGTTTTTGCTTTGTCATTATGGGGTATTGTGATGTCATTATGGGGTATTGTGATGTCATTATGGGGTATTGTGATGTCACTATGGGGTATTGTGATGTCATTATGGGGTATTGTGATGTCATTATGGGGTATTGTGATGTCATTATGGGGTATTGTGATGTCACTATGGGGTATTGTGTGTAGATTGAGGGTAAAATATTGATTTAATCTATTTTAGAATAGCGTAACAAAATGTGGAAAAAGTGAAGGGGTCTGAATACTTTCCGACTGCACTGTATATATAGGAGCAGTACTTAGTGACATCACTTCCTGAAACAGGAGGTACCAATATATAACATACGTTCACAATATCAACATTCAATGTATCAAAATATATGACCAAGCTGGAAGTGTAAACGCCAGCCCAACCACAATCCTAGAGGTTCACTGATGATCAACCTCCTCCTTCACATCTGACTCCTGATGATCAACCTCCTCCTTCACATCTGACTCCTGATGATCAACCTCCTCCTTCACATCTGACTCCTGATGATCAACCTCCTCCTTCACATCTGACTCCTGATGATCAACCTCCTCCTTCACATCTGACTCCTGATGATCAACCTCCTCCTTCACGTCTGACTCCTGATGATCAACCTCCTCCTTCACAGCTGACTCTAGTGATCAATCTCGGAGCATCTTCTTTTTGGGGGGAATCCCGATGGACGACGTCATCCAATAGGCCGTCATCACGACCACCGCCCACAAGTTAATTGACATTCAGGTACATTGGCAGGTTCACAGGGAGAAACCCCCTTTTAGAAGCATGTCTAACGCTATTTAAAATCAATTTTTGCTGAAAAGTAGTGATGTGGAAACAAAGCTTCCTGAAGCATTGACGCTTTCCAGCCAATTGTCTCAAAAATAGGTTCATTACTCAAGGCTTTGAGCAATACAGAATTTAGAACAGCCACATTATTATAGATGACGTCCCACACCGTAGCAGCATAGCCTTTATGTCATTATTATAGATGACATCCCACACCGTAGCAGCATAGCCTTTATGTCATTATTATAGATGACATCCCACACCGTAGCAGCATAGCCTTTATGTCATTATTATAGATGACGTCCCACACCGTAGCAGCATAGCCTTTATGTCATTATTATAGATGACGTCCCACACCGTAGCAGCATAGCCTTTATGTCATTATTATAGATGACGTCCCACACCGTAGCAGCATAGCCTTTATGTCATTATTATAGATGACGTCCCACACCGTAGCAGCATAGCCTTTATGTCATTATTATAGATGACGTCCCATACCGTAGCAGCATAGCCTTTATGTCATTATTATAGATGACATCCCACACCGTAGCAGCATAGCCTTTATGTCATTATTATAGATGACATCTCACACCGTAGCAGCATAGCCTTTATGTCATTATTATAGATGACATCCCACACCGTAGCAGCATAGCCTTTATGTCATTATTATAGATGACGTCCCACACCGTAGCAGCATAGCCTTTATGTCATTATTATAGATGACGTCCCACACCGTAGCAGCATAGCCTTTATGTCATTATTATAGATGACGTCCCACACCGTAGCAGCATAGCCTTTATGTCATTATTATAGATGACGTCCCACACCGTAGCAGCATAGCCTTTATGTCATTTATATAGATGACGTCCCACACCGTAGCAGCATAGCCTTTATGTCATTATTATAGATGACGTCCCACACCGTAGCAGCATAGCCTTTATGTCATTATTATAGATGACATCCCACACCGTAGCAGCATAGCCTTTATGTCATTATTATAGATGACATCCCACACCGTAGCAGCATAGCCTTTATGTCATTATTATAGATGACGTCCCACACCGTAGCAGCATAGCCTTTATGTCATTATTATAGATGACGTCCCACACCGTAGCAGCATAGCC
This sequence comes from Salmo trutta, assembly GCF_901001165.1. Taxonomy (NCBI): domain Eukaryota; kingdom Metazoa; phylum Chordata; class Actinopteri; order Salmoniformes; family Salmonidae; genus Salmo; species Salmo trutta. The sequence continues at coordinate 945,012 of NW_021822911.1, read as the reverse complement.
TTTATGTCATTATTATAGATGACGTCCCACACCATAGCAGCATAGCCTTTATGTCATTATTATAGATGACGTCCCACACCGTAGCAGCATAGCCTTTATGTCATTATTATAGATGACGTCCCACACCGTAGCAGCATAGCCTTTATGTCATTATTATAGATGATGTCCCACACCGTAGCAGCATAGCCTTTATGTCATTATTATAGATGACATCCCACACCGTAGCAGCATAGCCTTTATGTCATTATTATAGATGACGTCCCACACCGTAGCAGCATAGCCTTTATGTCATTATTATAGATGACGTCCCACACCGTAGCTGCATAGCCTTTATGTCATTATTATAGATGACATCCCACACCGTAGCAGCATAGCCTTTATGTCATTATTATAGATGACGTCCCACACCGTAGCAGCATAGCCTTTATGTCATTATTATAGATGACATCCCACACACCGTAGCAGCATAGCCTTTATGTCATTATTATAGATGACATCCCACACCGTAGCAGCATAGCCTTTATGTCATTATTATAGATGACGTCCCACACCGTAGCAGCATAGCCTTTATGTCATTATTATAGATGACGTCCCACACCGTAGCAGCATAGCCTTTATGTCATTATTATAGATGACGTCCCACACCGTCGCAGCATAGCCTTTATGTCATTATTATAGATGACATCCCACACCGTAGCAGCATAGCCTTTATGTCATTATTATAGATGACATCCCACACCGTAGCAGCATAGCCTTTATGTCATCTACTAAACCACTGGTCGTGTTCAAGAGAATCAAATCCATGCTGCATTGTGGGTAAATGGTGACTGATTTATGAATAATAATGAGTAGTATTTTATGATGTAAGGTGATTTGTAGATCAGTCAGTCTGCAGTCGCCTGCAGTGTCGAACAAGCCCAATACCAAACCAATCAGGTGGTTGTTCGATTAAATGAAGCTTCAGACGCCATTGATGACGTGCTGCTGATAAAGTGATAAAGGCATCGATACACTGCTTTGAAGTTTACTGCTTAGCGATTTGGAAGCAGGCCTCGTTGCTCCGGTATCAAAAGTAACATCCCTACTGACAACAAGGCAGCAGAGCCTACCGTGCTAATGCGTTCCCACTAGATAACACAACCACACAGTATATGAAAGCATGAGGTGTGGCTAACTTTTGCAAGTTTGAGCTAGATACCGAGCTAGTATACAAACTCGGTAGCACATAGTGCATTGTGGGTAGTGTCTTGTTTTGGATGCTTTGTACAAAATAATAAAATGCAGAACTACAGGATATTTCTTAACGTAGCTCTTTGTTAGCTAGCTACAAATGGCATGTTCACCTATCTCCAACCATGATAAACTGACCATGACCTAACCATCTGTGTGGTCTTAACCAATCATAGCACAGTATGATAGATGGTAAAATGCATCCAATTATAATTCAGTATGTTTACACATATGAATATTATACCCTCTTTCTCTGTCCAGCAGATCTCTTCTTAAGCAGGAGGAGAGTAGCTTAGTGACCTCATGGTCGGAGATGTTAGCTAGCTAGGCTAATGCTAACTTAACCAGCCCGCTAGCTGAATAATAACAACAACACCGTAAATATGAAATTAAATCGGATAACTAACTAGACGACAGAAGTAGGTTTAAAACACAGTGGCTAATATACACTAAAGCATCTAAAGAGCTTTATTGGTTCGGCTATTTTGTCTAGCAAGCTACCGAGGTGGCTGAATAATTGTTGCTGCTGTTGAAAGAAGCGTTCCGTCCACTAGATTATACGTCACACCAACAGCATTACCTTAAAGTCCCACATGATGTATTGTTACACCATGTAGGAGCAGTATAGACCTAGTCTGTTCATTATATACATCTACATGATGTATTGTTACACCATGTAGGAGCAGTATAGACCTACAGTAGCTGGCTACTTATTTAGATGTTGTTTGACTGAATGAAACTGCCTTAAATGTGCTGTAGTAAACATGTTTTATTCTCACTAATCAATCAACACATTCCTGTCTTTGTATGTCTCAATGTAATAGTATTATTTAATTAAATCCATGTAAAATAATCTTTGTCTGAAAATAAAATGTGATCCTCAACTGCGTTTCCCTCCAGTCAGCAGACGGCGATGTGCGTCTTTCAGGCGATGCTGCAGCGTGACGTATAATCTAGTGGACGGTTCTTCATAAACAGCTCGTCAACCACCTCGGTAGCTTGCTAGCCAACATAGCCCAAAGATTCAACCTATTTATACGCTTTCGGTCTATATTAGCTACTGTGTTTTAGACACACTTCTGTCGTTTTATTAGTCAGCTATAGTAGCTGGCTGGTTAAGTTAGCATTAGCCTAGTCGCTAATGATAGCTAGCTAGCTAACATCCCCGAACATGAGCTCCCTAAACTACTCCCCTCCTGTTAAAGAAGAGGAGGTCTGCTGGACGGAGAAAGAAGCTCTGGGACTGAACATTGTCGTGAAAGAGGAGAAGGAAGAGGAGGATTTTACAGTGAAAGAAGAGGAGGAAGAGAAAGAGGAGGAAGTAGTTCTTGGATTGAAGAAGGAAGGAGAGATTACTGTCACATTGGAAGAAGAAGAGGAGGAGACAGGAGATCTGATTAACACCAGTAAGTACCACCTTCAATTAGTTTTTAACTTTGGATATTCGGAGTTGGCTCGTCAATACCTCTTCAACGGAGGGTCCTGGGATGATGACTGATATGTCTAGAATCAGACGACTTAGAGAACAAGCTACCCCTTGTTTTCTCCGTTCCGTTTCCAAAAAGTGACTTAACATATATATTTGAGAAGGGTCTATCTGCTGACCGCAGACTGGGGGGCCACGGCATGTAGTGATTTTAATGTAGTGATGTTTTACTACACACCGTGACCCCCAATAGAGCCATGTGAGAGTTGGGTTGGCTACACCAAACATTATGGATATACTGACAAGATGTCTCTCCGTCCTAACAAGGGGAGTCGTTGTCCACAAAGCTGCACTGTGGGTTGTCTATCTCCCACCTATCCTGTCTTTGGATTGGTGGATACATCTTATTATTGTAATCTATTGTTTATATTCTATGAGGGTTGTTGACGTCAACCGCCTGTATTCAATGGAGAGAGATGCTAAGCTACTAGCATGAATATGCATAGCGATCTGGAGACAAATCCTATAGTGTTTTTATCAAAGTTGTCGGTATGTCACGTGTCCACATAACAAGTTAAGAATTACGAAACTTCTGTTAGATCAAGTAAACCTCACGTAGCAAATAAGCCATTCATTTTGTTGTTGACCAAATTCAACACTTTCCACATTGGGTTGATAATTGTTTCCACTTGGATACAACCAACTGTAGCCTACTGGCATGACCTAGAGAGATACAACCTACTGTAGCCTACTGGCATGACCTAGAGAATTACAACCTACTGTAACCTACTGGCATGACCTAGAGAGATACAACCTACTGTAACCCAATGGCATGACCTAGAGAGTTACAACCTACTGTAACCTACTGGCATGACCTAGAGAGTTACAACCTACTGTAACCTACTGGCATGACCTAGAGAGATACAACCTACTGTAACCTACTGGCATGACCTAGAGAGTTACAATCTACTGTAACCTACTGGCATGTCCTAGAGTTACAACCTACTGTAATCTACTGGCATGACCTAGAGAGTTACAACCTACTGTAACCTACTGGCATGACCTAGAGAGTTACAACCTACTGGCATGACCTAGAGAGTTACAACCTACTGGCATGACCTAGAGAGATACAACCTACTGTAACCTACTGGCATGACCTAGAGAGATACAACCTACTGTAACCTTCTGGCATGACCTAGAGAGATACAACCTACTGTAACCTACTGGCATGACCTAGAGAGTTACAACCTACTGTAACCTACTGGCATGACCTAGAGAGATACAACCTACTGTAACCTACTGGCATGACCTAGAGTTACAATCTACTGTAACCTACTGACATGTCCTAGAGAGATACAACATACTGTAACCTACTAGAGAGATACAACCTACTGTAACCTACTGGCATGACCTAGAGAGTTACAACCTACTGGCATGACCTAGAGAGATACAAGCTACCGTAACCTACTGGCATGACCTAGAGATACAACCTACTGTAGCCTACTGGCATGACCTAGAGAGTTACAACCTACTGGCATGACCTAGAGAGATACAACCTACTGGCATGACCTAGAGAGATACAACCTACTGTAACCTACTGGCATGACCTAGAGAGATACAACCTACTGTAACCTACTGGCATGACCTAGAGAGATACAACCTACTGTAACCTACTGGCATGACCTAGAGAGTTACAACCTACTGTAACCTACTGGCATGACCTAGAGAGTTACAACCTACTGTAGCCTACTGGCATGACCTAGAGAGATACAACCTACTGTAACCTACTGGCATGACCTAGAGAGATACAACCTACTGTAACCTACTGGCATGACCTAGAGAGTTACAACCTACTGTAACCTACTGGCATGACCTAGAGAGTTACAACCTACTGTAGGCTACTGGCATGACCTAGAGAGTTACAACCTACTGTAACCTACTGGCATGACCTAGAGAGTTACAACCTACTGGAAATTCTAAACTTTCTCTCACTTTTATGGGGTATTGTGATGTCATTATGAGGTATTGTCTGAAGATTGATCATTTAAAAAAAATGTTTCCATTTTAGAATAAGGTTGTAACGTGATGTAACAAAATGCTTAAAAGGGGTCTGAATGAGAGCATGTTGTATGTTCTAGGGCAGATTAAAAAATACATTTTCTTTCCACCGATTGATTGGTTGAAATGTTATGACGTGTATTTGTTCATATAGACACACCCCGTGTGTTTAATAAAATCAACTGTATGTGCAGAACTTGAACTGTACTGATGCTTCAACTGTTAGTCCGTGTTAGTCCGTCTCAGTCCGTGTTAGTCCATAACAAATTGATGTTTATAATGTGTTATTGTCTGCTTGATTTACTGTAGGGTCTCGTTAGTCTGTTTGGACACAGAGATACTTAGCTCATAATGTGTAGAGAACTGTTCCTTGATGGATAGGCTACTGTACAACACACAGAGCTATTTTCCTTTATTCAGGACATTTAGAATGACAACACATTACAGAGTAGCCTAGTGGGATTATTCACAAAATTATCTAGTTATGAAATGTCATGACAAAGACATTTTAGTTTCCTTGTTTCACCTGAAATATGAAATGATTTATAGTCCTAGGTCTATGTTGTTGTTAGGTGAAGTTATGGGTCCTACAGTAGGTCTATGTTATTGTTAGGTGAAGTTATGGGTCCTACAGTAGGTCTGTGTTATTGTTAGGTGAAGTTATGGGTCCTACAGTAGGTCTATGTTATTGTTAGGTGAAGTTATGGGTCCTACAGTAGGTCTATGTTATTGTTAGGTGAAGTTATGGGTCCTACAGTAGGTCTATGTTATTGTTAGGTGAAGTTATGGGCCAATTTGTTAAACACTTAGTGTACAAACCCTTATTGTCAGGCTGATGGCAAAGCTAGCCAAAGAGCATTTTACTGGTTGAAGTGTTTTTTTAAGTATAAAGCAGTTGATTTGCGACAATAACACAAACATATTAAGCAGGTGATTCAAGCGAGCCTTACAATTATAATCTTAAAGTAGTGGGAAATACACTCATAATCAACCTGTAAATGGAGACTGTTTTTGCTATCAGCCTATGAGAACTCCCCTGAGTTTTCCCCCACGGTGGTGAATTAGTGAATAGACACAGAGCTTAATGTGAGTTTCCTTGAGTAGCACTCCTGATCTTGTGCTGTAATATTCAGAATACATTGTGAAAACTAATCTTTGCTCACCATTTTTGCTCCAGGCAGATATACTACATCCATAACTAGTGGTTTCATCATTACCAGATATACTACATCCATAACTAGTGGTTTCCTCATTACCAGATATACTACATCCATAACTAGTGGTTTCCTCATTAGCAGATATACTACATCCATAACTAGTGGTTTCCTCATTACCAGATATACTACATCCATAACTATCGGTTTCCTCATTAGCAGGGAGGAGTTTCTGCAACCATATTGTGTGTGCTTTGCCCTCGTGCTGCAATTTTAGCAAACACAGAAAAAGGCCTTTATTGGAGACCAAAAGTCGTCTGGCACACTTTTTAGGATTTTAACAACTTGAATAACTTATTTCTAGCCTACATTCATCGATGTTACTTCTGTGAAAACAAGACTAAATCTGACTATTGTTGCTATCTTGACTGTCTTAATTTTCAAATTTAACAGACGTCAATTGTTGTACAGCTTCATTGGTATGCTCTGGCCATCACCCTTTACCTCAAATAAATAGTGGATTTCCACTGTTGTGGGCCTTTAACCATCTGTCTGACTTTGTTGTTCACACAGGAGAGAGACGGGACTATCGTGGATCCTCTGGGGAGCCTCAACAACCTCATGATGCTGAAGAGGCAGAGAAGAGTCTCTCCAGATCAGAACTCCTCAAGAAACACCAGCAGAGACCCACAGGGAAGAAATCTCACTGCTGCTCTGACTGTGGGAAAAGATTCAACTCTTCATCAAACCTTAAAATACATCAAAGAATTCACACAGGAGAGAAACCTTACGGCTGTGATCAATGTGGGAAGAGTTTTACTACATCTAGCTATCTAACAATACACCAGAGAACACACACAGGAGAGAAACCTTACGGCTGTGATCAATGTGGGAAGAGATTTATTCTGCTACAAACCCTGAAATCACACCAGAGAACACACACTGGAGAGAAACCTTATGGCTGTGATCAATGTGGGAAGAGTTTTACTCAGCTAAGCAACCTGATAGTACACCAGCGGGGACACACAGGAGAGAAACCTTATAGCTGTGATCAATGTGGGAAGAGTTTTACTTCATCTAGCTGTCTAACTATACACCAGAGAACACACACAGGAGAGAAACCTTATGGCTGTGATCAATGTGGGAAGAGTTTTATTGGCCTACAAACCCTGAAATCACACCAGAGAATACACACTGGAGAGAAACCTTTTAGCTGTGATCAATGTGGGAAGAGTTTTACTACATCTAGCTGTCTAACTAAACACCAGAGAACACACACTGGAGAGAAACCTTATAGCTGTGATCAATGTGGGAAGAGTTTATCTCACCCAAGCAGCCTGATAGTACACCAGCGGACACACACAAGAGAGAAATCTTATAGCTGTGATCAATGTGGGAAGAGTTTTTCTACATCTTGCTATCTAACTATTCACCAGAGAACACACACAGGAGAGAAACCTCATGGCTGTGATCAATGTGGGAAGAGATACTCTGATAAAAGATCTCTGATTAAACATCAGAAAATACATGAAGGAGTTGTTTCATGATATCAATGAAATAATGTCACAATGTAGAATGTTTTAACATTGTAGAAGGAGTATTTTAATGATGTCACAATGTAGAGTGTTTTAACATTGTAGTAGGAGTATTTGAATGATGTCACAATGTAGAATGTTTTAACATTGTAGTAGGAGTATTTTAATGATGTCACAATGTAGAACCCTAAACGTTTGTTCCCTGTTCTATTGATTTCAACATGATATGGATATTAGCCTCAGGGGAAAAATCCAGGCTCTGAAATGGAAGAGTTACTATTTATGAGAGTACTATTTATGAGATTTAATAAAACTTGAATCAAAATGCAACACTTCAAAATGTTTAGGTTTTCAATATATCGCCAACTGTTTCTGCTTATTGGTTATTGATTTGGACACGTTAAAACTGTGTTTTGACATTGCACTATTCTCATTTAGCAAAATGTCATTGAAAAGACGTTGAAAATAAGACTATGCCCGATGTCCGGTTGTTGAAAGTGAAAGTTGAAAAGATGTCTTTTCTGGTCGTTTTTTCAATGACTTTAAAACAACTTCATTTCAACGTACTTGCAGCCTATACACATGGACACAGTATAATAAATTGGTCTATAATCAATTTTATTAACAATCCTACATCACTCCAGTATTTCTTTGCAACATTAAAATGCTAATTGTCTTTATTCCACTACTGAAGAAGCATGACTCAAATCACCTCATATTTAAAAATAAGTAAAACATTTTTTTTAAATGAAATGTATGTATTCACTACTGTAAGTCGCTCTGGATAAGAGCGTCTGCTAAATGACTAAAATGTAAAATGTAAAAAATTTAAAACATTCAGCCTGACAAAATCAGATTTTTTTTATTATTTCATGCCTCACCATTAGGTTCATTATTGTCAATATGTATTAACAAAGGGGTGTACATTTGGTTTTGATATTTCATATTTACAATTCATGTAATACTTATTCATGCAACCAACTGACAATTTTTGGGTACAATTATATTGACATTGTTATCCTGCTTTTAGAATATCAGGGTTCATTCTCAATGTGCCAACCCAAATGTACCAGAGCATGACATTGGGGACTGGGCCCCGATCCAACAACATGCCTATCTAGTGAACCCTGAAAAGAGAGAGAAGCTCTGACATGTCCGTGGTAAGGACAACTTGGTTTCTTGGTTTGTCTCAAGGGTGGGCAGTCAAAAAGATTTGTGTTTTGCGTTTAGCCAGTGCGTTGCCATGGATCACAATTTATTTTGACACGTTTTTCCGTGTTGGAGATGAGTTTTATCTCTTATTCTTTTATGTATGTTTTTGAAACTGCACTGTTGGTTAGGGGCTCGTAAGTCAGCATTTCACTGTTAGGTCTACAGGTCTACTACACCTGTTGTATTCCAAGGGGACGAGAGTTCTAGAAGCTAGTGAGTTTTAGGAAGATGAGAGTTCTAGAATCTAGTGAGTTTTAGGAAAGATGAGAGTTCTAGAATCTAGTGGGGGAAAATATTTTTTTCTTGTTGACAGCCAGTAGACACCATGTTTATACTGGTGAAGGTGAAGCATTGTAGTTGATTATAATGAGAAATGGAAGTTGTTTTCTGTTGGTGGTGAGCAAACTTGTCCATCAAAAATATAGGAAATATTTGTTGTCTTAAGGGGGAAAGGTGTTACAGGCTTTGGTTTTTCCATTTATGGTTTGAGGTTTGGATTTTAGCACGTCTAGCTCGTTTGCACGTCTAGCTCGTTAGCACGTCTAGCCCGTTAGCACGTCTAGCTCGTTAGCCCGTCTAGCTCGTTAGCCCGTCTAGCTCGTTAGCACGTCTAGCTCGTTAGCCCGTCTAGCTCGTTAGCACGTAGGACGCACTGATTGGTGTCACCTCGTTAGTCAGTATGTGTTACACCTGTGCTGGCTTGTCCATCTCGTTAGTGGGAAGGTGTTTCACCTGAGCTGGTCCAGGTTCTATTTAAGAGTGTCTGGCCCAGTGCTCCAGTTGTCTTGATACATGTGGAGAGTCAACACCTTTAGTTGCTCCACCTTTTTGGTTTACTTCCTGTCTTTAAGTTTGGTGTGGGTTTTTCTTTTGTTTGCCTCTTCTTGGGCAGATTTAGTGGGTCTCATGGTGGGTGTCTTTTAGGTCCCAGTTGTTGTTACTAGTCAACTTCCAGTGGACACCCCCATAGTGTCTTTCAGAGCCCCTCCTAAAAAACAAGTTATATTTTGGGTTGGATATTGCACCCAATTAATATTTTAATCAATGGAATTTCTTTAAGGTGCCCATAAGTCTTTAAGTTGTTAATTTACTTTTTTATCCTCTTATGTTTTGTTGTGTACTAAATATTTGTTTATTTTCATTGTTTTTCTCCCCTGTGAAGCCATTTAGTTGCATGCATATCTGAAATGTGCTGTATAAATAAAGCTTGATTTGAACATATTGCAAAACAAATTAACCTAATGATTGACCAATCAACAGACTTGCAAAACCAATTAACAAATATGTGCAAAAGCAACACATATTGGTCGTTCTTAGTATGAAAAACAGTATAAATTCAGTATATCTTCTACTGTCAATATAGTGCAAATGGTATGCATGTTTATCACTTTTCAACCAACCAGTTCATTTGTTGAAAATGAAAAATGTTGAACTCAACAATACATCAGAGGATTCAACTACTGAGAACTGAAACAAACAAATGGATCAAATAGATCAATCCCACTTTTCCAGCCTGCTGAAGGCGTGGTGGAGTGGTAAACACCACCCCCGGCTCTACCAGGGGCTTGAGGTGGTCTCCCACAGCTCTGCTTATGTCATGTTCTGTGGCCTTGCTGTTCCATTTCTTGACTGCCCCTGCAACATAGAAAGAAACACATTTAGTCATATTATATAAAACACTCAAAGTAATGGATATGGAGCATCTATGGCCTCAGTTACACCTGGCACCTAAATGTGACTTCTGTCATCTGATCACTCCAAGCTGCATATCGACCAGGATTAACATTCACACAGCCAAAAGGGATGAGAAATTACACCAATATCAGTGGACAATTTGCACTAATGTAAATAAACATGGATGATGGAACATATTCCCTTTTGCTGACGCGATGAACCACTAAGGGGACATAAATATTTACCATCCAAACCATGTGTGACCTCTCACCTCTCTGGCTGTAGAAGTGTTCTTCCTAACCAGTCCCTCAACAGCTCTTTGACTGAGCTCCACCCTCACTGGGTCTTCAGAGGAGAGGAAGGCTGAGGAGGGATGGAAGGATGAATGGATCAGTCAGTCAATAAAGTGTAGAGCTGCTGTCTATGCTGTCTGACAAAATCACTATTTTAGTAGTTCATTAAAGTAAATAAGGCTTTATGACTGCTGAATACCAACTATCAATCACTTAGATCATGTATTTTCAGGTAGAGATACATCCTTGGGACGTCCCTAGCCTGGTGAAGTTGACATTTAAAAGGGTTAAGGTAGGGGTTAAGGTTAGGGTTTAGGGTAGGGATGTCCCAAGGATCCCAGATAGCATTGACCATTGTGCATTCTTCTGTCTCTTTTACATAGCAGGTGATGGGTTCTGACTTCTGAACTTGAAAATATGAAATATCCTTATTTATGTGAAATTGAATGAAACAATAATATATGTTGATGCTAATATGATGTACAATATTCCATGATGTTTCTATATGATAACAATACAGTAATATATTTAATATGATGTACAATATTCCATGATGTTTCTATATGATAACAATACAGTAATATATTTAATATAATGTACAATATTCCATGATGTTTCTATATGATAACAATACAGTAATATATTTAATATGATGTATAATATTCCATGATGTTTCTATATGATAACAATAGCGTAATATATTTCAGTTCACCGTCTCACCTCATACTGTATTGGAGCAGCAGCAGCTGACTGCCCGGTTCAACATCAGTTCACCGTCTCACCTCATACTGTATTAGAGCAGCAGCAGCTGACTGCCCAGTTCAACAACAGTTCACCGTCTCACCTCATACTGTATTGGAGCAGCAGCAGCTGACTGCTCGGTTCAACATCAGTTCACCGTCTCACCTCATACTGTATTGGAGCAGAAGCAGCTGACTGCCCGGTTCAACATCAGTTCACCGTCTCACCTCATACTGTATTGGAGCAGCAGCAGCTGATGTTTGAATCTGAGAGTAAATAGAGCCGACTACACTCTAAAAATGAAGGGTTCAACTGGAGTTGTTCTCAGATCCCCTAAGAACCGTAGGGTTCTTGGTCAATGAAAAACAGCCCCAAAAGGTTCTTCAAAGAACTTGTTAGAAGGTGGGTTCATCGAGGAACCTCCGTTGTTGCTGGACTTCTTCCGGGAACTTCGCAATTACAACTGAAAACGATGGTGACAAGTTTGGATGCGACAACAGTTAAAAAGGTTAAGTTGGGTTGATGTTTGGCTCTGAATATGTCTCGAAATAATTTATTATAATAATATAACATACTAATAATGAATAACGAAGACAATGATGGTTTTCTGTGAATATCTTCCATAACGTCACTATAGTTAATGAACGTAAATATTAGAAAGCCGGGTTTGACCGTCGGCGTTGTATGAGCTACAGTACAGTACCGTTAGCTAGCTAGTTAACATTATGTCCTAACTAGGCACAACTAGGTTTGGATTATTTCCTCAATATATTCTTTACCATATATTGTATATCGTTTCCATAAAGCCAACAACAGCTCTTATTCCTTCCCTTTCTCTAATGTATTTTGTAATAAAATTAGCAAGTGTAGTAAGATCATTGCTTTACTTTACTAGGACTGGAGACCACAGCAGCGATTCTGCTCTTGCCCTACCTCTTCAATGAGGACCCGAGTGGCCTTTATGTCCGTGACAAGGTATGTCTATGCACCAATCATCTGTTTCTTCATAAACATAGGTGTGCATGCTTATATAAAACTACAGCTGAACATTTGTTTTGTTCTTTGTTAATTGTTTGTGTATTAATCTTTTCTTACTTTTGTTGACACAGATTTCACCGCTCTTCACTCCTTTACTGCACATCGGTGGAAATCCATTTCACCATGAGAGTGAAATCCCTCTGGCCTTTGATGGGGAGAACATCCAGGCCCTCGAGGATGTCACCATGAGAGTGAAATCCCGCTGGCCTTTGATGGGGAGAACATCCAGGCCCTCGAGGATGTCACCATGAGAGTGAAATCACGCTGGCCTTTGATGGGGAGAACATCCAGGCCCTCGAGGACGTCCCCATGGGTCTTGGGGCTCTGCTACGGCTGGATTTTTATTTTCCCTTAATTTCCCAAAAATGTCAGAAAAACCCTTATGTTGTTAAGTTACTGTGTTCTGGGGATCAGAGAAGTTGGGGTGAAGTTACCAGGGCCGGTCATAAAGATGGCAAACTTCCTAACATAACTAAGTGGATACGATATACACACTAAAGCTGAAAAATCTGTATTTAGCATCAAGTCTACAATGTTGTTAGTTTACCTGTGATTCACTCCAGTTTCTGAGACAACTGCCCAGACTTTATAGACAGTTTAATAATGCTTAAAACTAATCTGTATCAAATGATCCATTAAAGATACCAACTCAAAGCCTACGTTCGTCTATATATGGGTTGTTTAAATTGTATCTAATTATATTCCCAGTATTACTTCATCAAATCTCTACTAATCATTATACACACATACAATTCATCATATTTTCATATATTCACAGAATCCATAGAAAACATAAGACATTCTTAGGTACTCACGACAACCATTCCATTTGCTTTTTCAAGGACTCTCCACAGCTACGAAGCAGCTCTCCAAACATACTCACAACGGAACCAAAAAATATACGTTTGTTTCCCGGACAATGACCATGGGATCCTCAACGGTTCTCTAACCTCCCAGAGACCACGGCAAAATCAAGCCTCCCAGGAACTATAGACCTTCCGCTGCTTTCTAAAATATCATCCCCCTCTCAATACCACCCCGTGATCTTCTATGATGGGCAGTGAAGGAACGGAACCCCAAGATAACGTTATATCAAAGCTTATTATCCACATGTCAATCATCTGATTAAGCATATTTCTATATGAGGAACTATAGATCTCTAGGAGGAACTATAGATCTCTAGGAGGAACTATAGACCTCTAGGAGGAACTATAGATCTCTTGGTGGAACTATAGATCTCTAGGAGGAACTATAGATCTCTAGGAGGAACTATAGATCTCTAGGAGGAACTGTAGATCTCTAGGAGGAACTATAGATCTCTAGGAGGAACTATAGATCTATCTCTATGAGGAACTATAGATCTCTAGGAGGAACTATAGATCTCTATGAGGAACTATAGATCTCTAGGAGGAACTATAGATCTCTATGAGGAACTATAGATCTATCTCTATGAGGAACTATAGATCTCTAGGAGGAACTATAGATCTCTGTGAGGAACTACAGATCTCTAAAGGAACTATATATCTCTAGGAGGAACTATAGATCTCTAGGAGGAACTATAGATCTCTAGGAGGAACTATAGATCTCTAGGAGGAACTATAGATCTCTATGAGGAACTATAGATCTCTAGGAGGAACTATTGATCTCTAGGAGGAACTATAGATCTCTGTGAGGAACTATAGATCTCTAGGAGGAACTATAGATCTCTAGGAGGAACTATAGATCTCTAGGAGGAACTATAGATCTCTAGGAGGAACTATAGATCTCTAGGAGGAACTATAGATCTCTGTTACTATCCAAACATCAGATTATGACTCAGTCACACAACTCTCATACCACAGTCACACAACTCTCATACCACAGTCACACAACTCTCATATCACAGTCACACAACTCTCATATCAGAAAATATGAAATGGGGTCCAGGTTTAAAATAATTACAGGTTTAAAACAATTACAGGTGCACCTTACTATCTTGTACTATATCATAAATGGTCTTAACTAGTAAACACAGATTCTAGTTGTCATCTAGTTCACACAGATTCTAGTTGTCATCTAGTTCACACAGATTCTAGTTGTCATCACGTTCACACAGATTCTAGTTGTCATCTCGTTCACACAGATTCTGGATATTTAACGCGAAATGACCGAACCCAGGGCATACCTGGCAGCACGTTTAAAATCATTGGAATTCACCACTTCTGAGAGTCACACAGACACTTTTCAGAATGAGGTCCTTCTTCCAATAGAGTTTAACCAGGTACCGTGTTTCACACAGAACCCACAGTCACCCTGGCCCCTCACCCCTACAGACCAATCCCCACTGTGATCAATTCAGTGTCAGGATGGCTCTAGGTCGCCCGCAACCGACCAATGATAGGTGTCTGAGTCGACTGACTCTCAGATCATCCTCCACTGACTCGGCCCTGTTTACGCCTCCAAGGTGCCCCCTCACACAGGAATACACACTCAGAGCCTACTGACTGGGCCCTGTTTACACCTCCACACAGGAATACACACTCAGAGCCTCCTGACTGGGCCCTGTTTACACCTCCACACAGGAATACACACTCAGAGCCTCCTGACTGGGCCCTGCTTACACCTCCACACAGGAATACACACTCAGAGCCTCCTGACTGGGCCCTGTTTACACCTCCACACAGGAATACACACTCAGAGCCTACTGACTGGGCCCTGTTTACACCTCCACACAGGAATACACACTCAGAGCCTACTGACTGGGCCCTGTTTACACCTCCACACAGGAATACACACTCAGAGCCTACTGTCTGGGCCCTGTTTACACCTCCACACAGGAATACACACTCAGAGCCTCCTGACTGGGCCCTGTTTACACCTCCACACAGGATACACACTCAGAGCCTACTGACTGGGCCCTGTTTACACCTCCACACAGGAATACACACTCAGAGCCTACTGACTGGGCCCTGTTTACACCTCCACACAGGAATACACACTCAGAGCCTCCTGACTGGGCCCTGTTTACACCTCCACATAGGAATACACACTCAGAGCCTACTGACTGGGCCCTGTTTACACCTCCACACAGGAATACACACTCAGAGCCTCCTGACTGGGCCCTGTTTACACCTCCACACAGGAATACACACTCAGAGCCTACTGACTGGGCCCTGTTTACACCTCCACACAGGAATACGAGGATTTTCTAAAAACTCCACTTTGTTTCACCTCTTTCTTTTTTTTTTTAAACTACGTTGGAGATGTGGTATCCACTATATACACTATACTGATGGTATCCACTATATATACTATACTGATGGTATCCACTATATATACTATACTGATGGTATCCACTATATATACTATACTGATGGTATCCACTATATATACTATACTGATGGTATCCACTATATATACTATACTGATGGTATCCACTATATATACTATACTGATGGTATCCACTATATATACTATACTGATGGTATCCACTATATATACTATACTGATGGTATCCACTATATATACTATACTGATGGTATCCACTATATATACTATACTGATGGTATCCACTATATATACTATACTGATGGTATCCACTATATATACTATACTGATGGTATCCACTATATATACTATACTGATGGTATCCACTATATTACTATACTGATGGTATCCACTATATATACTATACTGATGGTATCCACTATATATACTATACTGATGGTATCCACTATATACTATACTGATGGTATCCACTATATATACTATACTGATGGTATCCACTATATATACTATACTGATGGTATCCACTATATATACTATACTGATGGTATCCACTATATATACTATACTGATGGTATCCACTATATATACTATACTGATGGTATCCACTATATATACTATACTGATGGTATCCACTATATATACTATACTGATGGTATCCACTATATATACTATACTGATGGTATCCACTATATATACTATACTGATGGTATCCACTATATATACTATACTGATGGTATCCACTATATATACTATACTGATGGTATCCACTATATATACTATACTGATGGTATCCACTATATACACTATACTGATGGTATCCACTATATATACTATACTGATGGTATCCACTATATATACTATACTGATGGTATCCACTATATATACTATACTGATGGTATCCACTATATACACTATACTGATGGTATCCACTATATATACTATACTGATGGTATCCACTATATATACTATACTGATGGTATCCACTATATATACTATACTGATGGTATCCACTATATATACTATACTGATGGTATCCACTATATATACTATACTGATGGTATCCACTATATATACTATACTGATGGTATCCACTATATATACTATACTGATGGTATCCACTATATATACTATACTGATGGTATCCACTATATACTATACTGATGGTATCCACTATATATACTATACTGATGGTATCCACTATATATACTATACTGATGGTATCCACTATATATACTATACTGATGGTATCCACTATATATACTATACTGATGGTATCCACTATATATACTATACTGATGGTATCCACTATATATACTATACTGATGGTATCCACTATATATACTATACTGATGGTATCCACTATATATACTATACTGATGTTATCCACTATATATACTATACTGATGGTATCCACTATATATACTATACTGATGGTATCCACTATATATACTATACTGATGGTATCCACTATATATACTATACTGATGGTATCCACTATATATACTATACTGATGGTATCCACTATATATACTATACTGATGGTATCCACTATATATACTATACTGATGGTATCCACTATATATACTATACTGATGGTATCCACTATATATACTATACTGATGGTATCCACTATATACACTATACTGATGGTATCCACTATATACACTATACTGATGGTATCCACTATATACACTATACTGATGGTATCCACTATATATACTATACTGATGGTATCCACTATATACACTATACTGATGGTATCCACTATATACACTATACTGATGGTATCCACTATATACACTATACTGATGGTACCCACTATATATACTATACTGATGGTATCCACTATATACACTATACTGATGGTATCCACTATATATACTATACTGATGGTATCCACTATATATACTATACTGATGGTATCCACTATATATACTATACTGATGGTATCCACTATATATACTATACTGATGGTATCCACTATATATACTATACTGATGGTATCCACTATATATACACTATACTGATGGTATCCACTATATATACTATACTGATGGTATCCACTATATATACTATACTGATGGTATCCACTATATATACTATACTGATGGTATTCACTATATATACTATACTGATGGTATCCACTATATATACTATACTGATGGTATCCACTATATATACTATACTGATGGTATCCACTATATACACTATACTGATGGTATCCACTATATACACTATACTGATGGTATCCACTATATATACTATACTGATGGTATCCACTATATACACTATACTGATGGTATCCACTATATATACTATACTGATGGTACCCACTATATATACTATACTGATGGTATCCACTATATATACTATACTGATGGTATCCACTATATATACTATACTGATGGTATCCACTATATATACTATACTGATGGTATCCACTATATATACTATACTGATGGTATCCACTATATACACTATACTGATGGTATCCACTATATATACTATACTGATGGTACCCACTATATATACTATACTGATGGTATCCACTATATATACTATACTGATGGTATCCACTATATATACTATACTGATGGTATCCACTATATATACTATACTGATGGTATCCACTATATATACTATACTGATGGTATTCACTATATATACTATACTGATGGTATCCACTATATATACTATACTGATGGTATCCACTATATATACACTATACTGATGGTATCCACTAGATATACTATACTGATGGTATCCAGTATATATACACTATACTGATGGTATCCACTATATATACTATTCTGATGGTATCCACTCGGCTCGCTGCCTCTCAGATCAAAGGTGGGTCCATCTGCTCCGTTCCCGCAGTGTGGTCTCCCTGAGATCCCAAGTTAGAGGGATCCCTGGTGCACCATTTACCCAGGTCACCAGGAGCGGTCACCAAGTCAAGATTCACATCCCCATCGCCAAATGTGGTGGTTAATATCAAATGAGACAAACTTATCACACAAGTCAGAGTTATTCTTAAACTAAATCTTTATTCACTTATAAGGGAGCAGGTCAATACAACACACATATAAAGTCAATCAATTGGGTGCCCTATGATAATGATGGCTGGTCGAACAATCACCCCCAGATGATTCGTTGAGAGCCCCGAGACAAAAGTACAAAGGTCTTTTACAGCCAAGATACACCCCTTTTAACCTACATGACCAACAACAGATGTATAGAACGGGTCACAAGGTTAAGATTTGTATGAAAGATACTTATAATTCTCAGCAGACAGTATCTGCTGTAAAAACAGTACTCTTTGTGTAGAGACCAGGGTCTGGCCCTGAGGTCATCTCTCCCTGGTAACATATAGAACCGAAACATTAACTCATGCTCTGGAATGCAGTCTCTTTAGGTTTTATCACCCAAAAGACATTGTAAATCTCCTGTCAGTGTTTTCTCCCAGAGGCCCATCCTCAGTAGAACACACAGACACAATAGTTCTAAGAACCCTCAATTCTGTTGCATAAAACAACCATTTGATGCAATAAAAGTATTATAACATAATCTTGCAGTTTTGCTCTCAGTGTCCACTGGAAGTTGACTAGTAACAACAACTGGGACATAAAAGACACCCACCATGAGACCCACTATATCTGCCCAAGAAGAGGCAAACAAAAGAAAATCCCACACCAAACTTAAAGACAGGAAGCAAACCAAAAAGGTGGAGCAACTAAAGGTGTTGACTCTCCACATCTATCAAGACAACTGGAGCACTGGGCCAGACACTCTTAAATAGAACCTGGACCAGCTCAGGTGAAACACCTTCCCACTAACGAGATGGACAAGCCAGCACAGGTGTAACACATACTGACTAACGAGGTGACACCAATCAGTGCGTCCTACGTGCTAACGAGCTAGACGTGCTAACGCGCTAGACGTGCTAACGAGCTAGACGTGCTAACGAGCTAGACGGAAAAACCAAAGACTAACACCTTAAAAGTTTGCTTACCACCAACAGAAAACAACTTCAATTTCACATTATAATCAACTACAATGCTTCACCTTCTACAATATAAACATGGTGTCTACTGGCTGTCAACAATTAAAAAAACAAGAAAAAAACCTTGTCTTCCTAAAACTCACTAGCTTCTGGAACAAATTTTTCATATTTTTTTTTCCCCACTAGCTTCTAGAACTCTGGTCCCCTTGGAACGAAAAATACGGAAAAGAATAAGAGATAAAACTCATCTCCAATACGGAAAACCAGTCAAAATAAATTGTAATCAATGGCAACGCACTGGCTAAACACAAAACTTTTTAACTGCCCAAAATCAGCAACCAAGTTGTCCTTACTACGGACATGTCTGATTTCGAGCTTCTCTCTCTTCTCAGGGTTCACTAGATAGGCATGTTGTTGGATCGGGGCCCAGTCCCCAATGTCATGCTCTAGTACATTTGGGTTGGCACATCTGAGAATGAACCCTGATATTCTAATAGCAGGGCAACAATGTCAATATAATTGTACCAAAAATTGTCAGTTGGTTGCATAAATATTTGGTTGCATAGTCCTTTTTTCAAAGTATTTTCAATTACATTTTTCTAGGTGGGATAGCCCCAATGTCAAAACACAGTTTTAACATGTACAAATCAATAACCAATATGCAGAAACAGTTTGTGATAAATTGAAAACCTAAACATAACATGTGCTATATACACAAACATCTGCCACATTAATCATATTACTTTTTAAGCACAAGCACCAAAAACGCTGTTGTTTTGACAAGTAGCAATAAATCACTGATATCGATTAGGGGTGAAATCAGGTTGTACGGGATGTTGAAACTAACAACTAAACAAACACATAGAAATGGGAGATATATTTTACCTCACTGGTTAGAGGACAACCTGCCGAAGACAGTCAGCTACATTTTGGAGTGATGCATTTAAATTTAGGGGTCGCTAAACAAAGGAACACAACACTTATTTGTCATCACTCATCGCTAAAATCATTTGTGTGACAGGAGGGAGATGAAGTTGCACGTCCTGTTAAAACGAACAGCTCAAAAAGCACACGGAATCTGGGAATAATGTGTACATCACTGGTTAGAGAACAACTTGTAGAAAACAGCTAGCTACATTTTGAAGTGTTGCATTTTGATTCAAGTGCGTAACCAACATGGTAAGTGTAACAACTGTTTTTTTGTTAGTCACTTTTTGTTAAATCTCATAAATAGTAACTCTTCCATTTCAGAGCCTGGATTTTCCCCCTGAGGCTAATATCCATATCATGTTGAAATCAATAGAACAGGGGACAAACGTTTAGGGTTCTACATTGTGACATCATTATAATACTCCTACTACAATGTTAAAACATTCTACATTGTGACATTAATTCATTGATATCATGAAACAACTCCTTCATGTATTTTCTGATGTTTAATCAGAGATCTTTTATCAGAGTCTCTCTTCCCACATTGATCACAGCTAGGAGATTTCTCTCCTGTGTGTGTTCTCTGATGTGATACTAGGCTGAATAGCCAAGAAAATCCTGTCCCACATTGACTACAGCTATATTGTTTCTCTCCTGTGTGTGTTCTCTGGTGTATAGTGAGATAGCTAGACGTAGAAAAACTCTTCACACATTGAGTACAGCTATATGGTTTCTCTCCTGTATGAGTTCTCTGGTGTTTAGTGAGATAGCTAGATGTAGAAAAACTATTCCCACATTGGTTACAGCTATAAGGTTTCTCTCCTGTGTGTGTTCTCTGGTGTGATAACAGGTTGCTTGACTGAGTAAAACTCTTCCCACATTGAGTACAGCTGTACGGTTTCTCTCCTGTGTGTGTTCTCTGGTGTAATATCAGGCCGTCTGACCGAGTAAAACTCTTCCCACATTGATTACAGCTATAAGGTTTCTCTCCTGTGTGTGTTTTCTGGTGCTTCTTCATATTCTGTAAAGTTGAGAATATTTTTCCACAATCTGAACAGTGGAAAGATTTCTCTCCTGTGTGTGTTTTCTGGTGTTGAGTCAGAAAGCCAGATGCAGCAAAACTCTTCCCACATTGATCACAGCTATATTGTTTCTCTCCTGTGTGTGTTCTCTGGTGTAATATCAGGCTGTCTGGCCGAGTAAAACTCTTCCCACATTGATTACAGCTATAAGGTTTCTCTCCTGTGTGTACTCGCTGGTGTCTAGTCAGATGGCAAGATGAAATATAAGTCTTCCCACATTGATCACAGCTATAACGTTTCTCTCCTGTGTGTGTTCTCTGGTGTGATAACAGGTTGCTTGACTGAGTAAAACTCTTCCCACATTGAGTACAGCTGTACGGTTTCTCTCCAGTGTGAATTCTCAGGTGTACTTTTAGTGCTGTTAAACTTAAGTAACTCTTCCCACAATCAAAACAGTGGTGAGATTTCTCTCCTGTGTGTATTCTCTGGTGTAGAGTCAGAGAGAAAGATGTAGTAAAACTCCTCCCACATTGATCACAGCTATAAGGTTTCTCTCCAGTGTGAATTCTCAGGTGTACTTTTAGTGCTTTTAATCTTAAGTAACTCTTCCCACAATCAAAACAGTGGTGAGATTTCTCTCTTGTGTGTACTCGCTGGTGTATTTTAAGTTCTGATGAAGATTTGCAATGTTTTCCACAGTCAGAGCAGCAGATAGATTTCTTCCCTGTGGGTCTCTGCTGGTGTTTCTTGAGGTGATAGAATCTGGACAGACTCTTCTCTGCCTCTTCAGCATCATGATGTTGAGGCTCCCCAGAGGATCCATGATAGTCACGTCTCTCTCCTGTGTGAACAAGTCAGACAGATAGTTAAAGGCTCACAACAGCAGAAATCCACTGAAAAAGGTGATGCCAACAGCGTAGCCATGATACTGTACAAAAATTGACGTCTGTAATGAATGTTAAAATTACTTGACAATTGTCTTAAGACAGTCAAGTGAGCAACAATAGTCATATTTAGTCTTGTTTTCACATTAGTAGTAACTAGAAATAAGTAAAAGGTGTTGAACTCCTAAGCAGTGTGCCAGGCAACTTTTGTTCTCAAATATAAGCACCTTTCTGTGTTTGCTAAAATTGCGACAAGGGCGATGCACACACAATTTGATTGCAGAAACACCTCCCTGCTAATGCAGAAACCGCTAGTTATGGATGTAGTATATCTGCCTGGAGCAAAAATGGTGAGCAAGTGGCCTAAGCTGTGCCATTAGAGATTCTGGGTTCGAGTCCAAGCTCTGTTGCAGCCGGCCGCGACCGGGAGGCCCATGGGGCAATGCACAATTGGCCCACCGTCGTCCGGGTTAGGGGAGGGTTTGGCCGGCAGGAATATTCTTGTCTCATCGCGCACTAGCGACTCATGTGGCGGGCCAGGCGCTGTGCACGCTGACCAGGTCACCAGGTGTACGGTGTTTCCTCCGACACATTGGTGCTGCTG
Organism: Salmo trutta; assembly: GCF_901001165.1. Taxonomy (NCBI): domain Eukaryota; kingdom Metazoa; phylum Chordata; class Actinopteri; order Salmoniformes; family Salmonidae; genus Salmo; species Salmo trutta. Next base: position 921,941 of record NW_021822911.1, on the reverse strand, counting down.
GCTTCCGGGTTGGATGGGCATTGTGTCAAGAAGCATCGCGGCTAGGTTGGGTTGTGTTTCGGAGGTCGCATGGCTCTCGACCTTCGCCTCTCCAGAGTCCGTATGGGAGTTGCAGCGATGAGACAAGGCTGTAAGTACCAATTGGGGAGAAAAAAGGGGCAAAAAAAATATATATATATATTTAAAAAAAATGGTGAGCAAAGATTAGTTTTCACAATGTATTCTGAATATTACAGCACTAGATCAGGAGTGCTACTCAAGGAAACTCACATTAAGCTCTGTGTCTATTCACTAATTCACCACCGTGGGGGAAACTCAGGGGAGTTCTCATAGGCTGACAGCAAATAAAGCCTCCATTTACAGGTTGATTATGATTATTATTATCATCATTTCACACTACTTTGGATTATAAGGCTCGTTTGAATGCCCTGATTTAATATGTTTGTGTTATTGTCAAATGTACTACTTTATATTTAAAAACGACTTCAACCAGTAAAATGCTCATTAGCTAGTTTTCCATCAGCCTGACATCAGCCTGACAATGAGGTTTTGTCCACTAAGTGTATGCCAAAATGGTCTATAATCTCAACTTACAATAACATAGACCTACTGTAGGACCCATAACTTCACCTAACAACAACATAGACCTAGGACTATAAATCATTTAATATTTCAGGTGAAACAAGGAGACTAAAATGTCTTTGTCATGACAATTCATAACCTGATCACCAGATAATTTTGTGAATAATCCCACTAGGCTACTCTGTAATGTGTTGTCATTCTAAATGTCCTGAATAAAGGAAAATAGCTCTGTGTGTTGTACAATAGCCTTTCCATCAAAGAACAGTTCTCTACACATTATGAGGTAAGGATCTCTGTGTGCAAACAGACTAACGAGACCCTACTGTAAATCAAATAGACAATAACACATAAAAATCTATTTATTTGGGATGTTGGATCCAACGTGGAGCACGGCATAACTGTCTTTACCAGAGTAATGGATGAAGAAGCACTTTGGTTGTTGTTGCATGTTGTGATGTTTGTCATTTGACTGTCATTCAGAAAATGATTTCCTGGATCAGCTGATGATAGTTGAACATGTGACTGTAACTAAACAGCTACAGTATTAAGTATTATGTGTAATTATTGAAGAACAGCGTTAATGACAGTATCCATTTGGGTGTTGTCAATAAAGTTAAGGTGACTCTCGGTTAGAACCATTGGATTTAGTAAACTGAAATGATTTAGGATTTCTGTGCCCATGAAAACTGTTTTCCCAACGTAACATAAGAAGACACTAAATGTTACGTAGTTAGAGAGCATTTCAGAGATCTGAATACAAAAAAACTGTCCCACAGCAAGATCCAGTATTTAAGTTAAAGTTCATCATATGACAAGATTAACGTTATGACTATAACTACTGTTCCCTGAAGGAGGGAAACTAGGTACAACATACTATTAAATCCACTGGCTTACTGGTGTTCTTCCATGCCGTTCATGGGAGGGGTGCGTCACTTGAGTGGGTTGAGTCACTGACGTGGTCTTCCTGTCTGGGTTGGCGCCCCCCTTTGGGCTGTGCCATGGCGGAGATCTTTGTGGGCTATACTCGGCCTTGTCCCGGGATGGTATGTTGGTGGTTGGAGATTTTCCCTCCAGTGGTGTGGAGGCTGAGCTTTGGCAAAGTGGGTGGGGTAATATCCTACCTGTTTGGCCCTGTCCGGGGGTTTCATCAGATGGGGCCACAGTGTCTCCTGACCCCTCCTGTCTCAGCCTCCAGTATTTATGCTGCAGTAGTTTATGTGTCGGGGGGCTAGGGTCAGTCTGTCACATCTGGAGTATTTCTCTTGTCTTTTCCGGTGTCCTGTGTGAATTTAAATATGCTCTCTCTAATTCTCTCTTTCTCTCTCTCGGAGGACCTGAGCCCTAGGACCATGCCTCAGGACTACCTGGCTTGATGACTCCTTGCTGTCCCCAGTTCACCTGGCCGTGCTGCTGCTCCAGTTCAAACTATTCTGCCTGCAGCTATGGAACCCTGACCTGTTCACCGGACGTGCTACCTGTCCCAGACCTGTTGTCCCAGACCTGCTGGAACCCTGACCTATTCACCGGACGTGCTACCTGTCCCAGACCTGCTGTTTTCAACTCTCTAGAGAGCAGGAGCGGTAGAGATACTCTCAATGATCGGCTATGAAAAGCCAACTGACACTTACTCTTGTGTTACTGACTTGTTGCACCCTCGACAACTACTATGATTACTATTATTTGACAATGCTGGTCATTTATGAACATTTGAACATCTAGGCCATGTGCTGTTATAATCTCCACCCGGCACAGCCAGAAGAGGACTGGCCACCCCTCATAGCCTGGTTCCTCTCTAGGTTTCTTCCTAGGTTTTGGCCTTTCTCGGGAGTTTTTGCTAGCCACCGTGCTTCTACACCTGCATTGCTTGCTGTTTGAGGTTTTAGGCTGGGTTTCTGTACAGCACTTTGTGATATCAGCTGATGTAAGAAAAACATTTGATTTGATTTGTGACTATAATTACTGTTCCCTGAAGGAGGGAAACTAGGTACAACATACTATTAAATCCACACCTCGCTGGAAGCCCCGCATTCCACAGGTGATGAGCGTGAGACTCGGATATATTCCTTAAATGATTTAATCCTTAAATGTAATACCTCACTTTCCTGACCCAGGAAGTGGCGGAGCCAAACAGTTGTTGTAACTCGTTCATAACTGGCACGCAGATCGGTAGAAATGGTAAGATAAATTGGCACTTCAAACGGAAATGGAAAAAGTTTGCCTATTTTACCGGAAACTCCAGGAGCATAACGTCAGAATTGACGAAGGCCAGCAGCAGGTGGGGAATTGGTTATTTTCTTCTGGTTATATTGACCTCTGGCTTCCTCAAGTCATTTGTGTGTGTTAATTATTTAATCAAACGCTTGATGCATCAGTTCAGTTCAAGTTCCGCACATACAGTTGATTTTATTAAACACACGGGGTGTGTCTATATGAACAAATACACGTCATAACATTTCAACCAATCAATTGGTGGAAAGAAAATACTATTTAAAAAAAAAAATCTGCCCTAGAACATACAACATACATGCATTCAGACCCCTTCCCTTTTCACACATTTGGTTATTATAAAATAGATTTTTTTTTTCAATTATCAATTTTCAGACAATACCTCATAAAAGTGAGAATAAAAGTTTAGAAATGCTTGTGTATATATATATATCTAGGCTACAGTAGGTTGTAACTCTCTAGGTCATGCCAGTAGGTTACAGTAGGTTGTAACTCTCTAGGTCATGCCAGTAGGCTACAGTAGGTTGTATCTCTCTAGGTCATGCCAGTAGGTTACAGTAGGTTGTATCTCTCTAGGTCATGCCAGTAGGTTACAGTAGGTTGTACCTCTCTAGGTCATGCCAGTAGGTTACAGCAGGTTGTAACTCTCTAGGTCATGCCAGTAGGCTACAGTAGGTTGTATCTCTCTAGGTCATGCCAGTAGGTTACAGTAGGTTGTATCTCTCTAGGTCATGCCAGTGGGTTACAGTAGGTTGTATCTCTCTAGGTCATGCCAGTAGGTTACAGTAGGTTGTATCTCTCTAGGTCATGCCAGTAGGTTACAGTAGTTTGTATCTCTCTAGGTCATGCCAGTAGGTTGTATCTCTCTAGGTCATGCCAGTAGGTTACAGTAGTTTGTATCTCTCTAGGTCATGCCAGTAGGTTGTAACTCTCTAGGTCATGCCAGTAGGCTACAGTAGGTTGTATCTCTCTAGGTCATGCCATTGGATTACAGTAGGTTGTATCTTTCTAGGTCATGCCAGTAGGTTACAGTAGTGTGTATCTCTCTAGGTCATGCCAGTAGGTTGTATCTCTCTAGGTCATGCCAGTAGGTTACAGTAGTTTGTATCTCTCTAGGTCATGCAAGTAGGTTCCAGTAGGTTGTATCTCTCTAGGTCATGCCAGTAGGTTACAGTAGGTTGTAACTCTCTAGGTCATGACAGTAGGTTACAGTAGGTTGTATCTCTCTAGGTCATGCCAGTAGGTTACAGTAGGTTGTAACTCTCTAGGTCATGCCAGTAGGCTACAGTAGGTTGTAACTCTCTAGGTCATGCCAGTAGGTTACAGTAGGTTGTAACTCTCTAGGTCATGCCAGTAGGTTACAGTAGGTTGTATCTCTCTAGGTCATGCCAGTAGGCTACAGTAGGTTGTATCTCTCTAGGTCATGCCAGTGGGTTACAGTAGGTTGTATCTCTCTAGGTCATGCCAGTAGGATACAGTAGTTTGTATCTCTCTAGGTCATGCCAGTAGGTTATATCTCTCTAGGTCATGCCAGTAGGTTACAGTAGTTTGTATCTCTCTAGGTCATGCCAGTAGGTTATAACTCTCTAGGTCATGCCAGTAGGTTACAGTAGGTTGTATCTCTCTAGGACATGCAAGTAGGTTCCAGTAGGTTGTATCTCTCTAGGTCATGCCAGTAGGTTACAGTAGGTTGTAACTCTCTAGGTCAGGGGTGTCAAACTCATTTTAGCTCAGGGGCCACATGGAGGAAAATCTATTCCCAAGTGGGCCGGACCGGTAAAATCATGGTATATATAACTTAAAAACAACAACTTCAGATTGTTTTCTTTGTTTTAATACGATCAACATAAAGCTGGAGCCTGAGGACAGTGTGTCCACAATAGTACAAGCACAACATCACTATTAATCATAAAACACCTCAAGTTTATTTGAAAATTCTAAAGAAAAAGAACACACAAACACACAATGCCTCAGTGATTCACAGAAGTATATCACAGATCACAGAACTATATCAGGGTGTCTCATGCAGCACTTTAAGTGGGGTTGCATAGTTTAGTTGACTCCTGATACCTGGCATCTTTTAGCTTTCACCAGCGCATCAATATCAGGCGTCACATCCTGAGTGGCAGCCAACTTCAGGATGTGATTCAAGTGCTTGTGCGTGAGCCTTGAGCACAGCTTTGTTTTATTTATGCTCATTACAGAGAAAACTTGCTCACAAAGATATGTGGTTCCAAACATGCACAACAGTTTTGCAGCGAGGGCTGTCAAGTTGGGGTAACCTGGCAAGAGATTCTGATAAAATGTGTCCAAGCCAGCTGCGGCAAATTTGCCCTTCATATCCGAGTCACACTGCAAGTCTATTATTTCAAGCTGACGGGCAGATCAGAGGGATTCACGGTGAATGGCGAGCAAAAAATGTTGAAGTCTTTCTCCAGTTCACCAAAAATCTGAAAGCGTTGCTCAAACTCCCGTAACAGTCCCGTTATTTTATCTTTGAACCGCTTCATGTCTGCCACATGTTGGGTCGCGCACACATTTTTCAGACAGGAGAAGTGAGCTGCATCACCACCGGCGAGTTGCGTCTCCCACAATGACAGCTTCAACTTGAAAGAACGTATGCTGTCATAATACTGCGTGACGACTTTGTTGCGCCCTTGCAGCTGTTTATTCAAGTTATTCAGGTGCTCTGTAACATCCACCATAAATGCAAGGTCCTGCATCCATTCTGCGGAATTAAATTCTAACACTGGTTTGCCCTTTTCTTCCATGAACTGTTCAATTTCTTCTCGTAAATCAAAGAAACGCCTAAGCACAGCACCTTGGCTTAACCATCTTACCTCAGTGTGGTATGGCAGGCCATAGATGTGGTCTTTCTCTCTGAGAAGGCTGTCAAACTGACGGTGATTCAGGCTTCTGGATCGGATGAAATTAACAGTTTGGATGACCACCTTCATGACGTTATCCATCTTTAATGACTTGCAACACAAAGCCTCCTGGTGCAAAATACAGTGAAAAGTCCAAAAATCACGTCCTCCATTTGCAGATTGCACTTTCTCTCTGAACTTTGTCACAACGCCTGCTTTTTTCCCGATCATTGCGGGCGCACCATCTGTAGCCAGGCTGACAGCGCGGGACCAGTCCACTCCGACCCTGTCCAGCGCGCCGACGAGTGCGGTGAAAATATCAGCTGCTGTCGTTGTATCTGTCATCGGCACCAACTCCATGAACTCCTCGGTGACGGTCAATGTGTCATCAACTCCGCGGATGAAAATGGCCAGTTGTGCAACATCTGTAATGTCCGTGCTTTCATCAATTGCAACTGAAAACCCAATAAATGACTTTACTTTTTGCTTCAACTGGCTGTCCAAATCCACTGAAAGATCGGAAATCCTGTCTGCAACTGTGTTTCTTGTCAGGCTGATATTTGCAAAAGCCTGGCGCTTTTCAGGGCACACAATCTCCGCTGCCTTCATCATGCATGTTTTTACAAATTCACCCTCACTAAATGGTTTTGAAGCCACTGCGATTTCATTAGCAATGAGATAGCTAGCTTTCACTGCAGCGTCACTGATGTCTCGGCTGTGAGTAAACACAGACTGCTGTTTCTTCAGACCCGCCAGACCCGCGTCCACTTTTCTCTTTTTTGACAGAGACATATTGGGGCAATGAGGGTGCCAAAGCAAATAATGTTAAAAGTAGAAGTCGTAATAAATATCGCGGGCAAAACAAAGTAGCTCATCCGGACTGGCTGCACTTGCTTGACCTACTTGCTCTGCTCCGGTATAAACAGTTTGCTTGCTTAACACAATTGCTATTGCGCCATCCAGTGGATGCAATTGGAACAGCAGTTTATTTTGAGAAATTGCAGCTCATTTTTATACTTTACAAAATCATCTCGCGGGCCGGATTAAACCCCTTTGCGGGCCTGATCCGGCCCGCGGGCCGGACGTTTGACACCCCTGCTCTAGGTCATGCCAGTAGGTTACAGTAGGTTGTATCTCTCTAGGTCATGCCAGTAGGTTACAGTAGGATGTAACTCTCTAGGTCATGCCAATAGGCTACAGTAGGTTGTAACTCTCTAGGTCATGCCAGTAGGTTACAGTAGGTTGTAACTCTCTAGTTCATGCCAGTAGGTTACAGTAGGTTGTATCTCTCTAGGTCATGCAAGTAGGTTACAGTAGGTTGTATCTCTCTAGGTCATGCCAGTGGGTTACAGTAGGTTGTATCTCTCTAGGTCATGCCAGTAGGTTACAGTAGTTTGTATCTCTCTAGGTCATACCAGTAGGTTGTATCTCTCTAGGTCATGCCAGTAGGTTACAGCAGGTTGTATCTCTCTAGGACATGCAAGTAGGTTCCAGTAGGTTGTATCTCTCTAGGTCATGCCAGTAGGTTACAGTAGGTTGTAACTCTCTAGGTCATGCCAGTAGGTTACAGTAGGTTGTATCTCTCTAGGTCATGCCAGTAGGTTACAGTAGGTTGTAACTCTCTAGGTCATGCCAGTAGCATACAGTAGGTTGTAACTCTCTAGGTCATGCCAGTAGGTTACAGTAGGTTGTAACTCTCTAGGTCATGCCAGTAGGTTACAGTAGGTTGTATCTCTCTAGGTCATGCCAGTAGGTTACAGTAGGTTGTATCTCTCTAGGTCATGCCAGTAGGCTACAGTAGGTTGTAACTCTCTAGGTCATGCCAGTAGGCTACAGTAGGTTGTATCTCTCTAGGTCATGCCAGTAGGTTACAGTAGGTTGTATCTCTCTAGGTCATGCCAGTAGGTTACAGTAGTTTGTATCTCTCTAGGTCATGCCAGTAGGTTGTATCTCTCTAGGTCATGCCAGTAGGTTACAGTAGGTTGTATCTCTCTAGGACATGCAAGTAGGTTCCAGTAGGTTGTATCTCTCTAGGTCATGCCAGTAGGTTACAGTAGGTTGTAACTCTCTAGGTCATGCCAGTAGGTTACAGTAGGTTGTATCTCTCTAGGTCATGCCAGTAGGTTACAGTAGGTTGTAACTCTCTAGGTCATGCCAGTAGGCTACAGTAGGTTGTAACTCTCTAGGTCATGCCAGTAGGTTACAGTAGGTTGTAACTCTCTAGGTCATGCCAGTAGGTTACAGTAGGTTGTATCGCTCTAGGTCATGCCAGTAGGCTACAGTAGGTTGTATCTCTCTAGGTCATGCCAGTGGGTTACAGTAGGTTGTATCTCTCTAGGTCATGCCAGTAGGTTACAGTAGTTTGTATCTCTCTAGGTCATGCCAGTAGGTTGTATCTCTCTAGGTCATGCCAGTAGGTTACAGTAGTTTGTATCTCTCTAGGTCATGCCAGTAGGTTGTAACTCTCTAGGTCATGCCAGTAGGTTACAGTAGGTTGTATCTCTCTAGGACATGCAAGTAGGTTCCAGTAGGTTGTATCTCTCTAGGTCATGCCAGTAGGTTACAGTAGGTTGTAACTCTCTAGGTCATGCCAGTAGGTTACAGTAGGTTGTATCTCTCTAGGTCATGCCAGTAGGTTACAGTAGGTTGTAACTCTCTAGGTCATGCCAGTAGGTTACAGTAGGTTGTATCTCTCTAGGTAATGCCAGTAGGTTACAGTAGGTTGTATCTCTCTAGGTCATGCCAGTGGGTTACAGTAGGTTGTATCTCTCTAGGTCATAACAGTAGGTTACAGTAGTTTGTATCTCTCTAGGTCATGCCAGTAGGTTGTATCTCTCTAGGTCATGCCAGTAGGTTACAGTAGTTTGTATCTCTCTAGGTCATGCCAGTAGGTTGTAACTCTCTAGGTCATGCCAGTAGGTTACAGTAGGTTGTAACTCTCTAGGTCATGCCAGTAGGTTACAGTAGGTTGTATCTCTCTAGGTCATGCCAGTAGGTTACAGTAGGTTGTAACTCTCTAGGTCATGCCAGTAAGTTACAGTAGGTTGTATCTCTCTAGGTCATGCCAGTAGGTTGTAACTCTCTAGGTCATGCCAGTAGGTTACAGTAGGTTGTAACTCTCTAGGTCATGACAGTAGGTTACAGTAGGTTGTATCTCTCTAGGTCATGCCAGTAGGTTACAGTAGGTTGTATCTCTCTAGGTCATGCCAGTAGGTTACAGTAGGTTGTAACTCTCTAGGTCATGCCAGTAGGTTACAGTAGGTTGTAACTCTCTAGGTCATGCCAGTAGGCTACAGTAGGTTGTAACTCTCTAGGTCATGCCAGTAGGTTACAGTAGGTTGTATCTCTCTAGGTCATGCCAGTAGGTTACAGTAGGTTGTATCTCTCTAGGTCATGCCAGTAGGTTACAGTAGTTTGTATCTCTCTAGGTCATGCCAGTAGGTTGTATCTCTCTAGGTCATGCCAGTAGGTTACAGTAGTTTGTATCTCTCTAGGTCATGCCAGTAGGTTGTAACTCTCTAGGTCATGCCAGTAGGTTACAGTAGGTTGTATCTCTCTAGGACATGCAAGTAGGTTCCAGTAGGTTGTATCTCTCTAGGTCATGCCAGTAGGTTACAGTAGGTTGTAACTCTCTAGGTCATGCCAGTAGGTTACAGTAGGTTGTATCTCTCTAGGTCATGCCAGTAGGTTACAGTAGGTTGTAACTCTCTAGGTCATGCCAGTAGGTTACAGTAGGTTGTATCTCTCTAGGTAATGCCAGTAGGTTACAGTAGGTTGTATCTCTCTAGGTCATGCCAGTGGGTTACAGTAGGTTGTATCTCTCTAGGTCATGCCAGTAGGTTACAGTAGTTTGTATCTCTCTAGGTCATGCCAGTAGGTTGTATCTCTCTAGGTCATGCCAGTAGGTTACAGTAGTTTGTATCTCTCTAGGTCATGCCAGTAGGTTGTAACTCTCTAGGTCATGCCAGTAGGTTACAGTAGGTTGTAACTCTCTAGGTCATGCCAGTAGGTTACAGTAGGTTGTATCTCTCTAGGTCATGCCAGTAGGTTACAGTAGGTTGTAACTCTCTAGGTCATGCCAGTAAGTTACAGTAGGTTGTATCTCTCTAGGTCATGCCAGTAGGTTGTAACTCTCTAGGTCATGCCAGTAGGTTACAGTAGGTTGTAACTCTCTAGGTCATGACAGTAGGTTACAGTAGGTTGTATCTCTCTAGGTCATGCCAGTAGGTTACAGTAGGTTGTATCTCTCTAGGTCATGCCAGTAGGTTACAGTAGGTTGTAACTCTCTAGGTCATGCCAGTAGGTTACAGTAGGTTGTAACTCTCTAGGTCATGCCAGTAGGCTACAGTAGGTTGTAACTCTCTAGGTCATGCCAGTAGGTTACAGTAGGTTGTATCTCTCTAGGTCATGCCAGTAGGTTACAGTAGGTTGTAACTCTCTAGGTCATGCCAGTAGGCTACAGTAGGTTGTAACTCTCTAGGTCATGCCAGTAGGCTATAGTAGGTTGTAACTCTCTAGGTCACGCCAGTAGGTTACAGTAGGTTGTATCTCTCTAGGTCATGCCAGTAGGTTACAGTAGTTTGTATCTCTCTAGGTCATGCCAGTAGGTTACAGTAGGTTGTAACTCTCTAGGGCATGCCAGTAGGTTACAGTAGGTTGTAACTCTCTAGGTCATGCCAGTAGGTTACAGTAGGTTGTACCTCTCTAGGTCATGCCAGTAGGTTACAGTAGGTTGGACCTCTCTAGGTCATGCCAGTAGGTTACAGTAGGTTGTAACTCTCTAGGTCATACCAGTAGGTTACAGTATGTTGTATCTCTCTAGGTCATGCCAGTAGGCTACAGTAGGTTGTATCTCTCTAGGTCATGCCAGTAGGTTACAGTTGGTTGTATCCAAGTGGAAACAATTATCAACCCAATGTGGAAAGTGTTGAATTTGGTCAACAACAAAATGAATGGCTTATTTGCTACGTGAGGTTTACTTGATCCAACAGAAGTTTCGTAATGATTAAGTTGTTATGTGGACACGTGACATACCGACAACTTTGATAAAAACACTATAGGAGTTGTCTCCAGATCGCTATGCATATTCATGCTAGTAGCTTAGCATCTCTCTCCATTGAATACAGGCGGTTGACGTCAACAACCCTCATATAATATAAACAATAGATTACAATAATAAGATGTATCCACCAATCCAAAGACAGGATAGGTGGGAGCGAGACAACCCACAGTGCAGCTTTGTGGACAACGACTCCCCTTGTTAGGACGGAGAGACATCTTGTCAGTATATCCATAATCTTTGGTGTAGCCAACCCAACTCTCACATGGCTCTATTGGGGGTCACGGTGTGTAGTAAAACATCACTACATTAAAATCACTACATGCCGTGACCCCCAGTCTGCGGTCAGCAGATAGACCCTCCTCAAATATATATGTTAAGTCACTTTTTGGAAACGGAACGGAGAAAACAAGGGGTAGCTTGTTCTCTACGTCGTCTGATTCTAGACATATCAGTCATCATCCCAGGGCCCTCCGTTGAAGAGGTATTGACGAGCCAACTCCGAATATCCAAAGTTAAAAACTAATTGAAGGTGGTACTTACTGGTGTTAATCAGATCTCCTGTCTCCTCCTCTTCATCTTTCAATGTGACAGTAATCTCTCCTTCCTTCTTCACTCCAAAAACAGCATCATCCTCTTCTTCCTCTTGTTTAACTGAAACGTCTTTCTCTTCATCTTTCACTGTAACAGCCTCACCCTCTACTTCTTGTTTTACTGTAACATCCTCCTCCTCCTTCTCCTCTTTCACGACAATGTTCAGCCCCAGAGCTTCTTTCTCCGTCCAGCAGACCTCCTCTTCTTTAACAGGAGGGGAGTAGTTTAGGGAGCTCATGTTCGGGGATGTTAGCTAGCTAGCTATCATTAGCGACTAGGCTAATGCTAACTTAACCAGCCAGCTACTATAGCTGACTAATAAAAAAATAACGTAATATTAAATTAAATAGGTTAACAAGTAGATACGACAGAAGTGTGTCTAAAACACAGTATGTAATATACACCGAAAGCGTATAAATAGGTTGAATCTTTCGGCTATGTTGGCTAGCAAGCTACCGAGGTGGTTGACGAGCTGTTTATGAAGAACCGTCCACTAGATTATACGTCACGCTGCAGCATCGCCTGAAAGACGCACATCGCCGTCTGCTGACTGGAGGGAAACGCAGTTGAGGATCACATTTTATTTTCAGACTAAGATTATTTTACATGGATTTAATTAAATAATACCATTATATTGAGACATACAAAGACAGGAATGTGTTGGTTGATTAGTGCGAATAAAACATGTTTACTACAGCGCATTTAAGGCAGTTTAATTAAGTCAAACAACATCTAAATAAGTAGCCATCTACTATCGGTCGATACTGCTTCTACATGGTGTAACAATACATCATGTAGATGTATATAATGAACAGACTAGGTCTATACTGCTCCTACATGGTGTAACAATACATCATGTAGATGTATATAATGAACAGACTAGGTCTATACTGCTCCTACATGGTGTAACAATACATCATGTAGATGTATATAATGAACAGACTAGGTCTATACTGCTCCTACATGGTGTAACAATACATCATGTAGATGTATATAATGAACAGACTAGGTCTATACTGCTGCTACATGGTGTAACAATACAGTGCATTCGGAAAGTATTCAGACCCCTTCACTTTTTCCACATTTTGTTACATTACAGCCTTATTCTAAAATGATTAACACTACCGTTCAAAAGGTTGGAGTCACTTAGAAATGTTCTTGTTTTTGAAAGAAAAACACTTTTTTTGTCCATTAAAATAACATCAAATTGATCTGAAATACAGTGTAGACATTGTTAATGTTGTAAATGACTATTGTAGCTGGAAACAGCTGATTGTTTATGGAATATCTACATAGGCGTACAGAGGCCCATTATCAGCAACCATCACTCCTGTGTTCCAATGCCACGTTGTGTTAGCTAATTCAAGTTTATCATTTTAAAAGGCTAATTGATCATTAGAAAACCCTTTTGCAATTATGTTCGCACAGCTGAAAACTGTTGTGCTGATTTAACAAAGCTTTTGTAAACAGTGTTGTTGCATAACAATCAGGCAGTAGAACAACAATAATCATCACCCTCTTGACCAATCTTCCCTCCCCTTAACATTGGGTTGATTCAGACCCTGTCAGTGTACCAGGTGGACATTGGGTTGATTCAGACCCTGTCAGTGTACCAGATGGACATTGGGTTGATTCAGACCCTGTCAGTGTACCAGGTGGACATTGGGTTTAATTCAGACCCTGTCAGTGTACCAGGTGGACATTGGGTTTGATTCAGACCCTGTCAGTGTACCAGATGGACATTGGGTTTGATTCAGACCCTGTCAGTGTACCAGGTGGACATTGGGTTTGATTCAGACCCTGTCAGTGTACCAGGTGGACATTGGGTTTGATTCAGACCCTGCCAGTGTACCAGGTGGACATTGGGTTTGATTCAGACCCTGCCAGTGTACCAGGTGGACATTGGGTTTAATTCAGACCCTGCCAGTGTACCAGGTGGACATTGGGTTGATTCAGACCCTGTCAGTGTACCAGGTGGACATTGGGTTTAATTCAGACCCTGCCAGTGTACCAGGTGGACATTGGGTTTGATTCAGACCCTGCCAGTGTACCAGGTGGACATTGGGTTTGATTCAGACCCTGTCAGTGTACCAGGTGGACATTGGGTTTGATTCAGACCCTGCCAGTATGCCAGGTGGACATTGGGTTTGATTCAGACCCTGCCAGTGTACCAGGTGGACATTGGGTTTGATTCAGACCCTGTCAGTGTACCAGGTGGACATTGGGTTTGATTCAGACCCTGTCAGTGTACCAGGTGGACATTGGGTTTAATTCAGACCCTGCCAGTGTACCAGGTTCGACATTGGGTTTGATTCAGACCCTGTCAGTGTACTAGGTGGACATTGGGGTTGATTCAGACCCTGCCAGTGTACCAGGTGGACATTGGGGTTGATTCAGACCCTGCCAGTGTACCAGGTGGACATTGGGTTTGATTCAGACCCTGCCAGCATGGCCAGAAATGTATTCCAAAGTCAGTAACTTATAACCACAGAACCACCCCAGACCTTTCATGCATGACTAAAAACACCTAAGTATTAGATTTACTGCCATGGTCTAGTATGTCACTGCATCAGACACCATTCACAATGCTGGCTGAGGTACGAGTAAAACATGACATATTATTTCCTAACCATTCCCAATGCTGGCTGAGGTATGAGTAAAACATGACATATTATTTCCTAACCATTCACAATGCTGGCTGAGGTACGAGTAAAACATGAAATATTATTTCCTAATTGTAAAAAATTCCCCAATCTTTTAAAAAAGATCTGAAATGTCAAGGCTTTAGTTCAGTGGGCTTTTCCATTGTTGAGGAAAGCAGGGGAAGTGTTGTGAGTAACAGAACTGCCTACGGTGTGGGGGAAGGGAAGCTGCTCGCTGATTGGCTGTAGTGACAAGGGTCCCTCCAAAAATCTATCACTATTCCAACTTACATGTCAAATTCTCCCCCAAATCTACCACTAATAGGCCAAGCCTCCACAGACCCTGTCTTGTATTGACAAACAGAACAAATCATTTGACATTCAAATATGTCATTTTAAATAGCTCAATTCAATCCAGCTGGGCCTTTTAACACAGACAGTTGTTCCTGCTGTAGATGTTATGCCTTTGTACAGATCTAGGATCAGTTCTCCTCCACAATGCATATTCAGTACCGGTCAATTGTTTGGACACACCTACAAATTCAATGTTTTTTCTTTATTTTAACTATTGTCTATGTTGTAGAATAATAGTGAAGACAACACAACTATGCCAAGTGTGTGCAAAGCTGTCATCAAGGCATATTGTGAATACTTTGAAGAATAGAACTAGCGACAGCTGTCTCTGATTGGGAATCGACAGAACCCAACATAGAAATAAACCACATAGAGCTAACACAAGGCTATAATGCAAACATAGAAAACAAACCAAGGAAAAATACCCAACATGACACACCCTGACCAAAATACCCGAGTTCACCTGGTCAGGGCGTGACAGTATTGTGATGTCATTATGGGGTATTGTGTGTAGATTGATTTAATCCATTTTAGAATAAGGCATAATAACGTAACAAAATGTGGAAAAAGTGAAGGGGTCTGAATACTTTCTCACTGCACTGTATATATAGGGGCAGTACTTAGTGACATCAATTCCTGAAACAGGAGGTACAAATATATAACATAGGTTCACAATATCAACATTCAATGTATCAAAATATATGACCAAGCTGGAAGTGTAAACGCCAGCCCAGCCACAATCCTAGAGGTTCACTGATGATCAACCTCCTCCTTCACATCTGACTCCTGATGATCAACCTCCTCCTTCACATCTGACTCCTGATGATCAACCTCCTCCTTCACATCTGACTCCTGATGATTAACCTCCTCCTTCACATCTGACTCCTGATGATCAACCTACTCCTTCACATCTGACTCCTGATGGTCAACCTCCTCCTTCACATCTGACTCCTGATGATCAACCTCCTCCTTCACATCTGACTCCTGATGATCAACCTCCTCCTTCACATCTGACTCCTGATGGTCAACCTACTCCTTCACATCTGACTCCTGATGGTCAACCTCCTCCTTCACATCTGACTCCTGATGATCAACCTCCTCCTTCACATCTGACTCCTGATGATCAACCTCCTCCTTCACATCTGACTCCTGATGATCAACCTCCTCCTTCACATCTGACTCCTGATGATCAACCTCCTCCTTCACATCTGACTCCTGATGATCAACCTCCTCCTTCACATCTGACTCCTGATGGTCAACCTCCTCCTTCACATCTGACTCCAGTGATCAATCCAGAGCATCTTCTTTTTTGGAGAATCCCGATGGACGACGTCATCAAATAGGCCATCATCACCACCACCACCCACAAGTTAATTGTCATTCAGGTTATCAATAGGAAGAGCATTAGCAATATGTCCTGTCTGGTAACTTGTCTCGTTCAATAGATTTACATTGGCAGGTGCACAGGGAGAACCCCCATTAAAAAAACTCAGTTGATCTTAAACTGCGGAAACACTTTTGGAAGTCTTTAACTATATCAAAGTCTGTGGCCTGTGATGTTGGGACAGATGATAGTCCCTTATTATACAAGAGACAAAATCCCCTAATTCTACAGCACAACAGCAGAGTCATGTCTTCAGTGTAAAACTAACAATGACTCAATAATCCTTCTGGGAATGTTATGATGTCATAAAGTTATGGGCGGAGTTAGAAAGTTGGCTGTCAGAAGTACAGGATTATAATGTAAATTTACTTTTAATCCGTCTGTCTGCATATTTCAAGACATGGCATTTGAGCGTGCAGTGAGATACCCCCAGAGTTGGACGATACTTTTCTCGTCAATCATCTTAAATATTCAACTTAATTAAAACCTGGAAATCTCTGTTGTTAATTCATTAGAAAGGTATAATGCTTTATTATCTAAAAGATGAAAGTGACGGAGAGAAATAAAATGGTGCTGATGCGGGCGCTGGAGATGGGGGTGTGTTCTAGTGGATCTGGGCAGGTGTGATGTAGTTAATGGAGATGGAGGTGTGTTCTAGTGGACAGGTGTGATGTAGTTAATGGAGATGGAGGTGTGTTCTAGTGGGTCTGGGCAGGTGTGATGTAGTTAATGGAGATGGAGGTGTGTTCTAGTGGACAGGTGTGATGTAGTTAATGGAGATGGAGGTGTGTTCTAGTGGACAGGTGTGATGTAGTTAATGGAGATGGAGGTGTGTTCTAGTGGGTCTGGACAGGTGTGATGTAGTTAATGGAGATGGAGGTGTGTTCTAGTGGGTCTGGACAGGTGTGATGTAGTTAATGGAGATGGAGGTGTGTTCTAGTGGGTCTGGGCAGGTGTGATGTAGTTAATGGAGATGGAGGTGTGTTCTACTGGGTCTGGACAGGTGTGATGTAGTTAATGGAGATGGAGGTGTGTTTAACGTTTGCAAGCTTGAGCTAGATATCGAGCTAGTGTGAACTTCCTGGTCCCTCAAGTCAGTGAGTCAACACAGGAAGGAACAATGGATGGATAGTTCATTTATTTCCAAAGCTGCAATGATGGGACACAAACAGTATGGATGATGATGTAATGTCAACTTTATACATTTCTATCGCAGGACCACTCAATTTCCAATTTCTCCAAAAACCTCCTGTGGGTTACCCAGAATCACATTGGGTTACCCAGAATTACATCCTTTATCACTGACTGTAATGTAAACACATGAGCAGCAGTCTAAGGTCCTGCATCTCAGTGCTAGAGGCGTCACTACAGACCCTGGTTCAAAACTAGGCTGTATCATAACTAGGCTGTATCATCATAACGTGATTGGGAGTCCCATAGGGCAGCTCACAATTGGCCCAGCATCGTCTGGGTTAGGGTTTGGCCGTCATTGTAAATAAAAATGTGTCCTTAGCTGGCTTGCCTAGTTAAATAAAGGTTAAATATATTAAAAAAAAATGTAACTTCATTACACCGTTACACTGGCATACAAACTCGGTAGCACAGAGTTGATCATCCATATGACGTTGGGAAATATTGCATTGTGGGTAGTTTAGAAGATTTCCCAAAATAAGTTAATACTGTAACGACCCTGGGTTTATAAGCGCGGATATTGACTCTGCCGTTCGAGCTTTTGCGGCACAGTCGATAGCGCGCTGGACTTCGGGCTTAATCAACTGCGTTACCCACTCCAGTCAGCAGATGGCGGTCTGGGAATTTAAGGTAATGCTGTTGGTGTGACGTATAATGTAGTGGACGGAATGCTGCTTTCAACAGCAGCAACAGTTATTCAGCCACCTCGGTAGCTTGCTAGACAAAATAGCCGAACCGATAAAGCTATTTAGACGCTTTAGTGTATATTAGCCACAGTGTTTTAAACCCACTTCTGTCGCTAGTTAGTTATCCGATTTAATTTCATATTTACGCTGTTGTTGTTATTATTCAGCTAGCGGGCTGGATAAGTTAGCATTAGCCTAGCTAGCTAACATCCCCGACCATGCGGTCACTGAGCTACTCTCCTGCTGCTAAAGAGGAGGTCTGCTGGACGGAGAAAGAGGGTCTCGTCAAAGAGGAGGAGGAAGAGGAGGCTGTTTCATTACAAAAACAAGTAGAGGGTGAGGCTGTTACCGTGAAAGAAGAAGAGAAAGACGTTTCAGTGAAAGAAGAGGAAGACGCCTTCAGAGTGAAAGAGGAGGAGGATGTCACAGTAAAACAAGAAGTAGAGGATGAGGCCGTTACTATGAAAGAAGAAAAAGACGCGTTCAGAGTGAAAGAGGAGGAGGATGTTAAAGAAGAGGAGGATGCAGTTTATGGAGTGAAAGAGGAGGAGGGGGAGATGACTGTTACATCGATAAAGGAGGTGGAAGAAGAGGAGGAAACTGGACATCTGGGCCCGGTTTCCCAAACGCATCTTAAGGCGTCCAATGGTTCTAACGATGAAATTAGCCATAAGATGGTTTTGAGAAACCGTTCCCTGATTAACACTAGTAAGTACTGTCTTAAATACAGAGGCACAAACTCTGCAGTTGTTGAACTGATGTTTGGTGTTAAAGGGGAAATCTGCAATAGCTACATCCATATTGTGACTTTTATATTAGTTATTTATAGCCATTGATTCTTGAAGAATATAACACATGCTTCATGAGCTTAGTTCAACTGTTGTTCCCCATCAGAACCACAAATAAGCTTTTTTTTACTCCAACGTCTAGAAAGAATGTAAATCAACACTGTATCAACATGGTTAAAACTATAATGTTGATATCATGGATTGTCAGTCCTTGCATCCATAGGTCTGTCTATGAGTTTGAAAGTAGTTACATTTCTCCAACCCCATCATCTTATTACCAAAACAGTGTTTGAACTGCAGATTTGGTTGATTGATTGCTGTGTGGTTTTTTTTAAACAGCAACAAAATGGCTGCTCAGAGACTTGGTTTGGTAAACAGCTGAGGGAGGGGGGATGGAGAAATGTAATCACTCTCAAATTCATAGAGAAAGCTATTGTAGCAACCTTCAGGCTATCCCCTGAATTCACTACACTATGAATACAAAGACTGGCCATCCATTATGTCATAATGATAGTTTAACCAGGTTTCTAGGCTATATAGTATATTCTAGAATTCATCCATGATGTCATAATGATAGTTTAAGCAGGTTTCTAGGCTATATAGTATATTCTAGAATTCATCCATGATGTCATAATGATGGTTTAACCAGGTTTCTAGGCTATATAGTATATTCTAGAATTCATCCATGATGTCATAATGATGGTTTAACCAGGTTTCTAGGCTATATAGTATATTCTAGAATTCATCCATGATGTCATAATGATGGTTTAACCAGGTTTCTAGGCTGTATAGTATATTATAGAATTACCAGTGTAGATTTCCTGTGCGGGTCAAATTATTAGAGCTGTTGATAAGTCATTGTATAATATTCAGCCAATTTTTGTCATGTCATTACATTAAAGGCAAAACATACCTAGATTCAGTAACATTCATGCATTGGTTTGAAACCTTTGTTTTAAACCCTTCTCAAATTTGGAGCCTTGACGGGTTTGTAAAAAACGGTTTGTCAAAAAACACTTATTTATTTAAATGTGACCTTTATTTAACTAGGCAAGTCAGTTAAGAACAAATTCTTATTTCCAATGATGGCCTACCCCGGACGACGCTGGGCCAATTGTGCACCACCCTATGGGACTCCCAATCACGGCCGGTTGTGATACAGCCTGTAGTGACGCCTCTAGCACTGAGATGCAGTGTCTTAGACCGCTGTGCCACTCGGGAGCCCCAAAATCATGTTCTAGTGCTGTCCCCACCTAAAATAAATCTTGGTCAACCAAGAGTCATCTGTTCTTTCTACCAATCGCTCCATGTGTTTTAATAAAATCAACTATATGTACGTAACTTGTCTGATGCTTTAAATAAGCATGCCCCTTTCAAAAAATGTAGAACTAAGAACAGATATAGCCCTTGGTTCACTCCATACCTGATTGCCCTCGACCAGCACAAAAACATCCTGTGGCGTACTGCACTAGCATTGAATATTGCCCGCGATATGCAACTTTTCAGAGAAGTCAGGAACCAATACACACAGTCAGTTAGGAAAGCAAAGGCTAGCTTTTTCAAACAGAAATTTTTATCCTGTCACTCTAACTCCAAAAAGTTTTGGGACACTGTAAGGTCCATGGAGAATAAGAGCACCTCCTCCCAGCTGCCCACTGCACTGAGGCTAGGAAACACTCACCACTGATAACTCAACAATAATTGAGAATTTCAATTAGCATTTCTCTACGGCTGGCCATGCTTTCCTCCTGGCTACCCCAACCCCGGCCAACAGCTCCCCACCCCCCGCAGCTACTTGCCTAAGCCTCCCCATCTTCTCCTTCACCCAAATTCAGATAGCTGATGTTCTGAAAGAGTTGCAAAACCTGGACCCCTACAAATCAGCTGGGCTTGACAATCTGGACCCTCTCTTTCTAAAATTATCCGCCGCCATTGTGGCAACCCCTATTACTAGTCTGTTCAACCTCACTTTCGTATCGTCCGAGATTCCTAAAGATTGGAACACTTCCGCGGTCATCCCCCTCTTCAAAGGGGGTGACACTCTAGACCCAAACTGTTACAGACCTATATCCATCCTGCCCTGCCTTTCTAAAGTCTTCAACATCCAAGTTAACAAACAGATCACTGACCCTTTTGAATCTCACCGTACCTTCTCCGCTGTGCAATCCGGTTTCCGAGCTGGACACGGGTGCACCTCAGCCACACTCAAGGTACTAAACGATATCATAACCGCCATCGATAAAAGACAGAATAGAATATAATTCAATGTGTCAAATTGGAGGGCCTGTTGTCCGGACCTCTGGCAGTCTCTGTGGGGGTACCACAGGGTTCAATTCTCGTACCGGCTCTTTTCTCTGTATGTACCAACGATGTTGCTCTTGCTGCGGGTGATTCCTTGATCCACCTCTACTCAGACGACACCATTCTGTATACATCTGGCCCTTCTTTGGACACTGTGTTAACCTCTCTAGGGTAGGGGGCAGTATTTTCACGGCCGGATAAAAAACGTACCCGATTTAAACTGGTTACTACTCTTTTCCAGAAACGAGAATATGCATATAATTGGTAGATTTGGATAGAAAACACTCTAAAGTTTATAAAACTGTTTGAATGGTGTCTGTGAGTATAACAGAACTCATATGGCAGGCCAAAACATGAGAAGATTTCATACAGGAAGTGCCCTCTCTGACCATTTTTTGTGCTTCTGTGGCATCTCTGTCGAAAATACAGGATCTCTGCTGTAACGTGACAATTTCTAAGGCTCCCATAGGCTCTCTGAAGGCGCCAGAAAGTGGAATGAGATCTCTGCTGTCTCTGGGGTAGGTACAGGAGCGCTGTTTGTGAGGGGTCAGGCTGGTGGCTCAGAGACAGGAGATGCGCGGCCCCGAGAAGTGGCCATGTTTTTCTTTCAGCCTTTGACCGAAAACAACGACGCCTGGTTAGAATATTATCGCTATTTTACGAGAAAAATAGCATAAAAATTGATTTTAAACAGCGTTTGACATGCTTCGAAGTACAGTAATGGAATATTTTGAAATTTTGTCACGACATACATCTGCGCGTCACCGTTGGGATAGGGACCTGAACGCACGGACAAAACGGAGGATATTTGAACATAACTATGGATTATTTTGAACCAAAACAACATTTGTGGTTGAAGTAGAAGTCCTGGGAGTCCATTCTGACGAAGAACAGCAAAGGTAATCCAATTTTTCTTATAGTAATTCTGAGTTTAGTGAGCCCCAAACTTGGTGGGTGTCAAATTAACTAGCCTGTGATGGCCGAGCTATGTACTCAGAATATTGCGAAATGTGCTTTTGCCGAAAAGCTATTTTAAAATCTGACACCGCGATTGCATAAAGGAGTTCTGTATCTATAATTCTTTCAATAATTGTTATGTATTTTGTAACCGTTTATCGTGAGTAATTTAGTAAATTCACCGGAAGTTTTCGGTGTGTTTGCTAGTTCTGAACGTCACATGCTAATGTAAAAAGCTGGTTTTTGATATAAATATGAACTTGATTGAACAAAACATGCCTGTATTGTATAACATAATGTCCTAGGGTTGTCATCTGATGAAGATCATCAAAGGTTAGTGCTGCATTTAGCTGTGGTTTGGGTTTATGTGACATTATATGCTAGCTTGAAAAATGGGTGTCTGATTATTTCTGGCTGGGTACTCTGCTGACATAATCTAATGTTTTGCTTTCGTTGTAAAGCCTTTTTGAAATCGGACAGTGTGGTTAGATTAACGAGAGTCTTGTCTTTAAAATGGTGTAAAATAGTCATATGTTTGAGAAATTGAGGTAATAGCATTTCTAAGGTATTTGAATAACGCGCCACAGGATTCCACTGGCTGTTACGTAGGTGGGACGATTTCGTCCCACCGACCCTAGAGAGGTTAGAAGCATGTCTAACACTATTTAAAATCAATTTTTATGCGATTTTCCTCGTAAAATAGCGATAATATTCCAACCGGACGATATTGTATTCATTCAAACTGGTGAAGAAAAACATGGAGTACTCTCGTGGCTGCGCATCTCCAGGCTCTGAGCCACTAGGCTGACCCCTCACAAACAGAGCTGCTGGACCCTGCCCAGAGACAGCAGAGATCCCATTCCACTTTCTGGCGTCTTCAGAGAGCCTATGGAAGCCTTAGAAATTGTCACGTTACAGCAGAGATACTGTATTTTCGATAGATAGGCAAAAGAAGCACCAGAAATTGTCAGACAGGCCACTTCCTGTATGGAATCTTCTCAGGTTTTGGCCTGCCATATGAGTTATGTTATACTCACAGACACCATTCAAACAGTTTTAGAAACTAGTGTTTTCTATCCAAATATACTAATTATATGCATATTCTAGTTTCTGGGCAAGAGTAGTAACCAGATTAAATCGGGTACGTTATTTTCACCCGGTCGTGAAAATAGTGCCCCCTAGCCCTAACAGGTTAATTAACTTCTTGACGAGGTTGCTAGGTGTTGGGTTACGGTTGCTACAATAGCTTTCTCTATGAATTTAAGAGTGGTTACATTTCTCCATCCCCCATCCCTCAGCTGTTTACCAAACCAAGCCTCTGGGCAGCCATTTTGTTGCTGTTTAAATCCTAGGTTGTCCCTTTAAAAAAGCCACACAATCAATCAATCAATCAATCTGCAGTTCAAACAATAACAAAGCTGTCATTCCACCACTGTTTTGGTTATAAGATGATTATGGGGCTGGAGAAATGTAACTACTCTCAAATTCATAGACAGACCTATGGATGCAAGGACTGACCATCCATGATATCAACATTATAGTTTTAACCATGTTGAGGCTATACAGTGTTGATTTACATTGTTTCTAAACATTGGAGTAAAAAAAAAAATTTGGGGTTCTGATGGGGTACAACAGTTGAACTAAGCTCATGAGACATGTGTTATATTCTTCAAGAATCAATGGCTATAAATAAATTATTTAAAAGTCACAATATGGATGTAGCTATTACATATTTCCCCTTTAACACCAAACATCAGTTCAACAACTGCAGAGTTTGTGCCTCTGTATTTAAGACAGTACTTACTAGTGTTAATCAGGGAACGGTTTCTCAAAACCATCTTATGGCTAAGTTCACCGTTAGAACCATTGGACGCCTTAAAATGCGTTTGGGAAACCGGGACCAGATATCCAGTTTCCTCCTCTTCTTCCTCCTTTATCAATGTAACAGTCATCTCCCCTTCCTCCTCTTTCACTCCATAAACTGCTTCCTCCTCTTCTTTTACTGTAACTTCCTCCTCCTCTTTCACTCTGAACGCGTCTTCCTCTTCTTTCACTGAAACGTCTTTCTCTTCTTCTTTCACGGTAACAGCCTCACCTTCTACTTGTTGTTGTATTGTAACATCTTTCTCTTCCTCCTCCTCTTTCACTAGAGTTTCTTTATCCGTCCAGCAGACCTCCTCTTCTTTAGCAGGAGGAGAGTAGCTTAGTGAACTCATGGTCGGGGATGTTAGCTAGTTAGCATTAGCGACTAGCCTAGTTCTAAGCTAACTTAGCAAACCAGCTAGCTGACAAACAACGTAAATATATAACTAAATGGGCCAACAAGTACATACGACAGAAGTGTGTTTAAAACACAGCGACTAATATACACCAAAACAGTGTAAAGAGCGTGAATGTTGTAGCTATGTTTGCTAGAAAGCTACCGAGGTGTCTGACTAGCTGTTGTTGTTGAAGGAGCGTCCCGTCCACTAGATTATACGTCACACTGGCAGCATCGCCTGAACCTAAAAGACGCACATCGCCATCTGCTGACTGGAGGAAGCAACGCAGCTGAGGAACCAAACGTTTATTTTTCATTTATTTCAGAAAAGTTTAATATTATATTAAGTCGTTCAAAGAGAAGCATGTGTTGATTGATTCGTGTTTAATGAGTGAGAATTTAAAACAAACTTTAAACCCACTACATATTTGCATTGAACCATACTTCTGACATGGATCATTTTGACCCGAGGCATACCTTTTATCATAGCCAAAATGTGGTTTATTCAATTCTATTACATTTTTCATGACTTTGTCAATCAACTTGTTGTTAGTAAATCTAAATCATGGTTTAGTGTTTCTGTATCAATATGGACTTTTAACAAATTCAAATCCTTTGGAGTCATTTTGACCCCAGCCAAAAGCACCTTTGATAAATAGGACGTTTATTTCAAATAAAAATTGAATCACATTTTATCATACACTTGTTTAGCAGATATTATTGCGGGTGTAGCGAAATGCTTGTGTTTCTAGCTCCAACAGTCCAGTAATATCTAACAAGTAATATCTAACAATTTCACAACATATACCCAATACACACAAATCTAAGTATTTGATTCTAGGTTTCTCTGTAGACATGATCCATCCCACCAGAGGGTGGAGGGGCTCCTGTATCAGTGGTTTTGACCAGATAGACACCTGCAGACACACAGTATAGTGCCTCCCATGTACTCTCCTAAGATTGGACTTTTCTATATCACGTATCACATGACAGTGTATAAACTTTGATTTGATCATGTACAAAACTGCGGTAGAAAAGTAAAGTATTCAGACCCCTTCACATTTTCCACATTTTGTTACGTTACAGCCTTATTCTAAAATGTACTTTTTTCCCCCCTCATCAATCTACACACAATGCCCCATAATGACATCACAATACCCCATAATGACATCACAATGCCCCATAATGACATCACAATACCACATAATGACAAAGTGAAAACAGGTTTTTAGAGATTTTTGCAAATGTATTTACTTAGGTATTCAGACCTTTTGCTATGAGACTCGAAATTGAGCTCAGATGCATCCTGATTCCATTGATTATCCTTGAGATGTTTCTACAACTTGATTGGAGTCCACTTGTGGTAAATGCAATTGATTGGACATGATTTGAAAGGCACACATCTGTCTATGTAAGGTCCCACAGTTGACAGTGCATGTCAGAGCAAAAACCAAGCCATGAGGTCCAAAGGAATTGTCCATATTGCTCTGAAACAGGATTGTGTCGAGGCACAGATCTGGGGAAGGGTTCCAAAAAATGTCTGCAGCATTGAAGGTCCCCAAGAACAAAGAGGCCTCCATCATTCTTAAATGGAAGAAGTTTGGAACCACCAAGACTCTTCCTAGAGCTGGCAGCCCGGCCAAACTGAGAAATCGGGGGAGAAGGGCCTTGGTCAGGGAGGTGAACAAGAACCCGATGTTCACTCTGACAGAGCTCCAGAGTTCCTCTGTGGAGATGGGAGAACCTTCCAGAAGGACAACCATCTCTGCAGCACTCCACCAATCAGGCCTTACTGTAGCAATGATTAAATTGTCAACATTTATTTCAATGGACAATTCAGTGAACTGTTCTGTGAAAGGTGTCGGCTGGAGATGACATGCACGAGCTTGCAGGGATTTGTTGTCTTGCATGTCGTCTACTTTGATGCTAATTAGCATTTTAGAATCCGAGAGTAAAGAGACACAAATATATTGATACAAGTATTTGTATTGATTATGGATCCCCATTAGTTCCTGCCAAGGCAGCAGCTACTCTTCCTGGGGTTTATTATGGATCCCCATGAGTTCCTGCCAAGGCAGCAGATACTCTTCCTGGGGTTTATTATGGATCCCCATTAGTTCCTGTCAAGGCAGCAGCTACTCTTCTTGGGGTTTATTAAGGATAGCCATTAGTTCCTGCCAAGGCAGCAGCTACTCTTCCTGGGGGTTTATTATGGATCCCCATTAGTTCCTGTCAAGGCAGCAGCTACTCTTCCTGGGGTTTATTATGGATCCCCATGAGTTCCTGCCGAGTATGGTTTGGGAGCGTGCCAGCCTGCCTGAACCGCCCCTGAATTAACAGGTATAAATGATGGGTTATGAATTAACAGGTATAAATGATGGGTTATGAACTAACAGGTATAAATGATGGGTTATGAATTAACAGGTATAAATGATGGGTTATAAATTAACAGGTATAAATGATGGGTTATGAACTAACAGGTATAAATGATGGGATATGAATTAACAGGTATACATGATGGGTTATGAATTAACAGGTATAAATGATGGGTTATGAATTAACAGGTATAAATGATGGGTTATGAATTAACAGGTATAAATGATGGGTTATGAACTAACAGGTATAAATGATGGGTTATGAATTAACACATCCCCTCCAGGCATTAAAATACATTCAGGACTTCTTATAGTGAGCATAACATGACAATACATGACATCTAAGTAGCTGAATATTCTTTTGGACTAACAATCTAACAGTTTGAAGGACACAACTCCTGTTATTCTGGTTAAACAGTGAAATACTTGTTGATTAAGGAGTGGGGATTTTTTTACAATTAGGAAATAAAATGTCATGTTTTACTCGTACCTCAGCCAGCATTGTGAATGGTTAGGAAATAATATGTCATGTTTTACTCGTACCTCAGCCAGCATTGTGAATGGTTAGGAAATAATGTGTCATGTTTTACTCGTATCTAAGCCAGCATTATGAATGGTGTCTGAGGCGGTGACATACTAGACCATGGCAGTAAATCTAATACTTAGGTGTTTTTAGTCAGGCATGAAAGGTCTGGGGTGGTTCTGTGGTTATAAGTTACTGACCTTGGAATACATTTCTGGCCATGCTGGCAGGGTTTGAATCAAACCCAATGTCCACCTGGTACACTGACAGGGTCTGAATCAACCCCAATGTCCACCTGGTACACTGGCAGGGTCTGAATCAAACCAATGTCCACCAGGCAAACTGGCAGGGTCTGAATCAATCCCAATGTCCACCTGGTACACTGACAGGGTCTGAATCAAACCCAATGTCCACCTGGTACACTGACAGGGTCTGAATCAAACCCAATGTCAAC
The DNA here is from genome assembly GCF_901001165.1 of Salmo trutta. Taxonomy (NCBI): domain Eukaryota; kingdom Metazoa; phylum Chordata; class Actinopteri; order Salmoniformes; family Salmonidae; genus Salmo; species Salmo trutta. The sequence continues at coordinate 894,698 of NW_021822911.1, read as the reverse complement.
CTGGTACACTGACAGGGTCTGAATCAAATCCAATGTCCACCTGGTACACTGACAGGGTCTGCATCAAACCCAATGTCCACCTGGTACACTGGCAGGGTCTGAATTAAACCCAATGTCCACCTGGTACACTGGCCGGGTCTGAATCAAACCCAATGTCCACCTGGTACACTGGCAGGGTCTGAATCAAACCCAATGTCCACCTGGTACACTGGCAGGGTCTGAATCAAACCCAATGTCCACCTGGTACACTGACAGGGTCTGAATCAAACCCAATGTCCACCTGGTACACTGGCAGGGTCTGAATCAACCCAATGTCCAACTGGTACATTGACAGGGTCTGAATCCAACCCAATGTCCACCTGGTACACTGACAGGGTCTGAATCAACCCAATGTCCACCTGGTACACTGACAGGGTCTGAATCAACCCAATGTTCACCTGGTACACTGACAGGGTCTGAATCAAACCCAATGTTAAGGGGAGGGAAGATTGGTCAAGAGGGTGATGATTATTGTTGTTCTACTGCCTGATTGTTATGCAACAACACTGTTTACAAAAGCTTTGTTAAATCAGCACAACAGTTTTCAGCTGTGCTAACATAATTGCAAAAGGGTTTTCTACTGATCAATTAGTCCTTTAAAATTATAAACTTGGATTAGCTAACACAACGTGGCATTGGAACACAGGAGTGATGGTTGCTGATAATGGGTCTCTGTACGCCTATGGAGATATTCCATAAAAAAATCAGCCGTTAGTCATTACAACATTAACAATGTCTACACTGTATTTCTGATGAATTTCATGTTATTTTAATGGACAAAAAATGTGACTTTCTTTCAAAAACAAGGACATCTCTAAGTGACCCCAAACATTTGTTACATCATGTAGAAGCAGTATAGACCTAGTTTGTTCATTATATACATCTACATGATGTATTTTTACACCATGTAGGAGCAGTATAGACCTAGTCTGTTCATTATATACATCTACATGATGTATTGTTACACCATGTAGGAGCAGTATAGACCTAGTCTGTTCATTATATACATCTACATGATGTATTGTTACACCATGTAGGAGCAGTATAGACCTAGTCTGTTCATTATATACATCTACATGATGTATTGTTACACCATGTAGGAGCAGTATAGACCTAGTCTGTTCATTATATACATCTACATGATGTATTGTTACACCATGTAGGAGCAGTATAGACCTAGTCTGTTCATTATATACATCTACATGATGTATTGTAACACCATGTAGGAGCAGTATAGACCTAGTCTGTTCATTATATACATCTACATGATGTATTGTTACACCATGTAGGAGCAGTATAGACCTAGTCAGTTCATTATATACATCTACATGATGTATTGTTACACCATGTAGGAGCAGTATAGACCTAGTCTGTTCATTATATACATCTACATGATGTATTGTTACACCATGTAGAAGCAGTATAGACCTAGTCTGTTCATTATATACATCTACATGATGTATTGTTACACCATGTAGGAGCAGTATAGACCTACAGTAGCTGGCTACTTATTTAGATTTAGTTTGACTTAGTGAAACTGCCTTAAATGTGCTGTAGTAAACGTTTTTTATTCTCACTAATCAACCAACACATTCCTGTCTTTGTATGTCTCAATATAATAGTATTATTTAATTAAATCCATGTAAAATAATCTTAGTCTGAATATAAAATGTGATCCTCAACTGCGTTTCCCTCCAGTCAGCAGACGGCGATGTGCGTCTTTCAGGCGATGCTGCAGCGTGACGTATAATCTAGTGGACGGTTCTTCATAAACAGCTCGTCAACCACCTCGGTAGCTTGCTAGCCAACATAGCCGAAAGATTCAAGCTATTTAGACGCTTTCGGTCTATATTAGCTACTGTGTTTTAGACACACTTCTGTCGTATCTACTTGTTAACCTATTTAATTTAATATTACGTTATTTTTTTATTAGTCAGCTATAGTAGCTGGCTGGTTAAGTTAGCATTAGCCTAGTCGCTAATGATAGCTAGCTAGCTAACATCCCCGAACATGAGCTCCCTAAACTACTCCCCTCCTGTTAAAGAAGAGGAGGTCTGCTGGACGGAGAAAGAAGCTCTGGGGCTGAACATTGTCGTGAAAGAGGAGAAGGAAGAGGAGGATGTTACAGTAAAACAAGAAGTAGAGGGTGAGGCTGTTACAGTGAAAGAAGAAGAGAAAGACGTTTCAGTTAAACAAGAGGAAGAAGAGGATGATGCTGTTTTTGGAGTGAAGAAGGAAGGAGAGATTACTGTCACATTGAAAGATGAAGAGGAGGAGACAGGAGATCTGATTAACACCAGTAAGTACCGCCTTCAATTAGTTTTTAACTTTGGATATTCGGAGTTGGCTCGTCAATACCTCTTCAACGGAGGGTCCTGGGATGATGACTGATATGTCTAGAATCAGACGACGTAGAGAACAAGCTACCCCTTGTTTTCTCCGTTCCGTTTCCAAAAAGTGACTTAACATATATATTTGAGGAGGGTCTATCTGCTGACCGCAGACTGGGGGCCACGGCATGTGGTGATTTTAATGTATTGATGTTTTACTACACACCGTGACCCCCAATAGAGGCATGTGAGAGTTGGGTTGGCTACACCAAACATTATGGATAAACTGACAAGATGTCTCTCCGTCCTGACAAGGGGAGTCGTTGTCCACAAAGCTGCACTCTGGGTTGTCTATCTCCCACCTATCCTGTCTTTGGATTGGTGGATACATCTTATTATTGTAATCTATTGTTTATATTCTATGAGGGTTGTTGACGTCAACCGCCTGTATTCAATGGAGAGAGATGCTAAGCTACTAACATGAATATGCATAGCGATCTGGAGACAACTCCTATAGTGTTTTATCAAAGTTGTCGGTATGTCACGTGTCCACATAACAACTTAATCATTACGAAACTTCTGTTAGATCAAGTAAACCTCACGTAGCATATAAGCCATTCATTTTGTTGTTGACCAAATTCAACACTTTCCACATTGGGTTGATAATTGTTTCCACTTGGATACAGCCTACTGTAACCCACTGGCATGACCTAGAGAGTTACAACCTGCTGTAACCTACTGGCATGACCTAGAGAGTTACAACCTACTGTAACCTACTGGCATGACCTAGAGAGTTACAACCTACTGTAACCTACTGGCATGACCTAGAGTTACAACCTACTGTAACCTACTGGCATGACCTAGAGAGATACAACCTACTGTAACCTACTGGCATGTCCTAGAGAGATACAACCTACTGTAACCTACTGGCATGACCTAGAGAGTTACAACCTACTGTAACCTACTGGCATGACCTAGAGAGATACAACCTACTGTAACCTACTGGCATGACCTAGAGAATTACAACCTACTGTAACCTACTGGCATGACCTAGAGAGTTACAACCTACTGTAGCCTACTGGCATGACCTACAGAGGTACAACCTACTGTAACCTACTGGCATGACCTAGAGAGTTACAACCTACTGTAACCTACTGGCATGACCTAGAGAGTTACAACCTACTGTAACCTATTGGCATGACCTAGAGAGTTACAACCTACTGTAACCTACTGGCATGTCCTACAGAGATGCAACCACTGGTATGCATGCATTTCTATCATAACAACAACCAAAGTGCTTCTTCATTCATTACTCAGGTAAAGACCGTGATGCCGTGCTCCACGTTGGATCCAAAATCTCTAACAAATTGATGTTTATAATGTGTTATTGTCTGCTTGATTTACTGTAGGGTCTCGTTAGTCTGTCTGGACACAAAGATACTTAGCTCATAATGTGTAGAGAATTGTTCCTTGATGGATAGGCTATTTTACAACACACAGAGCTATTTTCCTTTATTCTGGACATTTAGAATGACAACACATTACAGAGTAGCCTTGTGGGATTATTCACAAAATTATCTGGTTATGAAATGTCATGACAAATATATTTTTAGTTTCCTTGTTTCACCTGAAATATTAAATATATAGTCCTAGGTCTATGTTGTTGTAAGGTGAAGTTATGGGTCCTACAGTAGGTCTATGTTATTGTTAGGTGAAGCTATGGGCCTATTTGTTAAACACTTAGTGTACAAACCCTCATTGTCAGGCTGATGTTAAAGCTAGCCAAAGAGCATTTTACTGGTTGAAGTGTTTTTTTAAGGATAAAGCAATTGATTTGAGACAATAACACAAACATATTAAGCAGGTGATTCAAGCGAGCCTTACAATTATAATCCAAAAGTAATGTGAAAGCAACCTGTAAATGGAGGCTATTTTTGCTGTCAGCTGAGTTGCTGTAATTTTCAAAAACTAAAATCTTCGCTCACCATTTTTGCTCCAGGCAGATATACTACATCCATAACTAGTGGTTTCCTCATTACCAGATATACGACATCCATAACTAGTTGTTTCCTCATTACCAGATATACTACATCCATAACTAGCGGTTTCCTAATTACCAGATATACTACATCCATAACTAGTGGTTTCCTCATTAGCAGGGACCAGTTTCTGCAACCAAATTGTGTGCGCATTGCCCTCGTGACGCAATTTTATCAAACACAGAAAGGGGCCTATATTGGAGACCAAAAGTCATCTGCCACACTGCTTAGGATTTTAACAAATTTAATATCTTATTTCTAGTTACTACTAATGTGAAAACAAGACAAAATATGATTGTTACTAACTTGACTGTCTTAATTGTCAAATAATTTAACTGACTTCAATTGTTGTACAACTTCATGGGTACGCTCTGGGCATCACCTTTTACCTCAAATAAACAGTGGATTTCTGCTGTTCTGGGCCTTTAACCATCTGTCTGACTTTGTCATTCACACAGGAGAGAGACGGGACAGTCGTGGATCCTCTGGGGATCCTCAACAACATCATGATGCTGACGAGGCAGAGAAGAGTCTCTCCAGATCAGAACTCCTCAAGAAACACCAGCAGATACCGACAGGAAAGAAACCTCACTGCTGCTCTGACTGTGGGAAACATTGCAAATCTTCATCAGTTCTTAAAATACACCAGCGAGTACACACAGGAGAGAAACCTTACAGCTGTGATCAATGTGGGAAGAGTTTTACTAAATCAATTAATCTGAAAACACACCTGAGAACACACACAAGAGAGAAGCCTTACAGCTGTGATCAGTGTGGCAAGAGTTTTACTCAGTCAACCAACCTGGTATCACACCAGAGAACACACACAGGAGAGAAACCTTATAGCTGTGATCAGTGTGGCAAGAGTTTTACTCAGTCAAGTAGCCTGGTATCACACCAGAGAACACACACAGGAGAGCAGCCATATAGCTGTGATCAGTGTGGCAAGGGTTTTACTCGGTCAACCAGCCTGGTATCACACCAGAGAACACACACAGGAGAGCAGCCATATAGCTGTGATCAGTGTGGCAAGAGTTTTACTAATTCAAGAAACCTGGTATCACACCAGAGAACACACACAGGAGAGAAACCTTATAGCTGTGAGCAATGTGGGAAAAACTTTTCCCGGATAGGATACCTTAAAGGACACCAGAGAACACACACAGGAGAGAAACCTTATAGCTGTGATCAATGTGGGAAGAGTTTTACTCAGTCAAGCAACCTGGTATCACACCAGAGAACACACACAGGAGGGCAGTCATATAGCTGTGAGCAATGTGGGAAAAGTTTTTCTCGGATAGGACACCTTAAAGGACACCAGAGAACGCACACAGGAGAGAAACCTTATAGCTGTAATCAATGTGGCAAGAGTTTTACTCATTCAAGCAACCTGGTATCACACCACAGAACACACACAGGAGAGAAGCCTTATAGCTGTGATCAGTGTGGCAAGAGTTTTACTCAGTCAAGCAACCTGGTATCACACCAGAGAACACACACAGGAGAGCAGTCATATAGCTGTGAGCAATGTGGGAAAAACTTTTCTCAGGGAGAAAGCCTTAAAGAGCACCAGAGAACACACACAGGAGAGAAGTCTTATAGCTGTGATCAGTGTGGCAAGAGATACTCTCATTCAAGTGGTCTGATTAAACATCAGAAAATACATGCAGGAGATTCACAGAGTGTAGAATGATCTCCAACACCAGACCTGGGTAGTAGAACACAGAGTGTGGAATGATCTCCAACACCAGACCTGGGTAGTAGAACACAGAGTGTGGAATGATCTCCAACACCAGACCTATATACATCAAATCACATTTTATTTGTCACATACACTTGTTTAGCAGATGTTATTGTGGTTGTAGCAAAATGCTTGTGTTTCTAGCTCCAACAGTCCAGTAATATCTAACAAGTAATATCTAACAATACACACAATCTAAAGGAATGGAATTAAGAATATATAAATATTTGGACGAGTGATGTCAGAGCTGCATAGACTAAGATACAGTAGAATAGGATAGAATACAGTATATACATATGAGATGAGTAATGCATAGACTAAGATACAGTAGGATAGAATACAGTATATACATATGAGATGAGTAATACATAGACTAAGATACAGTAGAATAGGATAGAATACAGTATATACATATGAGATGAGTAATGCCAGATATGTAAACATTATTAACATGCAGGAGAAGGAAAGATAGTGATGGTGCTCAGTGACATTGTTGCAAATGGTGGGGAACAACCAATTTTAGCATTTTTTATAATTTTACCCCCGTTTTTTTCTCCCCAATTTCGATATTGTGATATTGCGTAGGGTATACACTGATTTATAAGGCCATATTGGGTAAAATGCCGTTTTATCTCTGTTCTTTTTTAGGTAAATAAATATCAATTACGGTCCCATTCTCATTTGCTTCTAACAGTACCAAAAATTAGAACAGGTCATGGTAGAAATAGTTTTAGTTACTCAGCTCCGTGGTCCTGGAATTCTCTCCTGAACATTTAAAAATTTGATGATCTAGTTTCGTTGGTTGAGTTTAAACACGTCATCGATGTATATATCATAGAAGAGTGTAATTGTTTTTAGGACAGCTGTTTTTAGTCAAGACTTTCGTGTTTTTAACGTATAATGTTTTTGTTGTAATATATGTGTTTTATAGTTGTGTTTAATGTTGTGTTAGTGTGTGTGTGTTTATAGTTGTGTTTAATGTTGTGTTAGTGTGTGTGTGTGTTTATAGTTGTGTTTAATGTTGTGTTAGTGTATGTGTGTTTATAGTTGTGTTTAATGTTGTGTTAGTGTGTGTGTGTTTATAGTTGTGTTTAATGTTGTGTTAGTGTGTGTGTTTATAGTTGTGTTTAATGTTGTGTTAGTGTATGTGTGTTTATAGTTGTGTTTAATGTTGTGTTAGTGTGTGTGTGTTTATAGTTGTGTTTAATGTTGTGTTAGTGTGTGTGTGTTTATAGTTGTGTTTAATGTTGTGTTAGTGTGTGTGTGTTTATAGTTGTGTTTAATGGTGTGTTAGTGTGTGTGTGTTTATAGGTGTGTTTAATGTTGTGTTAGTGTGTGTGTGTTTATAGTTGTGTTTAATGGTGTGTTAGTGTGTGTGTGTTTATAGTTGTGTTTAATGTTGTGTTAGTGTGTGTGTGTTTATAGTTGTGTTTAATGGTGTGTTAGTGTGTGTGTGTTTATAGTTGTGTTTAATGGTGTGTTAGTGTATGTGTGTTTATAGTTGTGTTTAATGTTGTGTTAGTGTGTGTGTGTTTATAGTTGTGTTTAATGTTGTGTTAGTGTATGTGTGTTTATAGTTGTGTTTAATGGTGTGTTAGTGTGTGTGTGTTTATAGTTGTGTTTAATGTTGTGTATGTGTGTTTATAGTTGTGTTTAATGGTGTGTTAGTGTGTGTGTGTGTTTATAGTTGTGTTTAATGTTGTGTTAGTGTATGTGTGTTTATAGTTGTGTTTAATGTTGTGTTAGTGTGTGTGTGTTTATAGTTGTGTTTAATGTTGTGTTAGTGTATGTGTGTTTATAGTTGTGTTTAATGTTGTGTTCGTGTGTGTGTGTTTATAGTTGTGTTTAATGTTGTGTTAGTGTATGTGTGTTTATAGTTGTGTTTAATGTTGTGTTAGTGTGTGTGTTTATAGTTGTGTTTAATGTTGTGTTAGTGTGTGTGTGTTTATAGTTGTGTTTAATGTTGTGTTAGTGTATGTGTGTTTATAGTTGTGTTTAATGTTGTGTTAGTGTGTGTGTGTTTATAGTTGTGTTTAATGTTGTGTTAGTGTATGTGTGTTTATAGTTGTGTTTAATGTTGTGTTAGTGTGTGTGTGTTTATAGTTGTGTTTAATGGTGTGTTAGTGTATGTGTGTTTATAGTTGTGTTTAATGTTGTGTTAGTGTGTGTGTGTTTATAGTTGTGTTTAATGGTGTGTTAGTGTGTGTGTGTTTATAGTTGTGTTTAATGTTGTGTTAGTGTGTGTGTGTTTATAGTTGTGTTTAATGTTGTGTTAGTGTATGTGTGTTTATAGTTGTGTTTAATGTTGTGTTAGTGTATGTGTGTTTATAGTTGTGTTTAATGTTGTGTTAGTGTGTGTGTTTATAGTTGTGTTTAATGTTGTGTTAGTGTGTGTGTGTTTATAGTTGTGTTTAATGTTGTGTTAGTGTATGTGTGTTTATAGTTGTGTTTAATGTTGTGTTAGTGTGTGTGTGTTTATAGTTGTGTTTAATGTTGTGTTAGTGTATGTGTGTTTATAGTTGTGTTTAATGTTGTGTTCGTGAATGTAAGTTGTTTTGTCTGAAACCTTGTTCCCCCTGCTGCTATTGGACCAGATCTCTCTTGGAAAAGAGATGTTATCTCAATGAGAAAAACCTGGTTAAATAAAGGTCAAAAAAATATATCTATATTGTCTCATCGCTGAAACTCCCCAACGGCTCAGGAGGTGGAGTCATGCGTCCTCTGAAACATGACCCAACAAACCGCGCTTCTTAACACCTGCTTCTTAACACCTGCCCGCTTAACCCGGAAGCCAGCTGCACCAATGTGTCGGAAGAAACACTGTTCACCTGACGACCGAGGTCAGCCTGCAGGCGCCACAACGAGTCGCTAGAGTAGTAAAGCCCCCCCTGGCCAAACCCTCCCCTAACCCAGGAACCACAAGGAGTCACTAGAGTAGTAAAGCCCCCCCTGGCCAAACCCTCCCCTAACCCAGGCACCACAAGGAGTCACTAGAGTAGTAAAGCCCCCCCGGCCAAACCCTCCCCTAACCCAGGAACCACAAGGAGTCACTAGAGTAGTAAAGCCCCCCCTGGCCAAACCCTCCCCTAACCCAGGAACCACAAGGAGTCGCTAGAGTAGTAAAGCCCCCCCTGGCCAAACGCTCCCCTAACCCAGGAACCACAAGGAGTCGCTAGAGTAGTAAAGCCCCCCCGGCCAAACCCTCCCCTAACCCAGGCACCACAAGGAGTCACTAGAGTAGTAAAGCCCCCCCTGGCCAAACCCTCCCCTAACCCAGGAACCACAAGGAGTCGCTAGAGTAGTAAAGCCCCCCTGGCCAAACGCTCCCCTAACCCAGGAACCACAAGGAGTCGCTAGAGTAGTAAAGCCCCCCCTGGCCAAACCCTCCCCTAACCCAGGCACCACAAGGAGTTGCTAGAGTAGTAAAGCCCCCTCCTGGCCAAACGCTCCCCTAACCCAGGCGACACTTGGCCAATTGTGTGCCACCCTATGGGACTCCCGATCACAGCAGGTTCTGGTACAGCCCGGGAGTGGGATTTTGCCATTTATTTCTGTTATATCAACACACTTGACACTCTCAACTATAAATCTGTTTGGCACCATAGACATCTAGTGACCACTTGACAATAATGTTCCATACAACGTTGTGTTCCATGTTTGAGAGGTCTGTCATTTTCATTGAAGACAATCAAAGTTAACATTCCATAAAAGTTAATTTAAAGGCTGAGTCTCAAATAGTCGCCTGTCCCTTTTAATAGCCGGGCGATGGCCCACATTATAGCAAATACATTTTGGGTCTAAATTAAATGAGCTACTATGATAATTTAATTACATGTTTTAAATAAAATGTCCATAATATCTACATTAATAGTGGAATGATAGTATTTCACAATATTCCTTCACATTTGTATTTTATTTTGTGTCAAAATCTCTATTTATTTAGACTGTCTTCTGTTGTGAAGATGTGAAAACCCTCCCTCTCTGCCATCGGTGTCACTGAAAGCCGCGTTCATCTCTTTCTCAACCAACAATGGCAGACTGGGGCAAGCAGCCAATGTAGAAATCTACACTCTTCAATCAATTTCAGTTTATGTTAGAAAACAAGTACTGAATAGCGTACGGAATTACTGTACCATCTAAATCGAAAATATATTTTCAATTAAAAAAAAGTAGTTTTTACCGCTGTTTGAAGTTGGTGGACGAAACTGAAAGTAAAATAGTCTCCACTATAGTCCGTGCTATCCGGGATCCTTCAGACGTCCCTACCCCACTGACCTCTCCACCATGTTACAGGAAGTGTGATGGGGGGAGTTTGGAATGCAGACTAGTTGATGCAGTTCACCATGTTACAGGAAGTGTGATGGGGGAGTTTGGAATGCAGACTAGTTGATGCAGTTCACCATGTTACAGGAAGTGTGATGGGGGAGTTTGGAATGCAGACTAGTTGATGCAGTTCACCATGTTACAGGAAGTGTGATGGGGGAGTTTGGAATGCAGACTAGTTGATGCAGTTCACCATGTTACAGGAAGTGTGATGGGGGAGTTTGGAATGCAGACTAGTTGATGCAGTTCACCATGTTACAGGGAAGTGTGATGGGGAGTTTGGAATGCAGACTAGTTAATGCAGTTCACCATGTTACAGGAAGTGTGATGGGGGAGTTTGGAATGCAGACTAGTTGATGCAGTTCACCATGTTACAGGAAGTGTGATGGGAGGAGTTTGGAATGCAGACTAGTTGATGCAGTTCACCATGTTACAGGAAGTGTGATGGGGGAGTTTGGAATGCAGACTAGTTGATGCAGTTCACCATGTTACAGGAAGTGTGATGGGGGAGTTTGGAATGCAGACTAGTTGATGCAGTTCACCATGTTACAGGGAAGTGTGATGGGGGGAGTTTAGAATGCAGACTAGTTGATGCAGTTCACCATGTTACAGGAAGTGTGATGGGGGGAGTTTGGAATGCAGACTAGTTGATGCAGTTCACCATGTTACAGGGAAGTGTGATGGGGGGAGTTTGGAATGCAGACTAGTTGATGCAGTTCACCATGTTACAGGAAGTGTGATGGGGGGAGTTTGGAATGCAGACTAGTTGATGCAGTTCACCATGTTACAGGAAGTGTGATGGGGGGAGTTTGGAATACAGACTAGTTGATGCAGTTCACCATGTTACAGGGAAGTGTGATGGGGGGAGTTTGGAATGCAGACTAGTTGATGCAGTTCACCATGTTACAGGAAGTGTGATGGGGGAGTTTGGAATGCAGACTAGTTGATGCAGTTCACCATGTTACAGGAAGTGTGATGGGGGAGTTTGGAATGCAGACTAGTTGATGCAGTTCACCATGTTACAGGGAAGTGTGATGGGGGGAGTTTGGAATGCAGACTAGTTGATGTAGTCCACCATGTTACAGGAAGTGTGATGGGGGGAGTTTGGAATGCAGACTAGTTGATGCAGTCCACCATGTTACAGGAAGTGTGATGGGGGAGTTTGGAATGCAGACTAGTTGATGCAGTTCACCATGTTACAGGAAGTGTGATGGGGGGAGTTTAGAATGCAGACTAGTTGATGCAGTTCACCATGTTACAGGGAAGTGTGATGGGGGGAGTTTGGAATGCAGACTAGTTGATGCAGTTCACCATGTTACAGGGAAGTGTGATGGGGGAGTTTGGAATGCAGACTAGTTGATGCAGTTCACCATGTTACAGGAAGTGTGATGGGGGGAGTTTGGAATGCAGACTAGTTGATGCAGTTCACCATGTTACAGGGAAGTGTGATGGGGGGAGTTTGGAATGCAGACTAGTTGATGCAGTTCACCATGTTACAGGAAGTGTGATGGGGGAGTTTGGAATGCAGACTAGTTGATGCAGTTCACCATGTTACAGGAAGTGTGATGGGGGAGTTTGGAATGCAGACTAGTTGATGCAGTTCACCTAACTTCCACATGGGGGAGACATTCTACATGTAGCACCTTTAGTGCTGAATGAAACAGGTTCAGGTACATTTACCACATATGAAACGTATACTAGTTGGCTGCTGCTACAGGCCTCCTTGTGCTGATGGGAAATATCTTGATGGAATCTGTCAAATGTTGGATAAAGTATCTGATGAAAACAGGAAAATGTATTTTTGGGGTGATTTGAATATTGACTGGTTTACCACCACCAACTGTCCACAGAGGAAAAAGCTTCTTTCTGTGGCCAATGGTGGTAACATAACCCAAGGTGACAATACCAACCAGAATGTTAACTAAGTCTGATACCATATCATCAACCTGTATTGATCATAACCCAAGGTGACAATACCAACCAGAATGTTAACTAAGTCTGATACCATATCATCAACCTGTATTGATCATAACCCAAGGTGACAATACCAACCAGAATGTTCACTAAGTCTGATACCATATCATCAACCTGTATTGATCATAACCCAAGGTGACACTACCAACCAGAATGTTCACTAAGTCTGATACCATATCATCAACCTGTATTGATCATAACCCAAGGTGACACTACCAACCAGAATGTTCACTAAGTCTGATACCATATCATCAACCTGTATTGATCATAACCCAAGGTGACAATACCAACCAGAATGTTCACTAAGTCTGATACCATATCATCAACCTGTATTGATCATAACCCAAGGTGACACTACCAACCAGAATGTTCACTAAGTCTGATACCACATCATCAACCTGTATTGATCATAACCCAAGGTGACAATACCAACCAGAATGTTCACTAAGTCTGATACCATATCATCAACCTGTATTGATCATAACCCAAGGTGACAATACCAACCAGAATGTTCACTAAGTCTGATACCATATCATCAACCTGTATTGATCATAACCCAAGGTGACACTACCAACCAGAATGTTCACTAAGTCAGATACCATATCATCAACCTGTATTGATCATATTTTTACCAACATGGCTGAACATTATTCAAAAGCTGTATCAGTGGTGATCAGAACTTGGTGACACTCAAGAGAAAAACACAAATACCAAAGATCCTAAAGTAACCTACCCAAGGCCCTACAAGAGGTTCAGCCAGGACTCATATACCAAAGACTGATCCTAAAGTAACCTACCCAAGGTCCTACAAGAGGTCCAGCCAGGACTCATTTGTGGATGAAGTTCAGAATGTGCGATGGCTGGAAGTGTGTAGTGAGGATGATCCTGAAAGGGCACAGAGTGTGTTTATGAAATGATTTATGAGTATTGTTGATAAGCAAGGCCCCATTCAGAAAACAGACTGAGGTCAAACGATGCCCCAGGGATTGATGAGCTGAGAAATGTAACGGTTCAACGTAATGAAACCAAAAAGGTAGAGGACAGATCTGTCTGATGAGCAAAGTTATTGTAAATGAATACATCTAGGTACCAAGCTAGACCAGTTATTGTAAATGAACACATGTAGTGACCAAGCTAGACCAGTTATTGTAAATCAATACATCTGGTGACCAAGGTAAATAGAAAGGATAATATCATCACTAAATCAAGGCTGATGGACAACATCTATGGACAACTTTGATTCAACACAAGTGGCAGACATGTTTTAATTCCTACCCATTATGACATTCATTACCAAAACCACCTGACATTGCAAATTACTTGAATTACTATTTGACGGGTCAGGTGGACACATTGAGAAATGAGTCCAACTGACGGCTCCCTGAATCATACTGCAGAGTGAAGGAAAAGCAGCCAACAAGTGCTCAGCATATGTGGGAACTCCTTCAAGACTGTTGGAAAAGCATTCCAGGTGAAGCTGGTTAAGAGAATGCCAAGAGTGTGAAAAGCTGTCAATAAGGCAAAGCGTGGCTATTTGAAGAATTTCAAATATAAAATATATTTTGAATTGATTAACACTTTTTTGCTTACTACATGATTCCATATGTGTTATTTCATAGTTTTGATGTCTTCACTATTATTTAATCTACTATGTAGAAAATAGTAAAAATAAAGAAAGCCCCTTGAATGAGTAGGTGTTCTAAGACTTTTGACCAGTAGTGTATATTATGTTATATAATAAATATGTAATAACATTAAAACATAACTGTTTGTCCTTATAGGGAACCAGATTGTGACTACACCTCAGTTACTAAGTCTTTAACCACACTGTGTTGTTACACTGGTGAGTAAAAACTCATGATTCCTACACTTTAACTTGTTGTCTGAAAATAAAATATACATTTTACTCAACTGCGTTACCCACTCCAGTCAGCAGATGGCGGTCTGGGAATTTAAGGTAATACTGTTGGTGTGACGTATTATCTAGTGGACGGAACTCTTCTTTCAACAGCAACAACAGTTATTCAGCCACCTCGGTAGCTCGCTAGACAAAATAGCCGAACCAATAAAGCTCTTTAGACGCTTTAGTGTATATTAGCCACTGTGTTTAAAACCCACTTCTGTTGTCTAGTTAGTTATCCGATTTAATTTCATATTTACGGTGTTGTTGTTATTATTCAGCTAGCGGGCTGGTTAAGTTAGCATTAGCCTAGCTAGCTAACATCCCCGACCATGAGTTCACTAAGCTACTCTCCTCCTGCTAAAGAAGAGGCCTGCTGGACGGAGAAAGAAGCTCTCGTCAAAGCGGAGGAGGAAGAGAAGGCTGTTGAAATACAAAAACAAGTAGAGGGTGAGGCTGTTACTGTGAAAGAAGAAGAGAGAGACGTTTCAGTTAAAGAAGAGGAAGACGCGTTCAGAGTGAAAGAGGAGGAGGAGGGGGAGATGGCTGTCACATCCAAAAAGGAGGTGGAAGAAGAGGAGGAAACTGGACATCTGGGCCCGGTTTCCCAAACGCATCTTAAGGCATCCAATAATGAACTTAGCCATAAGATGGTTTTGAGAAACCGTTCCCTGATTAACACTAGTAAGTACTGTCTTAAATACAGAGGCACAAACTCTGCAGTTGTTGAACTGATGTGTGGTGTTAAAGGGGAAATCTGCATTAACTACATCAATTTTTGGACTTTTAAATTATTTATAGCCATTGATTCTTGAAGAATATAACACATGCCTCATGAGCTTAGTTCAACTGTTGTACCCCATCAGAACCCCAAATAAGCTTTTTTACTCCAATGTTTAGAAACAATGTAAATCAACACTGTATAGCCTCTGTCTATGCATTTGAGACTAGTTACATTTCTCCAGACCCATCCATCAGCTTATTACCAAGACAGTGTTTGAACTGCAGATTGGTTGATTGATTGATGTGGTTTTTTTTAAACAGCAACAAAATGGCTGCCCAGAAACTTGGCGTAACAGTAACATCTTGGCGTAACAGTTATTAGGTGTTGGTTTGACAGTCACTGGACCCAGGTTTGAGTTCAGCTCAGGGCTACCCCCTGAATTCACTACACTATGAATACAAGGACTGGCCATCCATGATGTTGTAATGATAGTTTAACCAGGTTTCTAGGCTATATAGTATATTCTAGAATTCATCCATGATGTCATAATGATAGTTTAACCAGGTTTCTAGGTTATATAGTATATTCTAGAATTCATCCATGATGTCATAATGATAGTTTAACCAGGTTTCTAGGGTATATAGTATATTCTAGAATTCATCCATGATGTCATAATGATAGTTTAACCAGGTTTCTAGGGTATATAGTATATTCTAGAATTCATCCATGATGTCATAATGATAGTTTAACCAGGTTTCTAGGCTATATAGTATCTTCTAGAATTCATCCATGATGTCGTAATGATAGTTTAAACAGGTTTCTAGGCTATATAGTATATTCTAGAATTCATCCATGATGTCATAATGATAGTTTAACCAGGTTTCTAGGCTATATAGTATATTCTAGAATTCATCCATGATGTCATAATGATAGTTTAACCAGGTTTCTAGGGTATATAGTATATTCTAGAATTCATCCATGATGTCATAATGATAGTTTAACCAGGTCTCTAGGCTATATAGTGTATTCTAGAACTGCCAAAGTAGATTTCTTGTGGAGGCAAATTATTAGAGCTGTTGATAAGTCATTTGTATAATATTCAGCCAATTTTTTTCATGCCATTACGTTAAAGGCGAAACATACCTAGATTTAATTACGCTCATGAATTGGTTTGAAACCTTTGTTTTAAAACCTTCTCAAAGTTGTTCCCTTGACGGATTTGTAGAAAACAGTTTGTCGTAAAACACTTTTTTTTATTTATTTAAATGTAACCTTTTATTTAACTAGGCAAGTCAGTTAAGAACAAATTCTTATTTACAATGACTGCCTACCCCGGACGACGCTGGGCCAATTGTGCGCTGCCCTATGGGACTCCCAATCAAGGCCAGTTGTGATACAGCCTGGATTTGAACCAGGGCGTCTAGTTACGCCTCAAGCACTGAGATGCAGTGTCCACTGTGCCACTCTGGAGCCCCAAAATCATGTTATAGGCCTACATTTGCACACAGGCCAGGTAGACTAGTCCTACTTCTATATGTGTAATCAGGTGTGCGTCGTTACTCAACATTGACAGGAGTGTTTCAAACAAAAGACAATGAATAAATTGACAAAACTGACGCGTCTTGAGGGGTCAGGTCTGGGTGGTCTGCCATGGGCCGTTTCATTTAGTATCCGTTTGGGTCAGCATGGGGAATGATTGTATTTCCCCATAGTATGTTGTACCGAAGTTGACCGATTAAAATGGAGTGTAAGTTAATGACTATTGTTGGATTCTAAACTTTGAACATATTAAAGACATGATAGATCAGGCGCAGAGTATATAAAGGACTGAGATCTGTAGAAAGACAGAGTGGTTGTGGAATTTGCTGGGTGGACGGGAGGAGATCACAGGATTGCTTTAGGGGGAGCGGATGGACATCTGTGGATTAGGCGAAGGAGGGGTTGAGGTCAGGAGGTCAGGTCAGATACCCTGAAGGGAGTAATAAGGGTTTAGTATCCTGTTACCCTCTTCCTGACGAAACCAGAAGATGTAATGATTGGATAGGAGTGTCCAAAGTGGGGTATATATACTTGTGATGGTGAGAACATGTTTTGTCTGACTTACAGCTGTAATGACCCTTTGGGAAGAATTAAACTTGGTTAACCTCTCTGGTTAACCTCTCTTGTCAACCAAGAGTCAGCCAGTGAAATTGCAGGGCACCAAATTCAAACAACAGAAATCTCATAATTAAAATTCCTCAAACATACAAGTATTATACACCATGTTAAAGAAACTTCTTGTTAATCCAACGTGGATTTAATAGTATGTTGTACCTAGTTTCCCTCCTTCAGGGAACAGTAGTTATATTCATAACGTGTGGATTTAATAGTATGTTGTACCTAGTTTCCCTCCTTCAGGGAACAGTAGTTATAGTCATAACGTTAATCTTGTCATATGATGAACTTCAACTTAAATACTGGATTTTGCTGTCGGACAGTTTTTTGTATTCAGATCTCTGAAATGCTCTCTAACTACGTAACATTTAGTGTCTCCTTATGTTACGCTGGGAAAACAGTTTTCATGGGAACAGAAATCCTAAATCATTTCAGAGTTTGCTAAATCCAGTGGTTCTAACCGAGAGTCATCTTAACTTTGTTGACAACACCCAAATGGATACTGTCATTAATGTGGTTCTTCAATAATTACACGTCATTCTTAATACTGTAGCTGTTTAGTTACAGTCACATGTTCAACTATCATCAGCTGATCCAGGAAATAATTTTCTGAATGACAAACATCACGACATGCAACAACAACCAAAGTGCTTCTTCATTCATTACTCTGGTAAAGACAGTTATGCCGTGCTCCACGTTGGATCCAACATCCCTAACAAATTCATTTTTATACTGCGTTATTGTCTGCTTGATTTACAGTAGGGTCTCGTTAGTCTGTTTGCACACAGAGATACTTAGCTCATAATGTGTAGAGAACTGTTCCTTGATGGATAGGCTATTGTACAACACACAGAGCTATTTTCCTTTATTCAGGACATTTAGAATGACAACACATTACAGAGTAGCCTAGTGGGATTATTCACAAAATGATCTGGTGATCAGGTTATGAAATGTCATGACAAAGACATTTTAGTTTCCATGTTTCACCTGAAATATTAAATGATTTATAGTCCTAGGTCTATGTTGTTGTTAGGTGAAGTTATGGGTCCTACAGTAGGTCTATGGTATTGTTTGGTGAAGTTATGGGCCAATTTGTTAAACACTTAGTGTACAAACCCTCATTGTCATAGCCTTCCCTGTGGCTCAGTTGGTAGAGCATGGTGTTTGCAACGCCAGGGTTGTGGGTTCGATTCCCACGGGGGGCCAGTACAATTTTTTTTAAATAAAATGTATGCATTCACTAATGTAAGTCGCTCTGGATAAGAGTGTCTGCTAAATGACTAAAATGTAAATGTAAATGTCAGGCTGATGGCAAAGCTAGCCATAGAGCATTTTACTGGTTGAAGTGTTTTTTAAAGTATAAATCAGTTGATTTGCGACACTAACACAAACATTATATTAAGCAGGAGATTCAAGCAAGCCTAACAATTATAATCCAAAAGTAATGTGAAATGCACTCATAAGCAACCTGGAGGCTATTTTTGCTGTCAGTCTATGAGAACTCTCCTGAGTTTCCCCCACGGTGGTGAATTAGTGAATAGACACAGAGCTTAATGTGACTTTCCTTGAGTAGCACTCCTGATCTTACGATGATAGTGCTCTGTAATATTCAGAATACATTGTGAAAAACTAAAATCTTTGCTCACCATTTTTGCTCCAGGCAGATATACTACATTCATAACTAGCGGTTTCCTCATTACCAGATATACTACATTCATAACTAGTGCTTTCCTCATTACCAGATATACTACATCCATAACTAGTGGTTTCCTCATTACCAGATATTCTACATCCATAACTAGTTGTTTCCTCATTACCAGATATACTACATCCATAACTAGCGGTTTCCTCATTAGCAGGGAGGTGTTTCTGCAATCAAATTGTGTGCGCATTGCCCTCATGCCCCGATTTTATTGAACACAGAACGGGTCCTATATTGGAGACCAAAAGTCGTCTGGCACACTGCTTAGGATGTCAACAACTTTATTAACTTATTTCTAGCTACCGCTAATGTGAAAACAAGACAAAATTACTTGTTGCTAACTTGACTGTCTTAATTGTCAAATCATTTAACAGACGTCAACTGTTGTACAACTTCATGGGTATGCTCTGGGCATCACCTTTTACCTCAAATAAACAGTGGATTTCTGCTGTTGTGGGCCTTTAACCATCTGTCTGACTTTGTTGTTCACACAGGAGAGAGACGTGACTATCGTGGATCCTCTGGGGAGCCTCAACAACCTCATGATGCTGACGAGGCAGAGAAGAGTCTCTCCACATCAGAACACCTCAAGAAACACCAGCAGAGACCCACAGGGAAGAAATCTTACTGCAAATTGTCATCAGAACTTAAAATACACCAGCAAGTACACACAGGAGGGAAAGCTCACCACTGTTTTGATTGTGGGAAGAGTTACTCAAGAGCAGATGCACTGAAAGTACACCTGAGAATTCACACAGGAGAGAAACCTTTTGGCTGTGATCAATGTGGGAAGAAATGTACTGTGTCAAACTCCTTGATAGTGCACCAGAGAATACACACAGGAGAGAAACCTTATAGCTGTTATCAATGTGGGAAGAGTTGTACTACATCTAGCCATCTGATTGTACACCAGAGAACACACACAGGAGAGAAATATTTTATCTGTGATCAATGTGGGAAGAATTGTAATACATCTAGCCATCTAATTGTACACCAGAGGACACACACAGGAGAGAAACCTTATAGCTGTGGTCAATGTGGGAAGAGTTTTGGTCAATCTGTCCATTTGACAGTGCACCAGAGAACACACACAGGAGAGAAATGTAATAGCTGTGGTCAATGTGGGAAGAGTTTTGGTCAATCTGGCCACCTGACAGTGCACCAGAGAAGACACACAGGAGAGAAACCTTTTAGCTGTAATCAATGTGGGAAGAGTTTTAGTACATCTGGCTATCTGACTATACACCAGAGAACACACACAGGGGAGAAACTTTATAGCTGTGATCAATGTGACAAGAGATTCTCCGATAAAATATCTCTGATCAACCATCAGAAAATACATACATGAAGGAGTTGTTTCATGATATCAATGAAATATCCCACCTAGCAACATGTAATTGAAAAGAAGACTATGCTCGAAGTCCAATATACGTTCGGTTTTAGTTGAAAGTTAAAAATATGTATTTTCGGGTTGTTTTTTTCAATGACTTGAAAACAACTTCATTTCAACGTACTTGCAGCCTATACACATGGACGCAGTATAATAAATTGATCTATAATCAATTTTATTAACAATCCTACATCACTCCAGTATTTCTTTACAACATTCAATTGCTAATTGTCTTTATTCCACTACTAAAGAAGCATGACTAAAATCACCTCATATTTCAAACATCCAGCCTGACAAAAGATACAAGTTTTATTATTCCATGCCTCACCATTAAGTTAATTATTGCCAATAGATATTAACAAAGGAGTGTACATTTGGTTTTGATATTTACAATTCATGTAATGTTTAGTAATCATAATTATTTATGCAACCAACTGACAATTTTTGGTATAATTTATATTGACATTGTTGCCCTGCTTTTAGAATGTCAGGGTTTATTCTCAGATGTGCCAAACCAAATGTACTAGAGCATGACATTGGGTCTGGGCCCCGATCCAACAACATGCCTATCTAGTGAACCCTGAAAAGAGAGAGAAGCTCCGCAGTGAGGTGGAAAATTACTACGGATATTAAGGAGCTAGTTCTAGAAGCTAGTTAGTTTTATTCTATAGAAAGAAAAATGAGAAAAAAATAATACGATTGTATATTTTTATTTAGAAATACGTTTTTTTTTGTTTTAATTGTTGACAACCAGTAGACACCATGTTTATATTGGTGAAGGTGAAGCATTGTAGTTGATTATAATGAGGAATGGAAGTTGTTTTCTGTTGGTGGTGAGCAAACTTATCCATCATAAATATAGGATATATTTGTGTCTTAAGGGGGAAGGTGTTACAGGCTTTGGTTTTTCCATTATTGTTTTGAGGTTGGACTTTAGCGCGTATAGCTAGTTAGCGCGTATAGCTCCGTTAGCGCGTATAGCTCCGTTAGCGCGTATAGCTCCGTTAGCGCGTATAGCTCCGTTAGCACGTCTAGCTCGTTAGCACGTAGGACGCACTGATTGGTGTCACCTCGTTAGTCAGTATGTGTTACACCTGTGCTGGCTTGTCCATCTCGTTAGTGGGAAGGTGTTTCACCTGAGCTGGTCCAGGTTCTATTTAAGAGTGTCTGGCCCAGTGCTCCAGTTGTCTTGATACATGTGGAGAGTCAACACCTTTAGTTGCTCCACCTTTTTGGTTTGCTACCTGTCGTTAAGTTTGGTGTGGGTTTTTCTTTTGTTTGCCTCTTCTTGGGCAGATTTAGTGGATCTCATGGTGGGTGTCTTTTAGGTCCCAGTTGTTGTTATTAGTCAACTTTCAGTGGACACTGAGAGAGCAAAACTGCAACATTATATTGTATAACTTTTATTGCATCAAATGGTTGTTTTATTAACAGAATAGAGGGTTCTTATAACTATTGTGTCTGAGTGTTCTACTGAGGATGGGCCTCTGGGAGAAAACACTGACAGGAGAATTACAATGTCTTTTGGGTTATAAAACCTAGAGAGACCGCATTCCAGAGTATGAGTTAATGTTTCTGTTCTATATGGTACCAAGGAGAGATGACCCCAGGGCCAGACCCTGGTCTCTACACAAAGAGTACTGTTTTTACAGCAGATACTTATAATTCTCAGCAGAGAGTATCTTTCATACAAATCTTAACCTTGTGACCCGTTCTATACATCTGTTGTTGGTCATGTAGGTTGAAAGGGCTATAAAAGAGGTGTTGGTATCTTGGCTGTAAAAAACCTTTGTACTTTTGTCTGGTGGGTCCACCAGCCATCATTATCATAGGGCACTCAATTGATTCACCCTGTATTTATGCATTGTATTGACTTGCTCCCTTATTAATAAGTGAATAAAGATTTAGTTTAAGATTAACTCAGACTTGTGTGATAAGTTTGTCTCCTCAATTGATATTATAAAAAATTAATCACCACATTTGACGATGGGGATGTGAATCTTGACTTGGTGTCCGCTCCTGATGACCTGGGTAAATCGTGCACGAGGGATCCCTCAAACTTGGGATCTCAGGGAGACCACACTTCAGGAACAGAGCAAATGGACCTACTTTTGACCTGAGAGGCAGCGAGCCGAGTGGATACCACTTCTCAAACATAGTTTTTAAAAGAAAGAGGTGAGCGAAACACGCAAAGTGGAGTTTTTAGAAAAGCCTCGTAGGCTCTGAGTGTGTTTTCCTGTGTGAAGGGGGCACCTTGGAGGTGTAAACAGGGCCCAGTCAGGAGGCTCTGAGTGTGCATTCCTGTGTTGAGGTGTAAACAGGGCCCAGTCAGGAGGCTCTGAGTGTGCATTCATGTGTGGAGGTGTAAACAGGGCCCAGTCAGCTATCTGGATGAACAGTAGAATCTGTGTTTACTAGTTAAGACCATTTATTATAGAGTATAAGATAGTAAGGTGCCCCTGTAATTGTTTTAAACCTGGACACCATTTTAGAAGTATTGAAAGATGTAAATGTATGAGTTACATTATCCTAGGAACTAACCATGAGATAGAAATGTGAAAATGTTCCTGCAGTTTAAAATATTGTTGAAAAACAACTAATTGATTAGGTATGTTTGAGAATAGCATTGTGTGACTGTGATATGAGAGTTGTGTGACTGTGATATGAGAGTTGTGTGACTGTGGTATGAGAGTTGTGACTGTGATATGAGAGTTGTGTGACTGTGATATGAGAGTTGTGTGACTGTGATATGAGAGTTGTGTGACTGTGATATGAGAGTTGTGTGACTGTGGTATGAGAGTTGTGGAAATGAGTCTTAATCTGTCGTCTGGATAGTAACATATAGAAATTTGCTTAATCAGATGATTGAAATGTGGATAATAAGCGGGATGATATTTTAGAAAGCAGCAGAAGGTCTATAGTTCCTGGGAGGCTTGATTTTGCCGTGGTCTCTGGGAGGTTAGAGAACCGTTGATGATCCCATGGTCATTGTCCTGGAAACAAACGTTTATTTTTTGTTCTGCTGGGAGGATGTTTGGAGAGCTGCTTCGTAGCTGTGGAGAGTCCTTGAAAAAGCAAATGGAATGGTTGTCGTGACTACCTGAGAATTTCTTACGTTTTATATGGATTCTGTGAATATATGAAAATATGATAAAATGTATGTGTGTATAATGATTACTAGAGATTTGATGAAGTAATACTGGGAATATAATTAGATACAATTTAAACAACCCATATGTAGACGAACAAAAGTTGAGTTGGTATCTTTAATGGATCATTTGATAAAGATGAGGTTTAAGCATTATTAATTAAACAGTCTACAAAGTCTGAAACTGATGGGAGTGTGTCCACTTTAGGTTAGGTTACTCTAAGGATGAAACTATAAAACGCTTTTTGGACTTAGGAAACTATTTTCCTTCCAGGTACTACATTTGAAATAAAACTGCCCTTAAGGCCTGGGGAGGTTGTTCCCAGTATGAGAGGAATTGCTAGATTTATTGAATAAACCTTTTTCCATAAAGTTAGAGTGAACCAAGGTGGCTGACTAGCTGTTGATGTTGAAGAAGCGTCTAGTCCACTAGATTATACGTCACAGTGGCAGAATCACCTGAAAGACGCACATCGCCATCTGCTGACTGGAGTTGGTATCGCAGTTGAGAAAATACTTTCAGACAAAAAAGCTCAAAAGGGACTGCCCCGAAAAACCAACGACTCCCTTTGAAAACGGGCGATGTGGCATCAGAAACATTTATTATAGTGTAAAAATGTACTTCAAAGTGTAGCTAAATAGAATAACTTTGGTCATACCCACTCAGCACCGTGACGTCCATGGACGTTGAATTATGGTCGATATCAGGTCTGTCTGTTGTGGCCGCTATTTCACCCCAAAATAGTCATCCCAAATTGGGCATAATAATGTATAAGTACGTAAATGTCTCTCGGACAAGGTGACTTTTATCAATATACACTCTAACAAGTAAAGGTTCCTGGAGTATCCTGTAGGGGTTCTTCAAATTGAAACTGTGGGGGAACCCCTAAAAGTTATTTGAAGAACATTTTGTGAGAACCCCTATAAGTTCTTCGAAGAACCTTTTGG
Source organism: Salmo trutta (assembly GCF_901001165.1). Classification (NCBI taxonomy): domain Eukaryota; kingdom Metazoa; phylum Chordata; class Actinopteri; order Salmoniformes; family Salmonidae; genus Salmo; species Salmo trutta. The sequence goes on along the minus strand of NW_021822911.1, from coordinate 870,286 downwards.
GTTTCATTTTTTAACTCCCTGTCCACGCTCCCTCCGATAAAAAAATATTTTAATAACAATATTGACAATATTGATTTAAATAATTAATTGTTTATTTATTGGCACCACAACTGTGAATTAATATTTACAAAACAATTTACCAAGCAAAACACAATACAAAATTGCAACATTTCTGTAGACATGTCAGACCATAATAAATAATACTGTAATGACCTGACTAGATCATGAAGGAACAATTGTCCAGACAGAGGATGGAGTTAACGAATGGACGGTTTATTAACACAACTTAACACAGGCTACTGTTTGGCCGTAGCCCACGCCAAATAAATGAACGGTACACTACAAACGAACCGTGACCTTCTCTTGTGAAGCCCAGACGTAAGAGAGAGAACAATGGCTAAAACCCGGTCTTAACTTCCAATGCTCCATCCCCCTGCCCAACCCCCCTTCACGCCACTCCGCCAACCACCAGGCTGCCCGGTATCTGAACATTCCAGGCATTCCCGTGATTGGCAGATAGCAGGTTGATTGGCATGACCCCGCGAACACTGGTAAGTACGACACAACCCCCTAATAGCCTAACACATAACCCACAACTGTCTGTGCGGGTCGCTACACAGCCCCCCCACCACAAAGTCCCTCGTCCCCGAGGGAACAAACAAAGTCTCTGAAGCGACCCGGAGGTCTCCTTTGCCTGCGTGGCCGTGATGGTCGCAGAGTGTCCAGATGTGAAACAGGGGGCTCCACCCGTGGCAGGGGGCTGCCCCTCTGGGACCCAGGGGATGAAGGAAGGGATATGGGGGACAAGGAAGCGGGAATGGGGAATACAGTCCGTGGCACCGGGGAACCACGCGGTGACATAGGGAGGGAGACAGGGGGAGTGGGCCGTCTGGAGCCTTGTCGACGGCACCTGGGGGTGGGTGCCTGGAGAATGTCCTTGCCAGAGAGGGGAATTGTGGGGGTCCCTGGGGTTTGGGGAGAAGCGGCCCCTCTGTATGGGGCTAACCTGTCCCGGTGCAGTGCCACCTTTCTCCCCCTGGAAGGAAGCTGCACCCGGTACACAACCTCCCCTACCCTCTCCAGGATGCTGCAGGGCCCCACCCAGTGACTGTCCAACTTGGGGCATCTGCCTTTTTTCCTTAGGGGGCTGTAGACCCAGACCAGCTCCCCAGCTACAAAGTGCCTTCCTCGGGTGTGCACGTCATAGTTCCTCTTCTGCCTCACACCTGCATTCACCAGCTGCTCTCTGGCGAAGTTGTGGGCTGTCTCCAGGCGGTCCTGGAGTCTCCGGGCATACTCCGGCCCCGGGGGAACATGAGGGCTATCCAGGGGACGACCAAACGCCATCTCCGCAGGGGTGCGGATCTCTCTCCCCAGCATGAGGAGGGCAGGCGTGCAGGAGGTGGAGTCTTGGACAGCGGAACGGCATGCCATGAGGACCATAGGCAGGTGCTTGTCCCAGTCACGCTGGTGTTTGGCAGAGACGATGGCCAGCTGCTGTCCAAGCGTTTTGTTGAAGCGCTCCACAAGGCCATCACTTTGAGGATGGAGAGGAGTAGTGCGGGTCTTGTGCATACCCAGCCTCTCACACATGGTGGCGAACACACGGGACTCAAAGTTTCTGCCTTGGTCGCTGTGGATGGACTCCGCAGCTCCAAACCTGCTGAACATCCCCGCTGTCAGGGCGTCGACGATGGTCTCTGCCTCCTGGTCAGGCAGAGCATAGGCCTCAGGCCATTTTGTGAAATAGTCCATAGCCGTGAGCACCCAGCGGTTTCCACTGTCTGTGGTGGGGAATGGCCCAACTACATCCACTCCCACCCTCTCCATGGGAGCCCCCACTGGGAACTGTTGGAGCTGAGCATGAGAGCGGCCTGGGGGGCCCTTTCTCGCTGTGCAGTTGTCACAGCGGCGGCAAAAGTCCTCCACATCCCTCTTGTGCTGCCCCCAGTAAAAGCCCTGACGGAGGCGGCGGAGTGTTTTTGTGACCCCAAAGTGTCCAGTCCCCACCCCCCCATGAGTACTCTGGAGCACAGCCTCCCGCAATGCTTTTGGGACCACCACCTGCCACCTCTCCTCTCCCGTAGCTGACTCCTTCCATGCCCGCTGTAGCACGCCATCAGCCAGCCGCAGTCTCTCAAACTTTGACCACAACCCTTTGGTCGCGAGTGAGAGCGCTGTCACCTCTTCCCATGGTGGCCTCACCTGCGCCTCTACCCACTGTAGCACTGGCTGTAGGTCTGTGTCCCGTCCCTGCTGCTGCCCCCATTCAGCCACGTCGACAGTCTGCAGCTCACAGCAGACAGGGCCGCTCACCCGACACACTGTGGCACAGACCCCCTCCTCTGCACTCAGCGCTCTCTCCCGTCCCTCTCTCTGTTCACAGTGGCGGCAGCCATCTGCAGTACAGGGCCGACGGGACATGGCGTCGGCGTTGGAGTGGCGTGCCCCTGCCCTGTGCACCACTGTGAAGTCATACGGCTGAAGCTCCTCCAACCAGCGTGCCACCTGCCCTCTGGTTCTCTGAACGACATGAGCCACTGGAGAGCAGAGTGGTCAGTCCTCACAGTAAATGGCAGGCCACCCAGGTAGTACTTGAAGTGTTTGATGGAAGCCACAACAGCCAAGAGCTCCCGCCGGGTGACACAGTAGCGGCGCTCATGTTTGTTAAATGTTCTGCTGAAGTACGCCACCACTCTCTCCCCCTCTGGCCCCACCTGGGCCAGCACCCCACCCATGCCCACATTGCTCGCGTCTGTGTCCAGGATAAAGGGCAAGGTGAGGTCAGGGGGGGCGAGCACAGGGGCCTTGATCAGTGCACATTTGAGGGTGTTGAAGGCCTCCTCACACTCCCCTGTCCAAGTGAAGGCCTTGTCCTTCGGCAGCAGGCGGTTCAGGGGAGCAGCAACGCTTGAGAAGCCCCGTACAAACCTCCTGTAGTACGAGGCCAGGCCCAGGAAGCTCTTCAACTGACGCTGGTCGGTGGGGGTGGGCCAGTCCCGGACAGCCCCCACCTTGTCCTCCATGGTGCTGATCCCCTCCTTCCCCACTCGGTGGCCCAGGAAGGACACCTCTCTCCTCATGAAGTGGCACTTCTCGGGGTGGAGCTTCAGACCTGCGGCAGCCACCCGCTCCAGCACACTCCGTAGCGCCACCAGAGCTGACTGGAAGGAGCTGCCATGGGCCAGGATGTCATCGAGGTATACCAGACACTGCTGTCGGGGGATGCCATCCAGCACCCTGTCCATCAAACGCTCAAAAGTAGCTGGAGCGTTGCACAGGCCGAAGCACAGGACCTTGAACTGCCAGTGTCCTCTGTTAGTGGAGAACGCAGTTTTGGCTCTGGCCTCTGGGGAGAGGGGCACCTGCCAGTAGCCACTGCGGAGGTCTAGTGAGGAGAACCAGGAGGACCCCCTAACCAGGTCCAGTGACTCATCGATACGTGGTATGGGGTATGAGTCCTTCCTGGTTACCTCATTCAGCCGCCTGTAGTCCGCACAGAACCTCAGCTTGCCCCCCTTCTTAGGAACCATGACAACCGGCGCCGCCCAGGGGCTGTCTGAGGGCTCGATGAAGTCTGCCCGCTGCATCTCCAACACAGCCTTGTCTGCCGCCTCCTGGCGTGCCAGCGGGATACGGCGGGGACGCATCTTGATGGGTCGAGCATCACCTGTGTCGATCTCATGCTGCACCAGATGAGTCTGACCCACCTCTCCCTCACTCAGCGCAAAGCTGTCTCTGAATTCAAACAGCAACTGCCACAACCGTTCCTGCTGCTCAGGGTCAAGACCAACACAGTTCCTCCCCCATATCTCCCTCACTGCAGACAGTGTCCTCTCCTCTCCCATCTGGGGTAGCTGGACTGGGGGGGTGCGGCCCGGGCTCACGGAGGGCTGTGTCGTGGGGGTAGCTGGGGGAATGTAACACACAGCCGTAGGTGACAGGGGGACTGGAGAAAAGTCAAACATAGATGTGGGGGAGGGGGGGCAGCCATGAGTCTCTGCTGCTTTAACTGTTGGAGTAAAGGGTTTGTTGGGTTGAGTGTATGTGATATTAGGGGGGGCCATGGTGACTGCAGGCCCTCCCTGGAAGCTCAGTGTGCCCCCATTTAGGTCTAACTGGCAGCCTGTGCTCCTAAGAAAGTCCAACCCCAGGATACAAGGGTCCTGCACAGCCGCCACCCACACGGGATGACGCACAGTCCTGCCCCCTACTGTCAGAGTCATTATTCCCTTCCCTTTCATGGGTGCCAGCTCACCTGTGACTGTGCGGAGCTGCACAGTTGTGGGCTCACACTGAATCCAACCTGGTACAATATCTGGCCTCACCAGGGTTACTGTGGACCCAGTGTCCACCAGGGCAGAGCAGGGCACCCCCTCCACAGTGACAGGGACATGACAAAAGTCCCCAACACAGGTCCGGCCCACCACGACAACAGGCTCCGTCCGCTTGCCCACGTCTGCTTCTGGGGGAAGTGGAGCCTTGCTTCCCCGTCTGGGCCGGTGGGCTCCTCCTGAAGAAGATGGTGGTGGTTGGGATAGGAAGCCAGGGGTCCGCACTACCCGGTCAATGCGGACCCCGAGCCGTTTCCCTGAGCTCCGGGGAACTTGGGGCAATCTCGGCGCAGATGGCCTGTCTGGCCACAACCCCAGCAGACCCGGGGACCACGGCGTGTGTTTTGTTCCACCTGTAGCGCCACAGCCCGAATGAGTTCTGTCATATCAGCCACGCACGCAGGCTTTTCCGGCTCTGGGCTGCTCTGCCCCCCAGCTCTCCCAGAGGGTCTGCCTCCCTGCGCCCCCACCAAAGACCCAGCTGAAGCCCCAGCCCACACCAGCTCCCTCTCCAAAGCCATCTCCAAGGCTATCTGCAATGACTCAGGATGAGCCAGCTGGGTCTGTATGCGCAGCTCCGTAGGAGAAAGCGCCTGTATGAACTGGTCCCGTGCTAGCTCGCTCTGCACGTAGGGGGGCATGTGAGCATATGCCCGCCGAGAGAGGCTCTCAATGTCATTAGCTAGCACCCGTAGAGGCTCTCCAGGCTGCCTGCGTCTATTACTCAGTTCGGAGCGCAGCAGCCCGGGCTGTACACACTGTCCATAGCGCCTCCTCAGCGCTCCCACTAAGGCACCATAATCGCGTCTGTCCTCGGGGCTAATCAATAACAAACAGGCCAGAGCATCATCCGTCAGGCATAAAGCCAACTGCAGTGCCCTATCTTCATTCGACCACCCCCTAAAATGAGCTAACAGTTCAAACTGAGCATGAAAAGCTTCCCAATCCGCCTTACCGGAATACTTTGGGGTCTTAACGGATACGGACGCAGCCGGGGGCTGGGCGCCGCCATGTTTGTTTACATCCTGAGCCCCAGATTCCTCGTCCCGCCGCGTCGACGTCACCCCTTCGGTCCGCCCACCAGAATCCGCGCGAAACACGTTAGACGAAGCACTCATGCCCGCTTCAGCCGCCATCACTCTAACGTCCTCCCTCAAGCGGCCTCTGGGATCCGACGCCCTGGCGATCTCCTCAGCCAGATCCTCCGACGTCCATGCACACGCACCTCCTTGGCCATAATCGTCCCCTACCTCCACCTTCACTTTTGGATTCCCTTGAAGCATTTTCAACCCCGTTCTCACCAATGTTAGCTAGCCACCGAAGTCAGCTAGCTGGCTAACTTTTATACACGTTTTTACTTCTGACACCAGTGTAATGACCTGACTAGATCATGAAGGAACAATTGTCCAGACAGAGGATGGAGTTAACGAATGGACGGTTTATTAACACAACTTAACACAGGCTACTGTTTGGCCGTAGCCCACGCCAAATAAATGAACGGTACACTACAAACGAACCGTGACCTTCTCTTGTGAAGCCCAGACGTAAGAGAGAGAACAATGGCTAAAACCCGGTCTTAACTTCCAATGCTCCATCCCCCTGCCCAACCCCCCTTCACGCCACTCCGCCAACCACCAGGCTGCCCGGTATCTGAACATTCCAGGCATTCCCGTGATTGGCAGATAGCAGGTTGATTGGCATGACCCCGCGAACACTGGTAAGTACGACACAACCCCCTAATAGCCTAACACATAACCCACAACTGTCTGTGCGGGTCGCTACATATAAGTTCTTCGAAGAACCTTTTGGGTTTCATTTTTTAACTCCCTGTCCACGCTCCCTCCGATAAAAAAATATTTTAATAACAATATTGACAATATTGATTTAAATAATTAATTGTTTATTTAGTGGCACCACAACTGTGAATTAATATTTACAAAACAATTTACCAAGCAAAACACAATACAAAATTGCAACATTTCTGTAGACATGTCAGACCATAATAAATAATACATTTACTTTGTATAGTGCTTTTCATGACATTTAAAATAAATAAATAATGATGTACAATAAAAACAACATTAAAAATGAATCACAGGTCAACTAACAACATTGTAGACTTGATGCTAAACACAGATGTTTCAGCTTTAGTGTGTATATCGTATCCACTTAGTTATGTTAGGAAGTTTTCCATCTTTATGACCGGCCCTGGTAACTTCACCCCAACTTCTCTGATCCCCAGAACACAGGAACTTAACAACATAAGTGTTTTTCTGACATTTTGGGGAAATTTAAGAGAAAATAAAAAATCCAGCCGTAGCAGAGCCCCAAGTCCCATGGGGACGTTCTCGAGGGCCTGGATGTTCTCCCCATCAAAGGCCAACGGGATTTCACTCTCATGGTGAAATGGATTTCCACCGATGTGCAGTAAAGGAGTGAAGAGCGGTGAAATCTGTGTCAACAAAAGTAAGAAAAGATTAATACACATACAATTAACAGAACAAATGTTCAGCTGTAGTTTTATATAAGCATGAACACCTATGTTTATGAAGAAACAGATGATTGGTGCATAGACATACCTTGTCACGGACATAAAGGCCACTCGGGTCCTCATTGAAGAGGTAGGGCAAGAGCAGAATCGCTGCTGTGGTCTCCAGTCCTAGTAAAGTAAAGCAATGATCTTACTACACTTGCTAATTTCATTACAAAATACATTAGAGAAAGGGAAGGAATAAGAGCTGTTGTTGGCTTTTTACAATATATGGGAAAGAATATAGTTGAGGAAATAATCCAAACCTAGTTGTGCCTAGTTAGGACATAACGTTAACTAGCTAGCTAACGGTACTGTACTGTAGCTCATACAACGCCGACGGTCAAACCCGGCTTTCTAATATTTACGTTCATTAACTATAGTAACGTTATGGAAGATATTCACAGAAAACCATCATTGTCTTCGTTATTCATTATTAGTATGTTATATTATTATTATAAATTATTTCGAGACATATTCAGAGCCAAACATCAACCCAACTTAACCTTTTTAACTGTTGTCGCATCCAAACTTGTCACCATCGTTTTCAGTTGTAATTGCGAAGTTCCCGGAAGAAGTCCAGCAACAACGGAGGTTCCTCGATGAACCCACCTTCTAACAAGTTCTTTGAAGAACCTTTTGGGGCTGTTTTTCATTGACCAAGAACCCTACGGTTCTTAGGGGATCTGAGAACAACTCCAGTTGAACCCTTCATTTTTAGAGTGTAGTCGGCTCTATTTACTCTCAGATTCAAACATGATCATTAGTATCAACGATCAAGTCAGCTGCTGCTGCTCCAATACAGTATGAGGTGAGACGGTGAACTGATGTTGAACCGGGCAGTCAGCTGCTGCTGCTCCAATACAGTATGAGGTGAGACGGTGAACTGATGTTGAACCGGGCAGTCAGCTGCTGCTGCTCCAATACAGTATGAGGTGAGACGGTGAACTGATGTTGAACTGGGCAGTCAGCTGCTGCTGCTCCAATACAGTATGAGGTGAGACGGTGAACTGATGTTGAACTGGGCAGTCAGCTGCTGCTGCTCCAATACAGTATGAGGTGAGACGGTGAACTGATGTTGAACTGGGCAGTCAGCTGCTGCTGCTCCAATACAGTATGAGGTGAGACGGTGAACTGATGTTGAACCGGGCAGTCAGCCGCTGCTGCTCCAATACAATATGAGGTGAGACGGTGAACTGATGTTGAACTGGGCAGTCAGCTGCTGCTGCTCCAATACAGAATGAGGTGAGACGGTGAACTGATGTTGAACTGGGCAGTCAGCTGCTGCTGCTCCAATACAGTATGAGGTGAGACGGTGAACTGATGTTGAACTGGGCAGTCAGCTGCTGCTGCTCCAATACAGAATGAGGTGAGACGGTGAACTGATGTTGAACTGGGCAGTCAGCTGCTGCTGCTCCAATACAGTATGAGGTGAGACGGTGAACTGATGTTGAACTGGGCAGTCAGCTGCTGCTGCTCCAATACAGTATGAGGTGAGACGGTGAACTGTGCAGTCAGCTGCTGCTGCTCCAATACAGTATGAGGTGAGACGGTGAACTGATGTTGAACCGGGCAGTCAGCCGCTGCTGCTCCAATACAATATGAGGTGAGACGGTGAACTGATGTTGAACCGGGCAGTCAGCTGCTGCTGCTCCAATACAGTATGAGGTGAGACGGTGAACTGATGTTGAACTGGGCAGTCAGCTGCTGCTGCTCCAATACAGTATGAGGTGAGACGGTGAACTGATGTTGAACTGGGCAGTCAGCTGCTGCTGCTCCAATACAGTATGAGGTGAGACGGTGAACTGTGCAGTTAGCTGCTGCTGCTCCAATACAGTATGAGGTGAGACGGTGAACTGATGTTGAACCGGGCAGTCAGCCGCTGCTGCTCCAATACAATATGAGGTGAGACGGTGAACTGATGTTGAACCGGGCAGTCAGCTGCTGCTGCTCCAATACAGTATGAGGTGAGACGGTGAACTGATGTTGAACTGGGCAGTCAGCTGCTGCTGCTCCAATACAGTATGAGGTGAGACGGTGAACTGATGTTGAATCATAATGATTAAGTTCATTAAAATGTGAAATTTGTGAAACGTTAAAAAAATAGTATATGTCATATTAAATATATTACTGTATTGTTATCATATAGAAACATCATGGAATATTGTACATCATATTAAATATATTACTGTATTGTTATCATATAGAAACATCATGGAATATTGTACATCATATTAAATATATTACTCTATTGTTATCATATAGAAACATCATGGAATATTGTACATCATATTAAATATATTACTGTATTGTTATCATATAGAAACATCATGGAATATTGTACATCATATTAAATATATTACTCTATTGTTATCATATAGAAACATCATGGAATATTGTACATCATATTAAATATATCACTCTATTGTTATCATATAGAAACATCATGAAATATTGTACATCATATTAAATATATTACTCTATTGTTATCATATAGAAACATAATGGAATATTGTACATCATATTCAATATATCACTCTATTGTTATCATATAGAAACATAATGGAATATTGTACATCATATTAAATATATCACTCTATTGTTATCATATAGAAACATCATGGAATATGGTACATCATATTAGCATTAACATACATTATTGTTTCATTCAATTTCACATAAATAAGGATATTTCATATTTTCAAGTTCAGAAGTCAGAACCCATCACCTGCTATGTAAAAGAGAGAAGAATGCACAATGGTCAATGCTATCTGGGATCCTTGGGACATCCCTACCCTAAACCCTAACCTTAACCCCTACCTTAACCATTTTAAATGTCAACTTCAACGGGCTAGGGACGTCCCAAGGATGTATCTCTACCTGGAAATACATGATCTAAGTGATTGATATTTGGTATTCAGCAGTCATAAAGCCTAATTTACTTTAATGAACTACTAAAATAGTGATTTTGTCAGACAGCATAGACAGCAGCTCTACACTTTATTGACTGACTGATCCATTCATCCTTCCATCCGTCCTCAGCCTTCCTCTCCTCTGAAGACCCAGTGAGGGTGGAGCTCAGTCAGAGAGCTGTTGAGGGACTGGTTAGGAAGAACACTTCTACAGCCAGAGAGGTGAGAGGTCACACATGGTTTAGATGGTAAATATTTATGTCCCCTTAGCGGTTCATCACGTCAGCAAAAGGGAACATGTTCCATTTATGTTTATTTAGTGAAAATTGTCCACTGGTATTGCTGTAATTTCTCATCACTTTTGGCTGTATGAAAGTGAATTTCCCCCCAGGCATACATACGTGTTCTTTGTTATTACCCGAGCCACTGCCTGTTCACCCGCTATCATTCAGAAGGCGAGATCAGTACAGGTGCATCAACGCTGAGACTGAAAAACAGCTTCTATCTCAAGGCCATCAGACTGTTAAACAGCACAGAGAGACTGCAGCCTACATATAGACTTGACATCATTGGCCACTTTAATAAATGGAACACTAGTCACTTTAATAATGTTTACATATCATTTCTCATCTCATATGTATAAACTGTATCTCAGTCTATGCTGCTCTGACATTGTTTATCCATATATTTATATATTCCTAATTCCATTCCTTTACTTAGATTTGTGTGTATTAGGTATTTGTTGTGAAATTGTTAGATATTAATTGTTAGATATTGCTGCACTGTGGGAACTAGAAGGACAAGCCTTTCGCTACACCTGCAATAACATCTGAACACCTGTATGTGACCAACAACATTTGATTTGTTATGAAGGTAATTTGTGTAAAATGTACTTTTCCCCACTCATTCACCCCATCTCTTTACATTGCTTATGCATAATCAGTGGCCTGACTGTGTCCAGACTATGTCAAAGGCCCATCCTGGTAGATCTGAACCTAATGCAGCTTGGAGTGATCAGATGACAGAAGTCACATTTAGATGCCAAGTGTATTTGAGGCCATAGATGCTACATATCTATTACATTGAGTGTTTTATTTAATATGACTAAATGTATTTCTTTCTTTCTGTGTTGCAGGGGCAGTCAATAAATGGAACAGCAAGGCCACAGAACATGACATAAGCAGAGCTGTGGGAGACCACCTCAAGCCCCTGGTAGAGCCGGGGGTGGTGTTTACCACTCCACCACACCTTCAGCAGGCTGGAAAAGTGGGATTGATCTGTTTTTCATACTAAGATGGACCAAGAGTTTGTTGATTGGTCAGTCATTGGGTAAATTTGTTTTACAATGTGTTTATATAAAATCAAGCTTTATTTATACAGACTTGTCAGACATGGATGCAACACAATGGCTTCACAGGAAAAAACAATGAAAATAAACAAATATTTAGTACACAAATACAAGGATAAAAAACAGAAGAATGACAACTAATGAGCATTCTAAGGAAATGCCTTTGATTAAAATATCAACAATATGATGCTATATTCAACCCAAAATATAACTTGTTTTTTAGGAGGGGCTCTGAAAGACACTATGGGGGTGTCCACTGAAAGTTGACTAGTCACAACAACTGGGACCTAAAAGACACCCACCATGAGACCCACTAAATCTGCCCAAGAAGAGGAAAACAAAAGAAAATCCCACACCAAACTTAAAGACAGGAAGCAAACCAAAAAGGTGGAGCAACTAAAGGTGTTGACTCTCCACATGTATCAAGACAACTGGAGCACTGGGCCAGACACTCTTAAATAGAACCTGGACCAGCTCAGGTGAAACACCTTCCCACTAACGAGATGGACAAGCCAGCACAGGTGTAACACATACTGACTAACGAGGTGACACCAATCAGTGCGTCCTACGTGCTAACGAGCTAGACGTGCTAACGAGCTAGACGTGCTAACGAGCTAGACGTGCTGACGGGCTAGACGTGCTAACGAGCTAGACGGGCTAACGAGCTAGACGGGCTAACGAGCTAGACGGGCTAACGAGCTAGACGCGCTAACGAGCTAGACGTGCAAAAATCCAAACCTCAAACCATAAATGGAAAAACCAAAGCCTGTAACACCTTCCCCCTTAAGACAACAAATATATCCTATATTTTTGATGGACAAGTTTGCTCACCATCAACAGAAAACAAATTCCATTTCTCATTATAATCAACTACAATGCTTCACCTTCACCAATATAAACATGGTGTCTACTGGCTGTCATCAAGAAAAAAATATTTTCTCCCACTAGCTTCTAGAACTCTCATCTTCCTAAAACTCACAAGCTTCTAGAACTCTCGTCCCCTTGGAACCCCAAAATAAACTCAAATCAAATTGTATTAGTCACCTGCCGAATACAACAGGTGTAGACCTGTAGACCTAACAGTGAAATGCTGACTTACGAGCCCCTAACCAACAGTGCAGTTTCAAAAACATACAGAAAAGAATAAGAGATAAAACTCATCTCCAACACGGAAAAACGTGTCAAAATAAATTGTGATCCATGGCAACGCACTGGCTAAACGCAAAACACAAATCTTTTTGACTGCCCACCCTTGAGACAAACCAAGAAGAACATGTCAGAGCTTCTCTCTCTTTTCAGGGTTCACTAGATAGGCATGTTGTTGGATCGGGGCCCAGTCCCCAATGTCATGCTCTAGTACATTTGGGTTGGCACATCTGAGAATGAACCCTGATATTCTAAAAGCAGGATAACAATGTCAATATAATTGTACCCAAAAATGGTCAGTTGGTTGCATGAATAAGTATTACATGAATTGTAAATATGAAATATCAAACCAAATGTACACCCCTTTGTTAATACATATTGACAATAATGAACCTAATGGTGAGGCATGAAATAATAAAAAAAATCTGATTTTGTCAGGCTGAATGTTTGAAATTTTTTACATTTTACATTTTAGTCATTTAGCAGACGCTCTTATCCAGAGCGACTTACAGTAGTGAATACATATATTTCATTAAAAAAAAAAATTGTACTTTTTTTATTTTATTTTTTATAAATATGAGGTGATTTGAGTCATGCTTCTTCAGTAGTGGAATAAAGACAATTAGCACTTGAATGTTGTAAATAAATACTGGAGTGATGTAGGATTGTTAATAAAATTGATTATAGACCAATTTATTATACTGCGTCCATGTGTATAGGCTGCAAGTACGTTGAAATGAAGCTGTTTTCAAGTCATTGAAAAAACGACCAGAAAAGACCTCTTTTCAACTTTCACTTTCAACTACAACCGAACATATATTGGACTTCGGGCATAGTCTTATTTTCAACGTCTTTTCAATGACATTTTGCTAAATGAGAATAGTGCAATGTCAAAACACAGTTTTAACGTGTCCAAATCAATAACCAATACGTAGAAACAGTTTGTGATAAATTGAAAACCTAAACATTTTGAAGTGTTGCATTTTGATTCCAGTGGGTCACCAACGTGGTAAGTGTAACACATTTTTTTTCTTCACTTTTTATTAAATCTCATAAATAGTAACTCTTCCATTTCAGAGCCTGGATTTTTCCCCTGAGGCTAATATCCATATCATGTTGAAATCAATAGAACAGGGGACAAACGTTTAGGGTTCTACATTGTGACATCATTAAAATACTCCTTCTACAATGTTAAAACATTCTACATTGTGACATTAATTCATTAATATCCTGAAACAACTCCTTCATGTATTTTCTGATGTTTAATCAGAGGTCTTTTACTAGAGTATCTCTTCCCACATTGATCACAGCTAAAAGGTTTCTCTCCTGTGTGTGTTCTCTGGTGTCTAGTCAGCTGGCCAGATGTAGTAAAACTCTTCCCACATTGATCACAGCTAAAAGGTTTCTCTCCTGTGTGTGTTATCTGGTGTATAGTCAGCTGGCCAGATGTAGTAAAACTCTTCCCACATTGATCACAGCTAAAAGGTTTCTCTCCTGTGTGTGTTCTATGGTGTACCTTCAGACTGCTAGAACAAAAAAAACTCTTCCCACATTGAGTACAGCTATATGATTTATCTCGTATCTCTCCTGTGTGTGCTCTATGGTGTACCTTCAGATGGCTAGAACGAAAAAAACTCTTCCCACATTGAGTACAGCTAAAAGGTTTCTCTCCTGTGTGTGTTCTCTGATGTGCTGTCAGGCTACCTAACAGGGCATAACTCCTTCCACATTGATTACAGCTAAAAGGTTTCTCTCGTGTGTGTATTCTCTGATGTGATATCAGGCTTCTTGACTCGGTAAAACTCTTCCCACATTGAGTACAGCTATATGATTTATCTCCTGTGTGTGTTCTATGGTGTACCTTCAGATGGCTAGAACGAAAAAAACTCTTCCCACATTGAGTACAGCTATATGGTTTCTCTCGTTTCTCTCCTGTGTGTGTTCTCTGATGTGATATCAGGCTTCTTGACTGGGTAAAACTCTTTCCACATTGAGTACAGCTAAAAGGTTTATCTCCTGTGTGTGTTTTCTGGTGTCTCTTCAGACAGCTAGAATGAAAAAAACTCTTCCCACATTGAGTACAGCTAAAAGATTTCTCTCCTGTGTGTGTTCTCTGATGTGCTGTCAGGCTACCTAACAGGGCATAACTCCTTCCACATTGATTACAGCTAAAAGGTTTCTCTCCTGTGTGTGTTCTCTGATGTGATATCAGGCTTCTTGACTTGGTAAAACTCTTCCCACATTGAGAACAGCTAAAAGATTTCTCTCCTGTGTGTGTTATCTGGTGTATAGTCAGCTGGCCAGATGTAGTAAAACTCTTCCCACATTGATCACAGCTAAAAGGCTTCTCTCCTGTGTGTGTTCTATGGTGTATCTTCAGATGGCTAGAACAAAAAAAACTCTTCCCACATTGAGTACAGCTATATGATTTATCTCGTATCTCTCCTGTGTGTGTTCTATGGTGTACCTTCAGACTGCTAGAACAAAAAAAACTCTTCCCACATTGAGTACAGCTATATGATTTATCTCATATCTCTCCTGTGTGTTCTATGGTGTACCTTCAGATGGCTAGAACGAAAAAAACTCTTCCCACATTGAGTACAGCTAAAAGGTTTCTCTCCTGTGTGTGTTCTCTGATGTGATATCAGGCTTCTTGACTGGGTAAAACTCTTTCCACATTGAGTACAGCTAAAAGGTTTCTCTCCTGTGTGTGTTTTCTGGTGTCTCTTCAGACAGCTAGAATGAAAAAAACTCTTCCCACATTGAGTACAGCTAAAAGATTTCTCTCCTGTGTGTGTTCTCTGATGTGCTGTCAGGCTACCTAACAGGGCATAACTCCTTCCACATTGATTACAGCTAAAAGGTTTCTCTCCTGTGTGTGTTCTCTGATGTGATATCAGGCTTCTTGACTTGGTAAAACTCTTCCCACATTGAGAACAGCCAAAAGGTTTCTCTTCAGTGTGAATTCTTTGATGTATTTTAAGTTTTTCTGATGAGGTGAATCTTTTCCCACAGTCAGAGCAGCAGTGAGTTCTCTTCCCTGTGGGTCTCTGCAGGTGTTTCTTGAGGTGTTCTGATCTGGAGAGACTCTTCTCTGCCTCTTCAGCATCATGAGGTTGTTGAGGCTCCCCAGAGGATCCACGATAGTCACGTCTCTCTCCTGTGTGAACAACAAAGTCATACAGATGGTTAAATGCCCACAACAGCAGAAATCCACTGTTTATTTGAGGTAAAAAAGGGATGACCAGAGAGTACCCATGAAGTTGTACAACATTTGACAAGACTATCTTAAGACAGTCAAGACCTAAGCAGTGTGCCAGATGACTTTTGGCCTCCAATATAGGCCCCTTTCTGTGTTTGCTAAAATTGCAGCGATGCACACGCAATTTGGTTGTAGAAACTCCTCCATTCTAATGAGGAAACCACTAGTCATGGATGTAGTATATCTGGTAATGAGGAAACCACTAGTTATGGATGTAGTATATCTGGTAATGAGGAAACCACTAGTTATGGATGTACATTTACATTACATTTAAGTCATTTAGCAGACGCTCTTATCCAGAGCGACTTACAAACTGGTGCATTCACCTTAAGATATCCAGTGGAACAACCACTTTACAATAGTGCATCTAAATCTTTCGGGGGGGGGGTAGAAGGATTACTTTATCCTATCCCAGGTATTCCTTAAAGAGGTGGGGTTTCAGGTGTCTCTGGAAGGTGGTGATTGACTCCGCTGTCCTGGCGTCGTGAGGGAGCTTGTTCCACCATTGGGGTGCCAGAGCAGCGAACAGTTTTGACTGGGCTGAGCGGGACCTGTGCTTCCTCAGAGGTAGGGAGGCGAGCAGGCCAGAGGTGGATGAACGCAGTGCCCTTGTTTGGGTGTAGAGCCTGATCAGAGCCTGAAGGTACGGAGGTGCCGTTCCCCATGTAGTATATCTGGTAATGAGGAAACCACTAGTTATGGATGTAGTATATCTGCTAATGAGGAAACCACTAGTTATGGATGTAGTATATCTGGTAATGAGGAAACCACTAGTTATGGATGTAGTATATCTGCTAATGAGGAAACCACTAGTTATGGATGTAGTATATCTGGTAATGAGGAAACCACTAGTTATGGATGTAGTATATCTGGTAATGAGGAAACCACTAGTTATGGATGTAGTATATCTGGTAATGAGGAAACCACTAGTTATGGATGTAGTATATCTGGTAATGAGGAAACCACTAGTTATGGATGTAGTATATCTGGTAATGAGGAAACCACTAGTTATGGATGTAGTATATCTGGTAATGAGGAAACCACTAGTTATGGATGTAGTATATCTGGTAATGAGGAAACCACTAGTTATGGATGTAGTATATCTGCTAATGAGGAAACCACTAGTTATGGATGTAGTATATCTGGTAATGAGGAAACCACTAGTTATGGATCTAGGGATGTAGGGATTTCTCCCCTAGCTCCACAATGAAATAGGGTGCAGGCCAGGCAGCAGGCTGTTAGCCAGCCTGCCAGCTTAGTGGAGTCTGCCACTAGCACAGTCAGTGTATTCAGCTCAGCTATCCCCGTTGAGAACGTGTCTGTGCCTCGACCTAGGTTGGGCAAAACTAAACATGGCGGTGTTCGCCTTAGCAATCTCACTAGAATAAAGACCTCCTCCATTCCTGCCATTATTGAAAGAGATCGTGATACCTCACATCTCAAAATAGGGCTACTTAATGTTAGATCCCTCACTTCCAAGGCAGTTATAGTCAATGAACTACTCACTGATCATAATCTTGATGTGATTGGCCTGACTGAAACATGGCTTAAGCCTGATGAATTTACTGTGTTAAATGAGGCCTCACCTCCTGGTTACACTAGTGACCATATCCCCCGTGCATCCCGCAAAGGCGGTGGTGTTGCTAACATTTACGATAGCAAATTTCAATTTACAAAAAAAAAAAACGTTTTCGTCTTTTGAGCTTCTAGTCATGAAATCTATGCAGCCTACTCAATCATTTTTTATAGCTACTGTTTACAGGCCTCCAGGGCCATATACAGCGTTCCTCACTGAGTTCCCTGAGTTCCTATCGGACATTGTAGTCACAGCAGATAATATTCTAATTTTTGGTGACTTTAACATTCACATGGAAAAGTCCACAGACCCACTCCAAAAGGCTTTCGGAGCCATCATCGACTCAGTGGGTTTTGTCCAACATGTCTCTGGACCTACTCACTGCCACAGTCATACTCTGGACCTAGTTTTGTCCCGTGGAATAAATGTTGTGGATCTTAATGTTTTTCCTCATAATCCTGGACTATTTGACCACCATTTTATTATGTTTGCTATCGCAACAAATAATCTGCTCAGATCCCAACCAAGGAGCATCAAAAGCCGTGCTCTAAATTCTCAGACAACCCAAAGATTCCCTGATGCCCTTCCAGACTCCCTCTGCCTACCCAAGGACATCAGAGGACAAAAATCAGTTAACCACCTAACTGAGGAACTCAATTTAACTTTGCGCAATACCCTAGATGCAGTTGCACCCCTAAAAACTAAAAACATTTGTCATAAGAAACTAGCTCCTTGGTATACAGAAAATACATGAGCTCTGAAGCAAGCTTCCAGAAAATTGGAACGGAAATGGCACCACACCAAACTGGAAGTCTTCCAACTAGCTTGGAAAGACAGTACCGTGCAATATCGAAGAGCCCTCACTGCTGCTCGATCATCCTATTCTTCCAACTCAATTGAGGAAAATAAGAACAATCCGAAATTTATTTTTGATACTGTCGCAAAGCTAACTAAAAAGCAGCATTCCCCAGGAGAGGATGGCTTTCACTTCAGCAGTAATAAATTCATGAACTTCTTTGAGGAAAAGATTATGATCATTAGAAAGCAAATTACGGACTCCTCTTTAAATCCGCGTAATACTCCAAAGCTCCATTGTCCTGAGTCTGCACAACTCTGCCAGGACCTAGGATCAAGGGAGACACTAAAGTGTTTTAGAAATATATCTCTTGACACATTGATGAAAATAATCATGGCCTCTAAACCTTCAAGCTGCATACTGGACCCTATTCCAACTAAACTACTGAAAGAGCTGCTTCCTGTGCTTGGCCCTCCTATGTTGAACATAATAAACGGTTCTCTATCCACCAGATGTGTACCAAACTCACTAAAAGTGGCAATAATAAAGCCTCTCTTGAAAAAGCCAAACCTTGACCCAGAAAATATAAAAAACTATCGGCCTATATCGAATCTTCCATTCCTCTCAAATATTTTAGAAAAAGCTGTAGCGCAGCAACTCACTGCCTTCCTGAAGACAAACAATGTATACGAAACGCTTCAGTCTGGTTTTAGACCCCATCATAGCACTGAGACTGCACTTGTGAAGGTGGTAAATGACCTTTTAATGGTGTCAGACCGAGGCTCTGCATCTGTCCTCGTGCTCCTAGATCTTAGTGCTGCTTTTGATACCATCGATCACCACATTCTTTTGGAGAGATTGGAAACCCAAATTGGTCTACACGGACAAGTTCTGGCCTGGTTTAGATCTTATCTGTCGGAAAGATATCAGTTTGTCTCTGTGAATGGTTTGTCCTCTGACAAATCAACTGTAAATTTCAGTGTTCCTCAAGGTTCTGTTTTAGGACCACTATTGTTTTCACTATATATTTTACCTCTTGGGGATGTCATTCGAAAACATAAGGTTAAATTTCACTGCTATGCGGATGACACACAGTTGTACATTTCAATGGAACTTGGTGAAGCCCCAAAATTGCCCTCGCTAGAAGCCTGTGTTTCAGACATAAGGAAGTGGATGGCTGCAAACGTTCTACTTATAAACTTGGACGAAACAGAGATGCTTGTTCTAGGTCCCAAGAAACAAAGAGATCTTCTGTTAAATCTGACAATTAATCTTGACGGTTGTACAGTCGTCTCAAATAAAACTGTGAAGGACCTCGGCATTACTCTGGACCCTGATCTCTCTTTTGAAGAACATATCAAGACTGTTTCATGGACAGCTTTTTTCCATCTACGTAACATTGCAAAAATCAGAAACTTTCTGTCCAAAAATGATGCAGAAAAATGTATCCATGCTTTTGTTACTTCTAGGTTGGACTACTGCAATGCTCTACTTTCCGGCTACCCGGATAAAGCACTAAATAAACTTCAGTTAGTGCTAAACACGGCTCTTAGAATCCTGACTAGAACCAACATTTTTATCATATTACTCCAATGCTAGCCTCCCTACACTGGCTTCCTGTTAAGGCAAGGGCTGATTTCAAGGTTTTACTGCTAACCTACAAAGCATTACGTGGACTTGCTCCTACCTATCTTTCCGATTTGGTCCTGCCGTACATACCTACACGTACGCTACGGTCACAAGCCGCAGGCCTCCTAATTGTCCCTAGAATTTCTAAGCAAACAGCTGGAAGCAGGGCTTTCTCCTATAGAGCTCCATTTTTATGGAATGGTCTGCCTACCCATGTGAGAGATGCAGACTCGGTCTCAACCTTTAAGTCTTTAATTAAGACTCATCTCTTCAGTGGGTCCTATGATTGAGTGTAGTCTGAAGGTGAACGGAAAGGCTCTGGAGCAACGAACCGCCCTTGCTGTCTCTGCCTGGCCGGTTCCCTTCTCTCCACTGGGATTCTCTGCCTCTAACCCTATTACAGGGGCTGAGTCACTGGCTTATTGATGTTCTTCCATGCCGCCCCTAGGAGGGGTGCGTCACTTGAGTGGGTTGAGTCACTGACGTGGTCTTCCTGTCTGGGTTGGCTCCCCCCCTTGGGTTGTGCCGTGGCGGAGATCTTTGTGGGCTATAATCGGCCTTGTCTCAGGATGGTAAGTTGGTGGTTGAGGAAACCCTTTAGTGGTGTGGGGGCTGTGCTTTGGCAAAGTGGGTGGGGTTATATCCTTCCTGTTTGGTCCTGTCCGGGGGTATCATTGGATGGGGCCACAGTGTCTCCTGACCCCTCCTGTCTCAGCCTCCAGTATTTATGCTGCAGCAGTTTATGTGTCGGCGGGCTAGGATCAGTCTGTTATATCTGGAGTATTTCTCCTATCTTATCCGGTGTCCTGTGTGAATTTAAGTATGCTCTCTCTAATTCTCTCTATCTCTCGGAGGACCTGAGCCCTAGGACCATGCCTCAGGACTACCTGACATGATGACTCCTTGCTGTCCCCAGTCCACCTGGCCATGCTGCTGCTCCAGTTTCAACTGTTCTGCCTGCGGCTAGGGAACCCTGACCTGTTCACCGGACGTGCTACCTGTCTCAGACCTGCTGTTTTCAACTCTCTAGAGACAGCAAGAGCGGTAGAGATACTCTCAATGATCGACTATGAAAAGCCAACTGACATTTACTCTTGAGGTGCTGACTTGTTGCACCCTCGACAACTACTGTGATTATTATTATTTGACCATGCTGGTCATTTATGAACATTTGAACATCTTGGCCATGTTCTGTTGTAATCTCCACCCGGCACAGCCAGAAGAGGACTGGCCACCCCTCATAGCCTGGTTCCTCTCTAGGTTTCTTCCTAGGTTTTGGCCTTTCTAGGGAGTTTTTCCTAGCCACCGTGCTTCTACACCTGCATTATTTGCTGTTTGGGGTTTTAGGCTGGGTTTCTGTACAGTACTTTGAGATATCAGCTGATGTAAGAAGGGCTATATAAATAAATTTGATTTGATTTAGTATATCTGGTAAATAGGAAACCACTAGTTATGGATGTAGTAAAACTGGTATTGAGGAAACCACTAGTTATGGATGTAGTTGTCACGTCCTGACCCTTGTAAGATGTCATTTTCTATAGTAGTGTGGGCAGGGCGTGACAGGTTTTTTTGGGGGGTGGTTTTCTATTTCTATGTTTAAGTTCTAGTTTTTCTATTTCTATGTTGTTGTTTTTTAGGTTGATCTCCAATTGGAGGCAGCTGGTCCTCGTTACCTCTAATTGTAGATCATATTTAAGTTGGGGCTTTTTCTAGTGTGTTTGTGGGTAGTTGTTTTCCGTTTTGTATGGGTTACCTGACGGAACTGTTGGTGGTCGTTTTGTTAAAACCTGTTGGGGCTAGGGGGCAGCATTGAGAATTTTGGAAAAAATATGTGCCCATTTTTAACTGCCTCCTACACCAACTCAGAAGCTAGAATATGCATATTATTGTTCAGGTTTGGATTGAAAACACCCTAAAGTTTCTAAAACTGTTTGAATGGTGTCTGTGAGTATAACAGAACTCCTATGGCAGGCAAAAACCTGACAAGGTTTCATGCAGGAAGTGGCCTGTCTGACAAGGAGTCGTGCGTCTTGCATCTGTTTATTGAAGAGTACGGATCTTAGCTGTAACGTGACAATTCCTAGGGCTCCAATAGGCTCTCAGAACCCGGGAAAAACCTGAACGATGACGAGGCGGCCTCTGGCTGAAACAGATTATCGCCTTTGCCAAGTGGCCGATCAGAGGGTCATTGAATGAGGCGCATGCACGATTCGCCCCCGTGGAGAAATTTCATTCGGCTGTTTAGGCTCATTGCAGATTCCCGGTCGGAATATTATCGCTTTTCTACGAGATAAATGGCATAAAAATTGGTTTTAAACAGCGGTTGACATGCTTCGAAGTACGGTAATGGAATATTTAGAAATTGTTTGTCACGTAATGCACCATGCTCGTGGCCGTGATTTGCCTTTGGGATAGTGTCTAGAACGCAAGAACAAAACGTTGTTGATGGAACATAACGATGGATTATTTGGGACCAAACCTACATTTGTTATTGAAGTAGAAGTCCTGGGAGTGCATTCTGACGAAGAACAAGAAAGGTAATAACATTTTTCTTATAGGAAATGTGATTTTGGTGAAGGCTAATCTTGCCGGGTGTCTAAATAGCTAGCCCGTGATGGCTGGGCTATGTACTTAGAATATTGCAAAATGTGCTTCATCCGAAAAGCTATTTTAAAATCGGACATATCGAGTGCATAGAGGAGTAATGTATCTATAATTCTTAAAATAATTGTTATGCTTTTTGTGAACGTTTATCGTGAGTAATTTAGCAAACTGTTAGTAAATTCCCCGGAAGTTTGCGGGGGGTATGCTTTTTCTGAACGTCACATGCTAATGTAAAAAGCTGTTTTTTGATATAAATATGAACTTGATTGAACAGACATGCATGTATTGTATAACAATGTCATAGGTGTGTCATCTGATGAAGATCATAAAAGGTTAGTGCTGCATTTAGCTGTGGTTTGGGTTTATGTGACATGATATGCTAGCTTGAAAAATGGGTGTCTGATTATTTCTGGCTGGGCACTCTCCTGACATAATCTAATGTTCTGCTTTCGTTGTAAAGCCTTTTTGAAATCGGACAGTGTGGTTAGATTAATGAGATTCTTGTCTTTAAATAGCTGTAAAATAGTCATATGTTTGAGAAATTGAAGTAATAGTATTTCAAAAGATTCAAAAATCGCGCCACTGGATTGAAGTGGCTGTTACGTAGGTGGGACGAATTCGTCCCACATGCGCCAGAGAGGTTAAGTGTTTCCTTAATAAAGTAAATATGATCAACACGCTGAGCCTTGGTCCCCTTTAGACGAACCCTGTTACAGTAGTATATCTGCTTGGAGCAAAAATGGTGAGAGAAGATTTTAGTTTTTCACAATATATTCTGAATATTACAGCGCACTATTAGGACAAGATCAGGAGTGGTACTCAAGGAAACTCACATTAAGTTGTGTGTCTATTCACTAATTCACCACCATGGGGGAAAACTCTGGGGAGTTCTCATAGGCTGACAGTAAAAATAGCCTCCATTTACAGGTTGCATATGAGTGTATTTCACATTACTTTGGATTATAAATGTAGGGCTCGTTTCAATCTCCTGCTTAATATGTTTGTGTTATTGTCGCAAATCAACTGCTTTACACTTAAAAAACACTTCAACCAGTAAAATGCTCTATGGCTAGCTTTAACATCAGCCTGACAATGAGGGTTTGTACACTAAGTGTTTAACAAATTGGCCCATAACTTCACCTAACAATAAGATAGACCTACTGTAGGACCCATAACTTCACCTAACAATAACATAGACCTACTGTAGGACCCATAACTTCACCTAACAATAACATAGACCTACTGTAGGACCCATAGCTTCACCTAACAACAACATAGACCTACTGTAGGACCCATAACTTCACCTAACAATAACATGGACCTACTGTAGGACCCATAACTTTATCTAACAACAACATAGACCTAGGACTATAAATCATTTAATATTTCAGGTGAAACATGGAAATTAAAATGTCTTTGTCATGACATTTCATAACCTGATCACCAGATAATTTTGTCAATAATTCCACTAGGCTACTCTGTAATGTGTTGTCATTCTAAATGTCCTGAATAAAGGAAAAAATCTCTGTGTGTTGTACAATAGCCTATCCATCAAGGAACAGTTCTCTACACATTATGAGCAAAGTAGGGATGTTGGATCCAACGTGGAGCGTATCTCTGTGCATAAACAGGCTAACGAGACCCTACTGTAAATCAGCCAGACAGTAACACATTATAAACATTGATTTGTTTGGGATGTTGGATCCAACGTGGAGCACAGTATAACTGTCTTTACCAGAGTAAAGAATGAAGAAGCACTTTGGTTGTTGTTGCATGTCGTGATGTTTGTCATGTGACTGTCATTCAGAAAATGATTTCCTGGATCAGCTGATGATAGTTGAACATGTGACTGTAACTAAACAGCTACAGTATTAAGTATTATGTGTAATTATTGAAGAACCGCGTTAATGACAGTATCCATTTGGGTGTTGTCAATAAAGTTAAGGTGACTAGGTTACAACCATTGGATTTAGCAAACTCTGAAATTATTAAGGATTTCTGTGCCCATGAAAACTATTTTCCCAGCGTAACATAAGGAGACACTAAATGTTACGTAGGTAGAGAGCATTTCAGAGATCTGAATACAAAAACTGTCCTAACAGGACAATAACCTAAACCACAAGGCCAAATCTACACTGGAGGAGCTTACCAAGATGACATTGAATGTTCCTGAGTGGCCTAGTTACAGTTTGGACTTAAATATTCTTGAAAGTCAATGCAAGACTTGAAAATGGCTTTCTAGCAATGATCAACAACCAACTTGACAGAACAGGAAGGATTTTAAAAAGAATAATGAATATTCACATGAATATCAGTCTCCTATTGGATGACATCACGACTTCCCATCAAGCCAACTCCTTGAAGGCCTTACTTTGACATCACTCCTTCTAGTTTGCAGATCTCAAAAAAAAAACACTATTTTGCTCAAAACATTTATTTGTTTCCCATTAGTGTGTTTATAATTTACTGTATTTATATCACTTTTCAACAGGAAAAGTTTGAAAATCCCTGAAGGACGTCATGAACAATTCACACAGTACAAAAACATATTCAAGTGTAGAATGCCCTTTTAAAAATCACACATTAGTTCAACAACAGCAGAGTTTGTGTCCCTGTTTTATAAGATAGTGCTCACTGTATTTACTGGTGTTAATCAGATCAATGACTCTGTTTTATTAGATAGTACTCACTGTATTTACTGGTGTTAATCAGATCAATGTCCCTGTTTTATAAGATAGTACTCACTGTATTTACTGGTGTTAATCAGATCAATGACTCTGTTTTATTAGATAGTACTCACTGTATTTACTGGTGTTAATCAGATCAATGTCCCTGTTTTATTAGATAGTACTCACTGTATTTACTGGTGTTAATCAGTTCTCCAGTCTTCTCTTCTTCGTCCTCCTCTAATGTGACAGTAATCTCCCCCTCTTCATCCTTCATTCCAAAAACGTCTTTATCTTCTTTCACTTCATCCTCCACTCCAAAAACTGCATCTTCCTCCTCCTCTTTCACTCTGAAGGCGTCTTCCTCTTCTTTCACTGTAACGTCTTTCTCTTCTTCTTTCACGGTAACAGCCTCACCTTCTACTTGTCTTTGTAATGTGACATCCTCCTCTTCCTCCTCCTCTTTCACGACAATGTTGAGCCCCAGAGCTTCTTTCTCCGTCCAGCAGACCTCTTCTTTAGCAGGAGGAGAGTAGCTTAGTGAGCACATGGTCGGGGATGTTAGCTAGCTAGGCTAGTGCTAACTTAACCAGCCAGATAGTTGACTTACAACGTAAATATGAAATTAAATGGGGTAGCTAGTTGTTTCCACATAAGTATGTTTAAATCATAGTGGCAAATAAACCACGAAATTGTCTAAACAGCTTGAATGTTCAGACTTTGTCAGCTAGCGAGCTACCGAGGTGGCTGCAGTTGTTGAAGAAGCGTTCCGTCCACTAGATTATACGTCACACTAGAAACATCGCCTGAAAGACACATATCGCCATCTGCTGTCTGGAGGGAGGAAACGCAGTCGAGGAGGGAAAACTTTTTTTCTTCTTCATTGAATTATAATATTATAAAGCAGTTTAGGGAAACGTTTTTTTCCTCTCCATTAAATATGAATATTATATCAACACGTACAAAGAGCAACAAGTGTTGTTTGATTAGTTCAGATTTTTATGAGAATTTAAAACAAACTCTACATCTACTCCACATCTGTATTTCTGATTCAGTCAAATAACTAGATATCAAAATAAGCACCTAGTTGTTGATACCCTTGATAAAGATGAGCAAAAATGTATAAAATAAATCAACTTTAACCACTACCAGGATATTTTAGCCCAAAACCTGGTTACCTCTCTGCTAGGAGGCTGAAACTTGGCCATAAGTGGGTCTTCCAGCAAAACAAAGAAACTGTAAATTGGGCTCAAAATCAAAAATGTTCTATGGCCATCTCAGTCTTCGGACTTGAACTCCATTGAAAACCTGTGGTTTGAATTGAACAGGGCAGTCCATAAGACAGACTAAATAAATCAAGGACATGAAGAGATTCTGTATGGAGGATTGGTCTAAGGTCCCACCCAATGTGTTCTCTAATCTCATAAAACATTTCAGTTTCATTATCCTCCCAAGGGGAGAGTGCTAGAGTATTGAAAACATGGGTAGCAATAATTCAGACCCCTACCTTTTGAGAATTACATGTTAAACTAAATCTCTTTCTCTGAGCAATTGTATTTGTATAAATTAATATAATTTCCCTTTTTTTTGGTGTAACAATACATCATGTAGATGTATATAATGAACAGACTAGGTCTATACTGCTCCTACATGGTGTAACAATACATCATGTAGATGTATATAATGAACAGACTAGGTCTATACTGCTCCTACATGGTGTAACAATACATCATGTAGATGTATATAATGAACAGACTAGGTCTATACTGCCCCTACATGGTGTAACAATACATCATGTAGATGTATATAATGAACAGACTAGGTCTATACTGCTGCTACATGGTGTAACAATACATCATGTAGATGTACACTACCGTTCAAAAGTTTGGGGTGACTTAGAAATGTCCTTGTTTTTGAAAGAAAATCATGTTTTTTGTCCATTAAAATAACATCAAATTGATCAGAAAACAGTGTCGACATTGTTAATGTTGTAAATGACTATTGTAGCTGGAAGAAGTATAATCCACCTAAACTAACAGAACCGGGCTGATAAACTGGCTGGTGTTCATGAGTTTATAAAACACATACTTTATACATGTCATAAATTACCTGCATTGATGAGACACACAGTGTGGATGAATGATCAGGATATAAATAGCACTCCTATAGAAGATGCAGTGAGGATGAATGATCAGGATATAAATAGCACTCCTATAGAAGATGCAGTGTGGATGAATGATCAGGATATAAATAGCACTCCTATAGAAGATGCAGTGTGGATAAATGATCAGGATATAAATAGCACTCCTATAGAAGATGCAGTGAGGATGAATGATCAGGATATAAATAGCACTCCTATAGAAGATGCAGTGTGGATGAATGATCAGGATATAAATAGCACTCCTATAGAAGATGCAGTGAGGATGAATGATCAGGATATAAATAGCACTCCTATAGAAGATGCAGTGTGGATGAATGATCAGTAGTGACAGGATATAAATAGCACTCCTATAGAAGATGCAGTGAGGATGAATGATCAGGATATAAATAGCACTCCTATAGAAGATGCAGTGGGGATGAATGATCAGGATATAAATAGCACTCCTATAGAAGATGCAGTGTGGATGAATGATCAGGATATAAATAGCACTCCTATAGAAGATGCAGTGTGGATGAATGATCAGGATATAAATAGCACTCCTATAGAAGATGCAGTGTGGATGAATGATCAGGATATAAATAGCATTCCTATAGAAGATGCAGTGTGGATGAATGATCAGGATATAAATAGCACTCCTATAGAAGATGCAGTGTGGATGAATGATCAGGATATAAATAGCACTCCTAAAGAAGATGCAGTGTGGATGAATGATCAGGATATAAATAGCACTCCTATAGAAGATGCAGTGTGGATGAATGATCAGGATATAAATAGCACTCCTAAAGAAGATGCAGTGAGGATGAATGATCAGGATATAAATAGCACTCCTATAGAAGATGCAGTGTGGATGAATGATCAGGATTTAAATAGCACTCCTATAGAAGATGCAGTGAGGATGAATGATCAGGATATAAATAGCACTCCTATAGAAGATGCAGTGAGGATGAATGATCAGGATATAAATAGCACTCCTATAGAAGATGCAGTGTGGATGAATGATCAGGATATAAATAGCACTCCTATAGAAGATGCAGTGTGGATGAATGATCAGGATATAAATAGCTCTCCTATAGAAGATGCAGTGTGGATGAATGAACAGGATATAAATAGCACTCCTATAGAAGATGCAGTGTGGATGAATGATCAGGATATAAATAGCACTCCTATAGAAGATGCAGTGTGGATGAATGATCAGGATATAAATAGCACTCCTATAGAAGATGCAGTGTGGATGAATGATCAGGATATAAATAGCACTCCTATAGAAGATGCAGTGTGGATGAATGATCAGGATATAAATAGCACTCCTATAGAAGATGCAGTGTGGATGAATGATCAGGATATAAATAGCACTCCTATAGAAGATGCAGTGTGGATGAATGATCAGGATATAAATAGCACTCCTATAGAAGATGCAGTGTGGATGAATGATCAGGATATAAATAGCACTCCTATAGAAGATGCAGTGTGGATGAATGATCAGGATATAAATAGCACTCCTATAGAAGATGCAGTGAGGATGAATGATCAGGATATAAATAGCACTCCTATAGAAGATGCAGTGTGGATGAATGATCAGGATATAAATAGCACTCCTATAGAAGATGCAGTGTGGATGAATGATCAGGATATAAATAGCACTCCTATAGAAGATGCAGTGTGGATGAATGATCAGGATATAAATAGCACTCCTATAGAAGATGCAGTGTGGATGAATGATCAGGATATAAATAGCACTCCTATAGAAGATGCAGTGTGGATGAATGATCAGGATATAAATAGCACTCCTATAGAAGATGCAGTGTGGATGAATGATCAGGATATAAATAGCACTCCTATAGAAGATGCAGTGTGGATGAATGATCAGGATATAAATAGCACTCCTATAGAAGATGCAGTGTGGATGAATGATCAGGATATAAATAGCACTCCTATAGAAGATGCAGTGTGGATGAATGATCAGGATAAATAGCACTCCTAAGGATATAAATAGCACTCCTATAGAAGATGCAGTGTGGATGAATGATCAGGATATAAATAGCACTCCTATAGAAGATGCAGTGTGGATGAATGATCAGGATATAAATAGCACTCCTATAGAAGATGCAGTGAGGATGAATGATCAGGATATAAATAGCACTCCTATAGAAGATGCAGTGAGGATGAATGATCAGGATATAAATAGCACTCCTATAGAAGATGCAGTGAGGATGAATGATCAGGATATAAATAGCACTCCTATAGAAGATGCAGTGTGGATGAATGATCAGGATATAAATAGCACTCCTATAGAAGATGCAGTGGGGATGAATGATCAGGATATAAATAGCACTCCTATAGAAGATGCAGTGAGGATGAATGATCAGGAAATAAATAGCACTCCTAAAGAAGATGCAGTGTGGATGAATGATCAGGATATAAATAGCACTCCTATAGAAGATGCAGTGTGGATGAATGATCAGGATATAAATAGCTCTCCTATAGAAGATGCAGTGTGGATGAATGATCAGGATATAAATAGCACTCCTAAAGAAGATGCAGTGTGGATGAATGATCAGGATATAAATAGCACTCCTATAGAAGATGCAGTGTGGATGAATGATCAGGATATAAATAGCACTCCTATAGAAGATGCAGTGAGGATGAATGATCAGGATATAAATAGCACTCCTATAGAAGATGCAGTGAGGATGAATGATCAGGATATAAATAGCACTCCTATAGAAGATGCAGTGAGGATGAATGATCAGGATATAAATAGCACTCCTATAGAAGATGCAGTGTGGATGAATGATCAGGATATAAATAGCACTCCTATAGAAGATGCAGTGTGGATGAATGATCAGGATATAAATAGCACTCCTATAGAAGATGCAGTGTGGATGAATGATCAGGATATAAATAGCACTCCTATAGAAGATGCAGTGTGGATGAATGATCAGGATATAAATAGCACTCCTATAGAAGATGCAGTGTGGATGAATGATCAGGATATAAATAGCACTCCTATAGAAGATGCAGTGTGGATGAATGATCAGGATATAAATAGCACTCCTATAGAAGATGCAGTGAGGATGAATGATCAGGATATAAATAGCACTCCTATAGAAGATGCAGTGTGGATGAATGATCAGGATATAAATAGCACTCCTATAGAAGATGCAGTGTGGATGAATGATCAGGATATAAATAGCACTCCTATAGAAGATGCAGTGTGGATGAATGATCAGGATATAAATAGCACTCCTATAGAAGATGCAGTGTGGATGAATGATCAGGATATAAATAGCACTCCTATAGAAGTTGCAGTGTGGATGAATGATCAGGATATAAATAGCACTCCTATAGAAGATGCAGTGTGGATGAATGATCAGGATATAAATACACTCCTAAAGATGATGCATTTTCCAGTTTGCTACCAACTTGAAAGAGGGAACTTCTGCATAAAACCCACATGGAAAACTGAGATTCGGCAAATAACATATAAAGAGAGGCCAAACCAACAACAGAAGTTACTAAAACATAAATTGCTAATTTATGATGTAAAAGGTGGATTTTATGATCTAATGTCAACTTTATACATTTCTATCCCAGGACCACTCAATTTCCAAATTCTCCATAAATCTGCTGTGGATTACCCAGAATCCCATACCTTTATCACTGACTGTAATGTAAACACACAAACAGCAGTCTAAGGCCCTGCATCTCAGTGCTAGAGGCGTCACTACAGACCCTGGTTCAAAACTAGGCTGTATCATAACAGGCGGGGATTGGGAGTCCCATAGGGCAACGCACAGTGGCCCAGCATCATCTGGGTTAGGGTTTGGCAGGGGTTTGGCCGTCATTGTAAATAAGAATTTGTCCTTAGCTGGCTTTCCTGGTTAAATAAAGGTTAAATACATTTAAAAAATCTAACTTTATTACACCGTTACACTGGCATACAAACTCGGTAGCATAGAGTTGATCATCCATATGACGTTGGGAAATAGTGCATTGTGAGTAGTTTAGAAGATTTCCCGAAATAAGTTAATAAATATGTAATAACGCAAAAACATAACTGTTTGTACTTATAGGGAACCAGATCGTGACTACAACTCAGTTACTAAGTCTTTAACCACACTGTGTTGTTACACTGGTGAGTAAAAACTAATGCTTCCTACAATCAAAATTGTCTGAAAATAAAGTATATATTTTAATCAACTGTGTTACCCACTCCAGTCAGCAGATGGCGGTCTGGGAATTTAAGGTGATGCTGTTAGTGTGACGTATAATCTAGTGGACGGAACGCTTCTTTCAACAGTAGCAACAATTAGTCAGACACCACGGTAGCTTGCTAGACAAAATAGCCGAACCAATAAAGCTCTTTAGACGCTTTAGTGTATATTAGCCACAGTGTTTTAAACCCACTTCTGTCGTCTAGTTAGTTATCAGATTTAATTTCATATTTACGGTGTTGTTGTTATTATTCAGCTAGCGGGCTGGTTAAGTTAGCATTAGCCTAGCTAGCTAACATCTCCGACCATGAGTTCACTAAGCTACTCTCCTGCTAAAGAAGAGGTCTGCTGGACGGAGAAAGAAGGTCTGGTCAAAGAGGAGGAGGAAGAGGAGGATGTTTCAATACAAAAACAAGTAGAGGGTGAGGCTGTTACAGTGAAAGAAGAGGAAGACACGTTCAGAGTGAAGGAGGAGGAGGATGTTGCTGTGAAAGAAGAGGAGGAAACTGGATATCTGGGCTCGGTTTCCCAAACGCATCTTAAGGCATCCAATGGTTTTAATGATGAACAGGCCCTGGTTAATACTAGTAAGTACTGCCTTCAAAACAGAGCCACAAACTCTGCAGTTGTTGAACTGATGTGTGGTGTTAAAGGGGAAATCTGCAATTGCTACATCCATATTGTGACTTTTAAATTATTTATTTAAAGCCATTAATTCTTGAAGAATATAGCACATGCCTCATGAGCTTAGTTCAACTGTTGTACCCCATCAGAACCCCAAATAAGCTTTTTTTACTCCAATGTTTAGAAACAATGTAAACCAACACTGTATAGCCTCAAAACATAGTTAAAACAATAATGTTGATATCATGGATGGTCAGTCCTTGCATCCATAGGTCTGTCTATGAGTTTGAGATTAGTTACATTTCTCCAGCCCCCATCATCATTTTATTACCAAAACAGTGGTGGAATTACAGCTTTGTTATTGTTTGAACTGCAGATTGGTTGAGTGATTGTTGTGTGGCTCTTTAAAGGGACAACCTAGGTTTTAAACAGAAACAAAATGGCTGCCCAGAGACTTGGTTTGGTAAACAGCTGAGGGGTGGGGGAAGGAGAAATGTAACCACTCTTAAATTCATAGAGAAAGCTATTGTAGCAACCGTAACCCAACACCTAGCAACCTCGTCAAGAAGTTAAGACATCTTGGCTTAACACTTATAAAGTGTTGGTGAAACATACCTAAATTCAGTTACATTCATGAATTGTTTTGAAACCTTTGTTTAAACCCTTCTCAAAGTTGGTGCCTTGACGGATTTGTAAAATATTGTTTGTCATAAAACACTTTTTTATTTATTCATTAACCTCTTATGGACAGACATTCCACTAGCGGAACCCCGTTCCGCCTGCCAACTGCCAATGGCATCGCACCGCGCGAAATACAAAACCAACTACAATACCACGAAAATACCACAATTCAATTTTCTCAAACATATCGCTATTTTACACCATTTGAAAGATAAGAATCTCGTTAATCCAACCACATTGTTCGATTTCAAAAAGGCTTTACAGAGAAATTTAATGTTTTGCTTATGTTAGGAGAGTACCCAGCCAGAAATAATCACATAGCCATTTTCAAAGCAAGCATATATATCACAAAAAAACAAAACCACAGCTAAATGCAGCACTAACCTTTGATGATCTTCATCAGATGACACTCCTAGGACATTGTTATACAATACATGCATGTTTTGTTCAATCAAGTTCATATTTATATCAAAAACCAGCTTTTTACATTAGCATGTGATGTTCAGAACTAGCATACACACCGAAAACTTCCGGTGAATTTACTAAATTACTCATGATAAACCTTGACAAAATACATAACAATTATTTTAAGAATTATAGATACAGAACTCCTTTATGCAATCGCGGTGTCAGATTTTATAATAGCTTTTCGGCAAAAGCACATTTTGCAATATTCTGAGTACATAGCTCGGCCATCACGGCTAGCTATTCAGACACTCGCCAAGTCGAGGCTCACTAAACTCAGAATTACTATTAGAAAAATTGGATTACCTTTGCTGTTCTTTGTCAGAATGCATTCCCAGGACTTCTACTTCAACAACAAATGTTGTTTTGGTCCCAAATAATCCATAGTTATATTCAAATAGCTCCGTTTTGTTCGTGCGTTCAGGTAACTATCCGAAGGGTGACGCGCAAGAGCATTTCGCGACAAAAAAATTCAAAATGTTCCTTTACCGTACTTAGAAGCATGTCTAACGCTGTTTAAAATCAATTTTTATGCGATTTTCCTCGTAAAATAGCGATAATATTCCAACTGGACGATATTGTATTCATTCAAACTGGTGAAGAAAAACATGGAGTACTCTCGTGGCTGCGCATCTCCTGTCTCTGAGCCACCAGCCTGACCCCTCACAAACAGCGCTCCTGTACCTAGCCCAGAGACAGCAGAGATCCCATTCCACTTTCTGGCGCCTTCAGAGAGCCTATGGAAGCCTTAGAAATTGTCACGTTACAGCAGAGATACTGTATTTTCGATAGATAGGCAAAAGAAGCACCAGAAATAGTCAGAGAGGGCACTTCCTGTATGGAATCTTCTCAGGTTTTGGCCTGCCATATGAGTTATGTTATACTCACAGACACCATTCAAACAGTTTTAGAAACTAGAGTGTTTTCTATCCAAATATACTATGCATATTCTAGTTTCTGGGCAAGAGTAGTAACCAGATTAAATCGGGTACGTTATTTTCACCCGGTCGTGTTTAGGTTTAGCCCTAACAGGTTAAAACCTTTTGAGGACCCCTTCCCGCTCGGATCCCGTTTCCGGGATTCGATTTGACAACAGCCAGGGTGCCAAATTCAAAACTACAAAAATCTCATAATTCAAATTTCTCACACATACAAGTATTATACACCATTGTAAAGATAAGATTCTCCTTAATCCAACCACAGTGTCCGATTTCAAAAAGGCTTTATGGCGAAAGCAAAACATTAGATTATGTTAGGACACCACCTAAACAAGAAAAGCTACACAGCCATTTTCCTAGCAAGGAGAGGCGTCACAAAAACCAGAAATACAGCTAAAATGAAGCACTAACCTTTGACGATCTTCATCAGATGACACTCCTAGGACATCATGTTACACAATACATGTATGTTTTGTTCGATCAAGTTCATATTTATATCCAAAAACCCCATTTTACATTGACGCGTAATGTTCAGAAATATTTTGCCTCCAAAACTTCCGGTAAATGAGCACAATGAGCATACATATTACAGAAATACTCATCATAAACCTTGACAAAACATATAACAATTATTTAAAGAATTATAGATACACTACTCCCATTATAGATACACTTCCCCCATTCACATTCAGAATACATTGTGAAAAACTAAAATCTTTGCTCACTATTTTTGCTCCAGGTAGATATAGTACATCCATAACTAGTGGTTTCCTCATTACCAGATATAGTACATCCATAACTATCGGTTTCCTCATTAGCAGGGAGGAGTTTCTGCAATCAAATTGCCCTCGTGCAGCAATTTTAGCAAACACAGAAAGGGGCCTATATTGGAGAACAAAAGTTGTCTGGCACACTGCTTAGAGTTTCAACAACATGAATATCTTATTTCTAGCCTACAATCATGAATGTTACTACTAATGTGAAAACAAGACAAAATATGACTCTTGCTCATTTTAAGACAATTGTTAAATAATTTTAACATTCATTACAGATGTCAATTGTTGTATAACATCATGGTTACGCTGTTGGCATCACCTTTTAAAGTGGATTACCGCTGTTGTGGGCCTTTAATCATCTGTCTGACTTTGTTGTTCACACAGGAGAGATACGTGACTATCGTGGATCCTCTGGGGAGCCTCAACAACCTCATGATGCTGACGAGGCAGAGAAGAGTCTCTCCAGATCAGAACACCTCAATAAACACCTGCAGAGACCCACAAGGAAGAAAACTCACTGCTGCTCTGACTGTGGGAAGAGATTCACCTCCACATCAGGCATTAAAATTCATCAGAGAATCCACACAGGGGAGAAACATTATAGTTGTGGTCAATGTGGGAAGAGGTTTGGTCAGTCTGGCCATCTGGTTTCACACCAGAGAATACACACAGGAGAGAATCCTTATAGCTGTGTTCAATGTGGGAAGAGTTTTGCTCAATCAAACAACCTGATATCACACCAGAGAACACACACAGGAGAGAAACCTTATAGCTGTGTTCAATGTGGGATGAGTTTTGGTCGATCTGGAGATCTGGTATCACACAAGAGAATACACACAGGAGAGAAACCTTATAGCTGTGTTCAATGTGGGATGAGTTTTGGTCGATCTGGAGATCTGGTATCACACGAGAATACACACAGGAGAGAAACCTTATAGCTGTGTTCAATGTGGGATGAGTTTTGGTTGATCTGGAGGTCTGGTATCACACCAGATCACACACACAGGAGAGAAACCTTATAGCTGTGATCAATGTGGGAAGAGATACTCTAGTAAAAGACCTCTGATTAAACATCAGAAAATACATGAAGGAGTTGTTTCATGATATCAATGAATTAATGTCACAATGTAGAATGTTTTAACATTGTAGAAGGAGTATTTTAATGATGTCACTATGTAGAACCCTAAACGTTTGTCCCCTGTTCTATTGATTTCAACATGATATGGATATTAGCCTCAGGGGGAAAATCCAGGTTCTGAAATGGAAGAGTTACTATTTATGTGATTTAACAAAAAGAGTTGTGTTACACTTACCATGTTGGTGACCCACTGGAATCAAAATGCAACACTTCAAAATGTATCTGGCTGTTTTCTACAAATTGTCCTCTAACCAGGGATGTACACATTATTCCCAGATTCCGTGTGATTTTTGAGCTGTTAGTTTTAACAGGACGTGCAACCTCATCTCCCTTCTCTCACACAATTGATTTCAACATGATATCGATGAGTTATGACAAATAAGTGTTGTGTTCCTTTGTTCAGCGACCCCTACATTTAAATGCATCACTCTAAAATGTAGCTGACTGTCTTCTGCAGGTTGTCCTCTAACCAGTGAGGTAAAATATATCTCCCATTTCCATGTGTTTTTTTAGTTGTGTTAGTTTCAACAGCACGTACAACCTAATTTCCCCCCCTAATCGATATCAGTGATTTATTGCTACTTGTCAAAACAACAGCGTTTTTGGTGCTTGTGCAGTTTATAAGGTGCTTGTTTTAAAAAATACAAGTAATATGATTATTGTGGCAGATGTTTGTGTATATAGCATATGTTATGTTTAGGTTTTTAATTTATCCCCGTTTCTGCGTATTGGTTATTGATTTGGACACTTTAAAACTGTGTTTTGACATTGGGGCTATTTCATATTTACATTTCATGTAACATTTAGTAATGATATTTATTTATGCAACCAACTGACAATTTTTTGGGTACAATTATATTGACATTGTTGCCCTGCTTTTATAATATCAGGGTTTATTTTCAGATGTGCCAATCCAAATATACTAGAGCATGACATTGGGGACTGGGAACCCTGAAAAGAGAGAGAAGCTCTGCAGTGAGGTGGAAAGTTACTATGGACATTGCAGGAGTTTCCTCTTGAAATCAGACATGTCTGTGGTAAGGGCAACTTGGTTGCTGATTGTCTCAAGGGTGGGCAGTCAAAAAGATTTGCGTTTTGCGTTTAGCCAGTGCGTTGCCATGGATCACAATTTATATTGACTGCACGTTCTTCCGTATTGGAGATGAGTTTTGTTTGGGCTCGTTCCAAGGGGATGAGGGTTCTAGAAGCTAGTGAGTTTTAGGAAGACGAGAGTTCTAGAAGCTAGTGAGTTTTAGGATGACGAGAGTTCTAGAAGCTAGTGAGTTTTAGGAAGACGAGAGTTCTAGAAGCTAGTGAGTTTTAGGATGACGAGAGTTCTAGAAGCTAGTGAGTTTTAAGAAGATGAGAGTTCTAGAAGCCAGTGAGTTTTAGGATTCTATAGAAAGAAAAAGGAGGGAAAAATAATGATTGTATATTATTATTTAGAATGTTTTTTCCTATTTTTAATTGTTGACAGCCACTAAACACCATGTTTATATTGGTGAAGGTGAAGCATTGTGTAGCACGTCTAGCTCGTTAGCACGTCTAGCTCGTTAGCACGTCTAGCTCGTTAGCACGTCTAGCTCGTTAGCACGTCTAGCTCGTTAGCACGTCTAGCTCGTTAGCACGTAGGACGCACTGATTGGTGTCACCTCGTTAGTCAGTATGTGTTACACCTGTGCTGGCTTGTCCATCTCGTTAGTGGGAAGGTGTTTCACCTGAGCTGGTCCAGGTTCTATTTAAGAGTGTCTGGCCCAGTGCTCCAGTTGTCTTGATACATGTGGAGAGTCAACACCTTTAGTTGCTCCACCTTTTTGGTTTGCTTCCTGTGTTTAAGTTTGATGTGGGTTTTTATTTTGTTTGCCTCTTCTTGGGCAGATTTAGTGGGTCTCATGGTGGGTGTCTTTTAGGTCCCAGTTGTTGTTACTAGTCAACTTCCAGTGGACACCCCCATAGTGTCTTTCAGAGACCCTCCTAAAAAACAAGTTATATTTTGGGTTGGATGTTGCATCCAATTAATATTTTAATCAATGGCATTTCCTTAGAATGTTCATTAGTCTTTCAGTTGTTAATCTTCTGTTTGTTGTGTACTAAATATTTCTGTTTATTTTAATTTTTTTCCTGTGAAGCCATTGTGTTGCATCCATGTCTGAAATGTGCTGTATAAATAAAGCTTGATTTGATTTCAACAAATTAACCCAATGACTGACCAATCAACAGACTCTTGGTCCCTCTTAGTATGAAAAACAGTATCAATCCCACTTTTCCAGCCTGCTGAAGGCGTGGTGGAGTGGTAAACACCACCCCCGGCTCTACCAGGGGCTTGAGGTGGTCTCCCACAGCTCTGCTTATGTCATGTTCTGTGGCCTTGCTGTTCCATTTCTTGACTGTCCCTGCAACACAGAAACACATTTAGTCCTATTATATAAAACACTCAAAGTAATGGATATGGAGCATCTATGGCCTCAGTTACACCTGGCACCTAAATGTGACTTCTGTCATCTGATGACTCCAAACTGCATTAGGTTCAGATCTTCCAGGATCTTCCAGGATGGGACTTTGACATAGTCTGGATGCAGTCAGGCCACCGAATATGCATCAGCAATGTAAAGAGATGGGGTGAATGAGTGGGGAAAAGTACATTTTACACAAATGACCTTCATAATATCAAAGAACAAATGTGTGTGCCTGAGAGGAAATTAACTTTCATACAGCCCAAAGGGATGAGAAATTACACCAATATCAGTGGACAATTTGCACTAATGTAAATAAACATAGATGATGGAACATATTCCCTTTAGCTGACGTGATGAACCGCTAAGGGGACATAAATATTTACCATCTAAACCATGTGTGACCTCTCACCTCTCTGGCTGTAGAAGTGTTCTTCCTAACCAGTCCCTCAACAGCTCTCTGACTGAGCTCCACCCTCACTGGGTCTTCAGAGGAGAGGAAGGCTGAGGAGGGATGGAAGGATGAATGGATCAGTCACTCAATAAAGTGTAGAGCTGCTGTCTATGCTGTCTGACAAAATCACTATTTTAGTAGTTTATTAAAGTAAATTAGGCTTTATGACTGCTGAATACCAACTATCAATAACTTAGATCATGTATTTTCAGGTAGAGATACATCCTTTGGACGTCCCTAGCCCATTGAAGTTGACATTTAAAATGGTTAAGGTAGGGGTTAAGGTTAGGGTTTAGGGTAGAGATGTCCCAAGGATCCCAGATAGCATTGACCATCATACATTCTTCTGTCTTATTTACATAGCAAGTGTAAAATAAACAGACAAGACAAGTAGGCATTATGTATTATGGTCATTGTAGTTAATTAGGACACGGTTGATTGGCTATCAGACAAGGTTCATTACACTGCTAGCTGGTAGGACTGCTTTGCTGGATTATACTATAGCTGAGATCCCAATACCCATGTAAACATAGCTTACTGACAGATCAATGAAGTCAGATCCCAATACCCATGTAAACATAGCTTACTGACAGATCAATGAGGTTAGATCCCAATACCCATGTAAACATAGCTTACCGACAGATCAATGAGGTTAGATCCCAATACCCATGTAGACATAGCTTACTGACAGATCAATGAGGTTAGATCCCAATACCCATGTAAACATAGCTTACTGACAGATCAAGGAGGTCAGATCCCAATACCCATGTAAACATAGCTTACTGACAGATCAATGAGGTTAGATCCCAATACCCATGTAGACATAGCTTACTGACAGATCAATGAGGTTAGATCCCAATACCCATGTAAACATAGCTTACTGACAGATCAATGAGGTTAGATCCCAATACCCATGTAAACATAGCTTACTGACAGATCAAGCAGGTCAGATCCCAATACCCATGTAGACATAGCTTACCGACAGATCAATGAGGTCAGATCCCAATACCCATGTAAACATAGCTTACCGACAGATCAATGAGGTTAGATCCCAATACCCATGTAGACATAGCTTACTGACAGATCAATGAGGTTAGATCCCAATACCCATGTAAACATAGCTTACTGACAGATCAAGGAGGTCAGATCCCAATACCCATGTAGACATAGCTTACCGACAGATCAATGAGGTCAGATCCCAATACCCATGTAAACATAGCTTACCGACAGATCAATGAGGTCAGATCCCAATACCCATGTAGACATAGCTTACCGACAGATCAATGAGGTCAGATCCCAATACCCATGTAAACATAGCTTACCGACAGATCAATGAGGTCAGATCCCAATACCCATGTAAACATAGCTTACCGACAGATCAATGAGGTCAGATCCCAATACCCATGTAGACATAGCTTACCGACAGATCAATGAGGTCAGATCCCAATACCCATGTAAACATAGCTTACTGACAGATGAATGAGGTTAGATCCCAATACCCATGTAAACATAGCTTACTGACAGATCAATGAGGTCAGATCCCAATACCCATGTAGACATAGCTTACTGACAGATCAATGAGGTCAGATCCCAATACCCATGTAAACATAGCTTTCTGACAGATCAATGAAGTCAGATCCCAATACCCATGTAGACACAGCTTACTGACAGATCAATGAAGTCAGATCCCAATACCCATGTAGACATAGCTTACTGACAGATCAATGAGGTCAGATCCCAATACCCATGTAGACATAGCTTACTGACAGATCAATGAGGTCAGATCCCAATACCCATGTAAACATAGCTTACTGACAGATCAATGAGGTCAGATCCCAATACCCATGTAGACATAGCTTACCGACAGATCAATGAGGTCAGATCCCAATACCCATGTAAACATAGCTTACTGACAGATGAATGAGGTTAGATCCCAATACCCATGTAAACATAGCTTACTGACAGATCAATGAGGTCAGATCCCAATACCCATGTAGACATAGCTTACTGACAGATCAATGAGGTCAGATCCCAATACCCATGTAAACATAGCTTACTGACAGATCAATGAAGTCAGATCCCAATACCCATGTAGACACAGCTTACTGACAGATCAATGAAGTCAGATCCCAATACCCATGTAGACTTAGCTTACTGACAGATCAATGAGGTCAGATCCCAATACCCATGTAAACATAGCTTACTGACAGATCAATGAGGTCAGATCCCAATACCCATGTAGACATAGCTTACTGACAGATCAAGGAGGTCAGATCCCAATACCCATGTAAGCATAGCTTACTGACAGATCAATGAGGTCAGATCCCAATACCCATGTAAACATAGCTTACTGACAGATCAATGAGGTTAGATCCCAATACCCATGTAGACATAGCTTACTGACAGATCAATGAGGTCAGATCCCAATACCCATGTAGACATAGCTTACTGACAGATCAATGAGGTCAGATCCCAATACCCATGTAAACATAGCTTACTGACAGATCAATGAGGTCAGATCCCAATACCCATGTAGACATAGCTTACTGACAGATCAATGAGGTCAGATCCCAATACCCATGTAAACATAGCTTACTGACTGATCAATGAGGTCAGATCCCAATACCCATGTAGACATAGCTTACTGACAGATCAATGAGGTCAGATCCCAATACCCATGTAGACATAGCTTACTGACTGATCAATGAGGTTAGATCCCAATACCCATGTAAACATAGCTTACTGACAGATCAATGAGGTCAGATCCCAATACCCATGTATTGCGAACAGGTTGATTATAGCGGTAGTTGTTTCGATAGTGAAGTACTTTACAGTTATTTTGACCGCGGTGGTTATTGGAGTCGTGGTTTCCTGGAAGAAACCGTTGTTGTGCATCATCTTTCAACGCTCCAATATCTGATAATGACCAAACCTGTAGAGGTTATTTGGGAATGAAACTTTTATTAACCTGAAAGCGTTGCTTCATAGTAGAAACATCTGTTGTGTTGGTAGAATGTGTAAAGACCCACCTCATTGGTTAATATTCACTGTAGTAGAAACATCTGTTGGGTTGGTAGAATGTGGAAGTTGGTTATTATTACTTATTACAAATCTGCAGTTGTCTGACTATTATATTATTATTTAATGAAATAAATGTAAAAATGTACTTTTTGTCTGGAAATAAAATAAACATTTATCTGCGTTTCCCTCCAGTCAACAGACAGAGATGTGCGTCTTTCAGGCGATGCTTTCAGCGTGACGTATAATGTAGTGGACGGAACACTTCTTCAACAACATCTAGTCAGACACCTCGGTAGCTTCCTAGCCGAGTCATTCAAGCTGTTCAGACTGCTTCGGTGTATATTTGTCACTGTATTTTAAACATAATTCTGTCTTATAACTATTTTCTCCATTTAATGTCATATTTCCGTTTAGTCAGGTAACGGTAGCTGGCTTGATAAATTAGCCTATAACTAGGCTAGTCGCTAACTAGCTAGGTTAGCTGGCCAACATCTCCGACCATGAGTTCACTAAGTTACTCTCCTGTTAAAGAAGAGGAGGTCTGCTGGACGGAGAAAAAACTCTAATGAAAGAGGAGGAGGAAGAGGGTCTGTGGCTGAACGTGGTCGTGAAAGAGGAAGAGGAGGATGTCACAGTACAAAAAGAAGTTGAGGCTGAGGCTGTTACATTGAAAGAAGAAAAGAAAGATGATGCTTTTTTTGGAGTGAAGGAAGGAGAGAGAACTGTCATATTGAAGGAGGAAGAAGAGGAGGAGGAGACAGAAGATCTGAACACCAGTAAGTCCTGTCTTGAAAATAGTTGTTGAACTGATGCGTGGTTTTAAAACAGCATTCTACTGAAGTTCTGAGCTTAAATGCCGTTTTTTAATGTAGGAATTGATAAAGCTACACTGTAAGATGTGAATACCATCAACAAGCTGGCCAACAACAAAACTTTAACAATGGATTTGCAGCAAAATCACAACTTAGATGTCTCACAGAATGGACTAGCCCTCATTCAATACTGCAATTACATTGTATTAAACTGGAGGACAATTCCTAGGCCAATATTAACTGCGGTCAAGTGAGCAGACAGTCGCAAAACACGGTCAGTCCATCTGCTCTTCAGTTTCTTCCTGAAATCGCGTGCGCAAATTGACTTTACGGAATCACGTATTTTTTCTGGTAGGGAAACTGAGTTGGATGGACTCTCATGCACAGATAGTCGAGACATGGCTACAAATCATTCCAAGAAAACCGTTTGACGCACACTTTTAATTTTGGCGTTGTCAAAAAGGACTTTGATATCGTTGCTAGAGTGAGGCTGCAGTAGTCTAACATGGTGCTGTTTAGCAAATGTTGAAATGTTAAAGCAAGTTGTTTACAGTCATGACATACTTTTGTATAGATAGTGTATGTGGACACCCCTTCAAATTAGTGGATTCGGCTATTTCAGCCACACCTGTTGCCGACAGGTGTATAAAATCGAGCACACAGCCATGTAATCTCCATAGACAAACATTGGCAGTTGAATAGCCTTACTGAAGCGCTCAGGGACTTTCAATGTGGCACCGTCATAGGATGCCACCATTCCAATAAGTCCGTTTGTTGAATTTTTGCCTTGCTAGAGCTTCCCCAATCAACTGTAAGTGCTGTTATTGTGAAGTGGTAACATCTAGGAGCAACAACCGCTCAGTGGTGGGCCACACAAGCTCATAGAACGGGACCGCCATGTGCTGAAGCGCGTAACGAGTACAAATCGTCTGTCCTCGGTTTCAACACTCGCTACCGAGTTCCAAACTGCCTCTGTAAGCAACGTCATCACAATAACTTTTTGTCAGGATCTAAATGAAATGGGTTACCATAGCAGCCACATACAAGCCTAAGATCACCATGCGCAATGCCTAGCGTCAGCTGGAGTGGTGTAAACGCTACAGCATACAATGACATTCTAGACGATTCTGTGCTTCCAACTTTGTGGCAACAATTTGGGGAAGACCCTTTCCTGTTTCAGCATGACAATGCCCCTGTGCACAAAGCGAGGTCCATAAAGAAATGGTTTGTCGAGATCGGTGTAGAAGAACTTGACTGGCCTGCACAGAGCCCCGACCTCAACCCCATCGAACTCCTTTGGGATGGATTGGTATGCCAACTGCGAGCCAGGCCTAATCGCCCAACATCAGTGCCCGACCTCACTAATGCTCTTGTGGCTGAATAGAAGCACAGCAATGTTCCAACATTTAGTGGAAAGCCTTCCCAGAAGAGTGGAGGCTGTTATACCAGCAAAGGGGGGACCAACTCCATTTTAATGACCATGATTTTGGAATAAGTTGTTCGACAAGCAGGTGTCCACATATTTTTGGTCATGTAGTGTATCTACTGTAGTCCAAAGTTGCTCTATAGCTCTGTCACCGAAATAAATGTATTTCCTGTTGCCAAGTCATTTCCGGTTTCTATGCCTTTAGTTTTCCTTGTGGACCAATTTATGGGTGAATCCTGAAAGCTATAGATGGATTGTTCCAGAAGGTTGTGTTTTTAGGAATTCATATTGATTCTTGTAGAAACGTTCAATGTTCTTCCACATTGTTCTAGTGTTCTTCCACATTGTTCTAGTGTTCTTCCACATTGTTCTAGTGTTCTTCCACATTCTTCTAGTGTTCTTCCACATTGTTCTAGTGTTCTTAAGTATGAAGCTGTTAATGTTCTATATTTTATCCTTTGAAAATAGATACGTACAATTATTCTGTGGCTGAGCGAGTGCATCTTCAATCTGTACCCATTGTTCCTCTTTAGTGCATTTACCTATACAGTACCAGTCAAAAGTTTGGACACAACTACTCATTCAAGGGTTTTTCTTTATTTTGACTATTTTCTACATTGTAGAATAATAGTGAAGACATCAAAACTATGAAATAACACATA
The DNA here is from genome assembly GCF_901001165.1 of Salmo trutta. Taxonomy (NCBI): domain Eukaryota; kingdom Metazoa; phylum Chordata; class Actinopteri; order Salmoniformes; family Salmonidae; genus Salmo; species Salmo trutta. The sequence continues at coordinate 825,658 of NW_021822911.1, read as the reverse complement.
TGGAATCATGTAGTAACCAAAAAAGTGTTAAACAAATAAATCAAAATATATTTTAGGTTCTTCAAAGTAGCCATCCTTTGCCTTGATGACAGCTTTGCACACTCTTGGCATTCTCTCAACCAGCTTCAGCTGGAATGATTTTCCAACAGTCTTGAAGAAGTTCCCACATATGCTGAGCACTTGTTAGCTGCTTTTCCTTCACTCTTTGTGACCAACTCATCACAAACCATCTCAATTGGGTTGAGGTCGGGTGGTTGTGGAGGCCAGGTCAACTGATGCAGCACTCCATCACTCTCCATGGTCAAATAGCCGTTACACAGCCTGGAGGTGTGTTTTGGGTCATTGTCCTGTTGAAAAACAAATGATAGTCCCACTAAGCACAAACCAGGTGGGATGGCGTATCGCTGCAGAATGTTGTGGTAGCCATGCTGGTTAAGTGTGCCTCGAAATCTAAATAAATCACAGACAGTGTCACCAGCAAAGCACCCCCACACCATCACATCTCCTCCATGTTTCACGGTGGGAACCGCACACGTGGAGTTCATCCGTTCACATAGTCTGCATCTCACAAAGACATGGCGGTTAGAATCAAAAATCTCAAATTTGGACTCATCAGACCAAAGGACAAATTTCCCTGGTCTAATGTCCATTTCTTGTGTTTCTTGGCCCAAGAAAGTCTCTTCTTATTATCGGTGTCCTTTAGTAGTGGTTTCTTTGCAGCAATTCGACCATGAAGGCCTGATTCACACAGTCTCCTCTGAACAGTTGATGTTGAGATGTGTCTGATACTTGAACTCTGTGAAGCATGTAATTGGGATGCAATCTGAGGTGCAGTTAACTCTAATGAACTTATCCTCTGCAGCAGAGGTAACTCTGGGTCTTCCTTTCCTGTGGCAGTCCTCATGAGGGCCAGTTTCATAGTGCTTGATGGTTTTTGTGACTGCACTTGAAGAAACTTTCAAAGTTCTTGACATTTTCCAGATTGACTGACCTTCATGTCTTAATGTAATGATGGACTGTCATTTCTCTTTGCTTATTTGAGCTGTTCTTGCCATAATATGGACTTGGTCTTTCAGCAAATAGGGCTATCTTCTGTATACCAACCCTACTTTGTCACAACACAACTGATTGGCTCAAACGCATTTAGAAATATTCTAGTGTTATAGTGTTCTAAAACTTTTCTAGTGTTCTAAAACTTTTGACCGCTAGTGTATATTAAAGGAGATCTAGACTGTAGATCATCAGTTATTAGGTCTGCTATCATGTTATATATATTTGTATATTAAAGGAGATCTAGACTGTAGATCATCAGTTATTCTTTATTTTTCCTATTGTCATTATTTCGTTTTTTCCATGTTAATTTTATGTCCTGAGATTTTAGAGGATTCTGAATATATTTTTAGCAGGGGGGCATTGAGTTTTCAATATTGGTCATGTACTGTATATCAGTAAATTTAGTTTATACTCATGTTTAAAAATACTGACACCTGTTATGTGCAAACAGGAAGGGGGAGAGGGGACATCCCTGTCTTGTGCCCATTTCTAAAGCAATTTCATCAGATAATGATTGTAAGTTGCTTTGGATATAAGTGTCTGTTAAATGGCATATATTATGATAAGTAAAGAAAATAAACCTGGCAAATGTCTCGCAGCTCTCAGAAAAGGAATACATGCTAAACCGGTTATGATTTTAAAAGATAGAAAAGCAGTAATTAGAAACAACAATGTGATTTAATTACAATTTTAAAAGCTTCTATGAACTTTTATATAAATAAGAATAAAACAACAGTTGAACGGATCCCCCCCCCGCTCTCAGAATGTTGACTTTGTTCTGATAATTCCACATCTTAAGGGTATTTAGTGTTTTTCTGCTTAACGCCGGTTCAGTGGCATTGGGCATCTTTGACTATTGTTATCTACATTGCTCCAGATCCTCCGGTGATACAGCCACGCCAAGCTCCTCCAATATCAGCTTGATAAAGGAACTGGAAAGGTCTCTTTTTTCTACATAATTTTCCGGTAGGGACAATATTCTCATGTTTTGTCTCAATCTGTTTTCTAGCTGATCCAACTCATCTTCTAAAGTTTGCACCTTTGTTTCCAGATGGGGTATTGTGATGTGATTATGGGGTATTGTGATGTCATAATGGGGTATTGTGATGCCAATTTTGTTGTCTTGTTTGTCCACGCACCCGCCCTGCACATCTGACAGATTCCACTTTCCTTTCTAACAAATCCACCCTTTTAACAACAGATTGCTGCAGTTTGTTTCTTTTGGTGTTGTAGCATTGAGAGTATTTGAGCTATGCTTTCCTGGATATCCTTTAGCTGTTTGTTGCTCTCATTTGCATCTCCAAGTTGTTCTTTGTCTTTTCCTCTGAGGGAATCCATGGCTTGTTGGGTTCGAGTCTCAGCGTCGCTTTACTCACAGATTGGTTCACTGTTCTATGTAACTGACCTCTCACTCTCCCCCGGTTGCTTGGAGAAAGATTAAAGGCTTCGTTTAAACTATGTTGTCTGGCTTCTACATGTAATCACAGTTTTGATGTTCATGCGCCTCTTTACTGAACCAAGTTTATTTTTAAGGATGAAAGGTTTTAGGATGAAAATTTGTCTCAGGTTGAGGATCTGATTGTGATTTAAAACCTAACAGGAAGACAGTGTTATCAGTTTTGATCTCTCTGTTAAACTAAATACCCTCTTTGTCTTTGGCAGGAGAGAGACCAAACTCAGAGGAACCAGAGGCAGAGGTGTCCAAAACAGCAAGACGACACCACTGCTCCCAGTGTGGAAAAGTTTTTTCCCGTTTAGCATCCCTGAAAAGACATAAAAGAATACATACAGGAGAGAAGCCTTACTACTGCTCCCAATGTGGAAAGAGTTTTACCCAGTTAGGAACCCTGAACATACATAAGAGAATACACTCTGGAGCGAAGCCTCACCAATGCACCAAGTGTGGAGAGGGTTTTGCCCATTTAAGGTTCCTGAAAATACACGAAAGAATACATACAGGAGAGAAGCCTTTCCACTGCTCCCACTGTGGAAAGTGTCATATCAAGTTAGGGAACCTAAAAGAGCATGAGAGGAAACACACAGGAGAAAAGCCAATGTTCCCAGTGTGGAAAGAGTTTTACCTATTCACGGAACCTAAAAGGGCATGAGAGAATACACACAGGAGAGGAGAGGACTTACTACTACTGCTCTCAGTGTGGAAAGCGTTTTAGTTGGTTAAAGGACCTAAAACGGCATGAAATAACACACACTGGAGAGACCCCTTACCAATGCTCTCAGTGTGGAAAGGCTTTCTCTCGTTTAGCGTCCCTGAAGATACACAAAAGAAGTAAGAGGTTTTAAACATGATGATTAGCATCAACGATCAAGTACCCTTCATTTTTAGAGTTGTAGTCGGCTCTATTTACTCTCAGATTCAAACATGATGATTAGCATCAACGATTAAGTCAGCTGCTGCTGCTCCAATACAGTATGAGGTGAGACGGTGAACTGATGTTGAACTGGGCAGTCAGCTACTGCTGCTCCAATACAGTATGAGGTGAGACGGTGAACTGATGTTGAACCGGGCAGTCAGCTGCTGCTGCTCCAATACAGTATGAGGTGAAACGGTGAACTGATGTTGAATCATAATGATTAAGTTAATTAAAATGAATTATTGAAACTGTTAAAAAAGAGTATATGTCATAATAAATATATTACTGTATTGTTATCATATAGAAACATCATGGAATATTGTACATCATATTAAATATATTACTGTATTGTTATCATATAGAAACATCATGGAATATTGTACATCATATTAAATATATTGCTCTATTGTTATCATATAGAAACATCATGGAATATTGTACATCATATTAAATATATTGCTCTATTGTTATCATATAGAAACATCATGGAATATTGTACATCATATTAAATATATTACTGTATTGTTATCATATAGAAACATCATGGAATATTGTACATCATATTAAATATATTACTCTATTGTTATCATAGAAACATCATGGAATATTGTACATCATATTAGCATCAACATACATTATTGTTTCATTCAATTTCACATAATAAGGATATTTCATATTTTCAAGTTCAGAACCCATCACCTGCTATGTAAAAGAGACAGAAGAATGCACAATGGTCAATGCTATCTGGGATCCTTGGAACATCCCAACCCTAAACCCTAACCTTAACCCCTATCTTAACCATTTTAAATGTCAACTTCAACGGGCTAGGGACGTCCCAAGGATGTATCTCTACCTGAAAATACATGATCTAAGTGATTGATAGTTGGTATTCAGCAGTCATAAAGCCTTATTTACTTTAATGAACTACTAAAATAGTGATTTTGTCAGACAGCATAGACAACAGCTCTACACTTTATTGACTGACTGATCCATTCATCCTTCTACAGCCAGAGAGGTGAGAGGTCACACATGGTTTAGATGGTAAATATTTATGTCCCCTTAGCGGTTCATCACGTCAGCAAAAGGGAATATGTTTCATCATCCATGTTTATTTACATTAGTGCAAATTGTCCACTGATATTGGTGTAATTTCTCACCCTTTTGGCTGTATGAAAGTTAATTTCCCCTCAGACACACACATTTGTTCTTTGATAATATGAAGGTAATTTGTGTAAAATGTACTTTTCCCCACTCATTCACCCCGTCTCTTTACATTGCTGATACATATTTGGTGGCCTGACTTCGTCCAGACTGTCAAAAGCCCATCCTGGTAGATCTGAACCTAATGTAGCTTGGAGTGATCGGATGACAGAAGTCACAATTAGGTGCCAGGTGTAACTGAGGCCATAGATGCTCCATATCCATTACTTTGAGTGTTTTATATAATATGACTAAATGTGTTTCTTTCTGTGTTGCAGGGGCAGTCAAGAAATGGAACGGCAAGGCCACAGAACATGACATAAGCAGAGCTGTGGGAGACCACCCCAAGCCCCTGGTAGAGCCGGGGGTGGTGTTTACCACTCCACCACGCCTTCAGCAGGCTGGAAAAGTGGGATTGATACGGTTTTTCATACTAAGATAGACCAAGAGTCTGTTGATTGGCCAGTCATTGGCTTCATTTGACTTACAATATGTTCAAATCAAGCTTTATTAATAGAGCACATTTCATACATGGATGCAACCCAATGGAAACAGGAAAAACCCACACCAAACTTAAAGACAGGAAGCAAACCAAAAAGGTGGAGCAACTAAAGGTGTTGACTCTCCACATGTATCAAGACAACTGGAGCACTGGGCCAGACACTCTTAAATTGAACCTGGACCAGCTCAGGTGAAACACCTTCCCACTAACGAGATGGACAAGCCAGCACAGGTGTAACACATACTGACTAACGAGGTGACACCAATCAGTGCGTCCTACGTGCTAACGAGCTAGACGTGCTAACGAGCGAGACGGGCTAACGAGCGAGACGTGCTAACGAGCTAGACGTGCTAACGAGCGAGACGGGCTGACGAGCTAGACGTGCTGACGAGCGGGACGTGCTGACGAGCGAGACGTGCTGACGAGCGAGACGTGCTAACGAGCGAGACGTGCTAACGAGCGAGACGTGCTAACGAGCTAGACGTGCTAAAGTCCAACCTCAAAACATTAATGGAAAAACCAAAGCCTGTAACACCTTCCCCCTTTAAGACAACAAATATATCCTATATTTTTGTTGGACAAGTTTGCTCACCACCAACAGAAAACAACTTCCATTTCACATGATAATCAACTACAATGCTTCACCTTCACAAATATAAACATGGTGTCTACTGGCTGTCAACAATTAAAAACAAGAAAAAAAACACATATTTCTAAATAATAATATACACAATCATATAATTCCTATAGAACCCCCCCCCCCAGAAAAGCAATTTTTTCCACAAAACACAAAACTTTTTGACTGCCAACCCTTGAGACAATCAGCAACCAAGTTGTCCTCACCACAGACATGTCTGATTTCAAGAGGAAACTCCTGCAATATCCGTAGTAACTTTCCACCTCACTGCGGAGCTTCTCTCTCTTTTCAGGGTTCACTAGATAGGCATGTTGTTGGATCGGGGCCCAGTCCCCAATGTCATGCTCTAGTACATTTGGGTTGGCACATCTGAGAATGAACCCTGATATGAATGAACCCTGAGCAACAATGTCAATATAATTGTACCAAAAATTGTCAGTTGGTTACATTAATAATAATCATTACTAAATGTTCCATGTAAATATGAAATATTTGGTTGCATAGTCTTATTTTCAAAGTCTTTTCAATGACATGTTGCTAGGTGGGATAGCCCCAATGTCAAAACACAGTTTTAACGTGTCCAAATCAATAACCAATATGCAAAAACAGTTTGTGATAAATTGAAAACGTAAACATAAAATGTGCAATAAACACAAACATCTGCCACAATAATCATATTACTTGGATTTTTTTTAAACAAGCACCTTTATAAAACTGCACAAGTAGCAATAAATCACTGATATCGATTAGGGATTAAATCAGGTTGTTCGTGCTGTTTTAACACAACTAAAAAAACACGGAAATGGGAGATATCTTTTACCTCACTGGTTAGAGGACAACCTGCAGAAGACAGTCAGCTACATTTTGGAGTGATGCATTTAAATGTAGGGGTCGCTAAACAAAGGAACACAACACTTATTTGTCATAACTCATCGATATCATGTTGAAATCAATTGTGCGAGAGGATGGAGATGAGGTTGCAAGTCCTGTTAAAACTAACAGCTCAAAAACCACACGGAATCTGGGAATAATGTGTACATCACTTGTTAGAGGACAATTTGTAGAAAACAGCTAGCTACATTTTGAAGTGTTGCATTTTGATTCCAGTGGGTCACCAACGTGGTAAGCGTAACAACTCTTTTTTTGTTAATCACTTTTTGTTAAATCACATAAACAGTTACTCTCTCAATTCAGAACCTGGATTTTCCCCCTGAGGCTAATATCCATATCATGTTGAAATCAATAGAACAGGGGACAAACGTTTAGGGTTCTACATTCTGACATCATTAAAATGCTCCTTCTACAATGATAAAACATTCTACATTGTGACATTAATTCATTGATATCATAAAACAACTCCATCTATGTATTTTCTGATATTTGATCAGAAGTCTTTTATCAGATTATCTCTGGTCACAGCTATAAGATTTATCTCCTGTGTGTGTTCTCTTGTGTACTGTCAGACAGCTAGATGAAATAAAACTCTTCCCACATTGACCACAGATATAAGGTTTCTCTCCTGTGTGTATTCTCTGGTGCACTGTCAGGTGTCCAGATTGACCAAAACTCTTCCCACATTGATCACAGCTATAAGGTTTCTCTCCTGTGTGTATTCTCTGGTGTTGAGTCAGAGTGATAGATGCAGCAAACCTCTTCCCACATTGACCACAGCTATAAGGTTTCTCTCCTGTGTGTGTTCTCTGGTGTAGAGTCAGAGTGCTAGATATAGCAAACCTTTTCCCACATTGATCACAGCTATAAGATTTCTCTCCTGTGTGTGTTCTCTGGTGTTGAGTCAGAGTGCTAGATGCAGCAAACCTCTTCCCACATTGACCACAGCTATAAGGTTTCTCTCCTGTGTGTATTCTCTGGTGCACTGTCAGGTGTCCAGATTGACCAAAACTCTTCCCACATTGACCACAGCTATAAGATTTCTCTCCTGTGTGTATTCTCTTGTGTACTGTCAGATGGCTAGATGAAACAAAACTCTTCCCACATTGATCACAGCTACAAGGTTTATCTCCTGTGTGCGTTCTCTGGTGCATTGTCAGACCGCTAGATGAAACAAAACTCTTCCCACATTGATTACAGCTATAAGGTTTCTCTCCTGTGTGTTCTCCTCGGTGTGTAGTCAGATAGCTAGATTGACTAAAACTCACCCCACATTGAGTACAGCTAAAAGATTTATCTCCTGTGTGTGTTCTCTGATGAATTGTAATGCCTGATGAGGAGGTGAATCTCTTCCCACAGTCAGAGTAGCAGTGAGTTCTCTTCCCTGTGGATCTCTGCAGGTGTTTCTTGAGGTGTTCTGATGTGGAGAGACTCTTCTCTGCCTCTTCAGCATCATGAGGTTGTTGAGGCTCCCCAGAGGATCCACCATAGTTAAGTTTCTCTCCTGTGTGAACAACAAAGTCAGACAGATGATTAAAGGCCCACAACAGCAGAAATCCACTGTAAAAGGTGATGCCAACAGCGGCGCCATAATGTTGGACAACAATTGACGTCTGTAATGAATGTTAAAATTATTTGACAATGGCTGCGGATAATTTGAGAAAGAGAGGGTCCAGATTGTCTAGCCCAGCTGATTTGTACGGGTCCAGGTTTTGCAACACTTTCAGAACATCAGCTATCTGGATTTGGATGAAGGAGAAGCTGGGGAGGCTCGGGCAAGTAGCTGCGGTGGGTGGGGAGCTGTTGGCCGGGGTTGGGGTAGCCAGGAGGAAAGCATGGCCAGCCGTGGAGAAATGCTTATTGAAATTCTCGATTATCGTGGAGTTATCGGTGGTGACAGTGTTTCCTAGCCTCAGTGCAGTGGGCAGCTGGGATGAGGTGCTCTTATTCTCCATGGACTTTACAGTGTCGCAAAACGTTTGGGAGTTAGAGCTATGCAAATGTACATTTCTGTTTGAAAAATCTAGCTTTTGCTTTCCTATCTGACTGTGTGTATTGGTTCCAGACTTCTCTGAAAAGTTGCATATCGGTGGGACTATTCGATGTTAGTGCAGTACGCCACAGGATGTTTTTGAGCTGGTCGAGGGCAGTCAGGTCTGGAGTGAACCAAGGGCTATATCTGTTCTTAGTTCTACATTTTTTGAAAGGGGCATGCTTATATAAGGTGGTGAGGAAATTACTTTTAAACAACAACCAGGCATCCCAGTTTAGGTCACCTAACAGAACGAACTCTGAAGATAGATGGGGGGAAATCAATTCACATATGGTGTCCAGGGCAGCTGGGAGCTGAGGGGGGTCTGTAACAGGCGGCAACAGTGAGAGACTTATTTCTGGAGAGATTCATTTTTAAAATTAGAAGCTCGAACTGTTTGGGCTTAGACCTGGAAAGTATGATAGAACTTTAATCTCTGCAGTAGATTGCTCCTCCTGATTCAGACACATCAAGGACATCAAGGTTGGCGGAGTGTGCTAAAGCAGTGAGTAAAACTTAGGGAGGAGGCTTCTGATGTTAACATGCATGAAACCAAGGCTTTTACGGTTACAGAAGTCAACAAATGAGAGCGCCTGGGGACACACAGGGCCTGGGATAACCTCTACATCACCAGAGGAGTAGGATGAGGGTACGGCTAAAGGCTTTCAGAACTGGTCGGCTCCCTCCGGTCAGGTTATGCTGACGACTGGCTCCCTCCAGTCAGGTTATGCTGACGACTGGCTCCCTCCAGTCAGGTTATGCTGACGACTGGCTCCCTCCGGTCAGGTTATGCGGACGACTGGCTCCCTCCGGTCAGGTTATGCGGACGACTGGCTCCCTCCGGTCAGGTTATGCTGACGACTGGCTCCCTCCGGTCAGGTTATGCTGACGACTGGCTCCCTCCGGTCAGGTTATGCTGACGACTGGCTCCCTCCGGTCAGGTTATGTTGATGACTGGCTCCCTCCAGTCATTTGAGTGTCTTAATTATTTAATCAAACAGCGTGCTTAAAGCATCAGACAAGATCAGTACATATAGATTTTTATAAAAACACATGGAGCGATTGGTAGAAAGAACAGATGACTCTTGGTTGACCAAGATGTATTTTAGTTGGGGACAGCACTAGAACATGATTTTGGGGCTCCCGAGTGGCGCAGCGGTCCAAGACACTGCATCTCAGTGCTTGAGGCGTCACTAAAGACACCCTGGTTCAAATCCAGGCTGTATCACATTGGGAGTCCCATAGGGCGGCGCACAATTGGCCCAGCATCGTCCGGGGTAGGCAGTCATTGTAAATAAACTGACTTGCCTAGTTAAATAAAGGGTACATTTACATAAATAAAATAATAGTGTTTTATGACAAACCATTTTTTCCAAATCCGTCGAGGCACCAACTTTGAGAAGGGTTTAAAACAAAGGTTTCAAACCAATTCATGAATGCAATATACTTATATATATATATATATATATATATTAGAATATATAATATTTATATCATATACTATATAGCCTCAATCTGTTTAAAACAATAATTTTGACCTCATGGATGAATTCTAGAATATACTATATAGCCTAGCAACCTGGTTAAACTATCATTATGACATCATGGATGAATTCTAGAATATACTATATAGCCTAGAAACCTGGTTAAACTATCATTATGACATCATGGATGAATTCTAGAATATACTATATAGCCTAGAAACCTGGTTAAACTATCTGGTGTTCAACCTTCCCAAGTTCTCTCAAGTCACCCCGCTCCTCCGCTCTCTCCACTGGCTTCCAGTTGAAGCTCGCATCCGCTACAAGACCATGGTGCTTGCCTACGGAGCTGTGAGGGGAACGGCACCTCCATACCTTCAGGCTCTGATCAGGCCCTACACCCAAACAAGGGCACTGCGTTCATCCACCTCTGAGGAAGCACAGTTCCCGCTCAGCCCAGTCAAAACTGTTCGCTGCTCTGGCACCCCAATGGTGGAACAAGCTCCCTCACGACGCCAGGACAGCGGAGTCAATCATCACCTTCCGGAGACACCTGAAACCCCACCTCTTTAAGGAATACCTGGGATAGGATAAAGTAATCCTTCTAACCCCCCCCCCTTAAAAGATTTAGATGCACTATTGTAAAGTGGTTGTTCCACTGGATATCATAAGGTGAATGCACCAATTTGTAAGTCGCTCTGGATAAGAGCGTCTGCTAAATGACTTAAATGTAATGTTAAATGTTAAATGTAAACCTGGTTAAACTATCATTATGACATAATGGATGAATTCTAGAATATACTATATAGCCTAGAAACCTGGTTAAACTATCATTATGACATCATGGATGAATTCTAGAATATACTATATGGCCTAGAAACCTGGTTAAACTATCATTATGACATCATGGATGAATTCTAGAATATACTATATAGCCTAGAAACCTGGTTAAACTATCATTATGACATCATGGATGAATTCTAGAATATACTATATAGCCTAGAAACCTGGTTAAACTATCATTATGACATCATGGATGAATTCTAGAATATACTATATAGCCTAGAAACCTGGTTAAACTATCATTATGACATCATGGATGAATTCTAGAATATACTATATAGCCTAGAAACCTGGTTAAACTATCATTATGACATCATGGATGAATTCTAGAATATACTATATAGCCTAGAAACCTGGTTAAACTATCATTATGACATCATGGATGAATTCTAGAATATACTATATAGCCTAGAAACCTGGTTAAACTATCATTATGACATAATGGATGAATTCTAGAATATACTATATAGCCTAGAAACCTGGTTAAACTATCATTATGACATCATGGATGAATTCTAGAATATACTATATAGCCTAGAAACCTGGTTAAACTATCATTATGACATCATGGATGAATTCTAGAATATACTATATAGCCTAGAAACCTGGTTAAACTATCATTATGACATCATGGATGAATTCTAGAATATACTATGTAGCATAGAAACCTGGTTAAACTATCATTATGACATCATGGATGGCCAGTCTTTGTATTCATAGTGTAGTGAATTCAGGGGATAGCCTGAAGGTTGCTACAATAGCTTTCTCTATGAATTTGAGTGTGATTACATTTCTCCATCCCCCATCCCTCAGCTGTTTACCAAACCACGTCTCTGAGCAGCCATTTTGTTGCTGTTTAAAAAACCCACACAACAATCAATCAACCAAATCTGCAGTTCAAACACTGTTTTGGTAATAAGATGATGGGGTTGGAGAAATGTAACTACTTTCAAATGCATAGACAGACCTATGGATGCAAGGACTGACAATCCATGATATCAACATTATAGTTTTAACCATATTGATACAGTGTTGATTTACATTCTTTCTAGACGTTGGAGTAAAAAAAGCTTATTTGGGGTTCTGATGGGGTACAACAGTTGAACTAAGCTCATGAGGCATGTGTTATATTCTTCAAGGATCAATGGCTATAATCAATGGCTATAAATAAATAATTAAAAAGTCACAATATGGATGTAACAATTGCAGATTTCCCCTTTAACACCACACATCAGTTCAACAACTGCAGAGTTTGTGCCTCTGTATTTAAGACAGTACTTACTAGTGTTAATCAGGGCCCGTTCATCGTTAGAACCATTGGATGCCTTAACATGCCTTTGGGAAACCGAGCCCAGAAATCCAGATTCTTCCTCTTCTTCCTTCTTCGATGTGACAGTCATCTCCCCTTCCTCCTCTTTCACTCCAAAAACTGCATCCTCCTCTTTCTCTTCCTCCTCATCTTTTACTGTAACATCCTCCTCCTCTTTCACTCTGAACGCGTCTTCCTCTTCTTTCACTGAAACGTCTTTCTCTTCTTCTTTCACTGTAACAGCCTCATCCTGTACTTGTTTTTGTATTGAAACAGCCTCCTCTTCCTCCTCCTCTTTGACGAGAGCTTCTTTCTCCGTCCAGCAGACATATTCTTTAACAGGAGGAGAGTAGCTTACGGAGCTGTCAGGGGAACGGCACCTCCGTACCTTCAGGCTCTGATCAGTCCCTACACCCAAACAAGGGCACTGCGTTCATCCACCTCTGGCCTGCTCGCCTCCCTACCTCTGAGGAAGCACAGTTCCCGCTCAGCCCAGTCAAAACTGTTCGCTGCTCTGGCACCCCAATGGTGGAACAAGCTCCCTCACGACGCCAGGACAGCGGAGTCAATCACCACCTTCCGGAGACACCTGAAACCCCACCTCTTTAAGGAATACCTGGGATAGGATATAGTAATCCTTCTACCCCCCCCCTTAAAAGATTTAGATGCACTATTGTAAAGTGGATGTTCCACTGGATATCATAAGGTGAATGCACCAATTTGTAAGTCGCTCTGGATAAGAGCGTCTGCTAAATGACTTAAATGTAAATGTAAATGTATGTTTTAAATTCTCATAAAAACTTGTTGCTCTTTGTAAGTGTTGATATATTCTTATTTAATGGAGAGAAAAAAAACGTTTCCCTAAACTGCTTTATAATATTATAATTCAATGAAGAATAAAAATAGTTGTCCCTCCTCAACTGCGTTTCCTCCCTCCAGACAGCAGATGGCGATATGTGTCTTTCAGGCGATGTTTCTAGTGTGACGTATAATCTAGTGGACGGAACGCTTCTTCAACAACTGCAGCCACCTCGGTAGCTCGCTAGCCGACAAAGTCGGAACATTCAAGTTCTTTAGACAATTTCCTGGTTTAATTGCCACTATGATTTAAACATACTTATGTGGAAACAACTAGCTACCCCATTAAATATAATATTTACGTTGTAAGTCAACTATCTGGCTGGTTAAGTTAGCACTAGTCTAGTCGCTAATGCTAACTAGCTATTATCCCCGACCATGAGTTCACTAAGCTACTCTCCTCCTGTTAAAGAAGAGGTCTGCTGGACGGAGAAAGAAGCTCTGGTGAAAGAGGAGGAAGAGGGAGTGTGGCTGAACGTTGTCGTGAAAGAGGAAGAGGAGGATGTCACACTACAAAGACAAGTAGAGGGTGAGGCTGTTACAGTGAAAGAAGAAGAGAAAGACGTTTCAGTGAAAGAAGAGGAAGACTCGTTCAGAGTGAAAGAGGAGGAGGATGCAGTTTATGGAGTGGAGGATGAAGAGGGGGAGATTACTGTCACATTAGAGGAGGACGAAGAAGAGAAGACTGGAGAACTGATTAACACCAGTAAATACAGTGAGTACTATCTAATAAAACAGGGACATTGATCTGATTAACACCAGTAAATACAGTGAGTACTATCTTATAAAACAGGGACATTGATCTGATTAACACCAGTAAATACAGTGAGTACTATCTAATAAAACAGGGACATTGATCTGATTAACACCAGTAAATACAGTGAGTACTATCTAATAAAACAGGGACATTGATCTGATTAACACCAGTAAATACAGTGAGTACTATCTTATAAAACAGGGACATTGATCTGATTAACACCAGTAAATACAGTGAGTAATATCTTATAAAACAGGGACACAAACTCTGCAGTTGTTGAACTAATGTGTGATTTTTAAAAGGGCATTCTACACTTGAATATGTTTTTGTACTGTGTGACTTGTTCATGACGTTCCCTAGGGATTTTTAAACTTTTCCTGTTGAAAAGGGATATATAAATACAGTAAAGTATAAACACACTAAAGGGAAACAAATAAATATTTTGAGCAAAATAGTGTTTTTTTTTAGACAACTGCAAACTAGAAGGAGTGAGTGATGTCATAGTAAGGCCTCCAAGGAGTTGGCTTGATGGGAAGTCGTGATGTCATCCAATAGGAGACTGATCTTCATGTGAATATTCATTATTCTTTTTAAAATCCTTCCTGTTCTGTCAAGTTGGTTTTTGATTATTGCTAGAAAGCCATTTTCTCGTCTTTCCGTAGACTTTCAAGTCCAAACTGTAACTAGGCCACTCAGGAACATTCAATGTCATCTTGGTAAGTTCCTCCAGTGTAGAATTGGCCTTGTGGTTTAGGTTATTGTCCTGTTAGGACAGTTTTTTGTATTCAGATCTCTGAAATGCTCTCTAACTACGTAACATTTAGTGTCTCCTTATGTTACGCTGGGAAAACAGTTTTCATGGGCACAGAAATCCTAAATCATTTCAGTTTACTAAATTCAATGGTTCTAACCGAGAGTCACCTTAACTTTATTGACAACACCCAAATGGGTACTGTCATTAACGTGGTTCTTCAATAATTACACATAATACTTAATACTGTAGCTGTTTAGTTACAGTCACATGTTCAACTATCATCAGCTGATCCAGGAAATCATTTTCTGAGTGACAGTCACATGACAAACATCACGACATGCAACAACAACCAAAGTGCTTCTTCATTCATTACTCTGGTAAAGACAGTTATGCCGTGCTCCATGTTGGATCCAACATCCCTAACAAATGGATGTTTATAGTGTGTTATTGTCTGCTTGATTTACAGTGGGGTCTTGTTTGTCTGTTTGGACACAGAGATACTTAGTCTTATCTTTCAAATGGTGTAAAATAGTCATATGTTTGAGAAATTGAAGTTATAGCATTTTTAAGGTTTTTGTATTTCGCGCCACGCTCTACCGTTGGATATTGGTGAGGCGTTCCGCTAGCGGAACGTCTAGATGCAAACGTACAAACCCTCAGTTTCAGGCTGATGGCAAAGCTAGCTAAAGAGCGTTTTACTGGTTGAAGTGTTTTTTAAGTATAAATTAGTTGATTTGCGACAATAACACAAACATATTAAGCAGGAGATTCAAACGAGCCTTACAGTTATAATCCAAAAGTAGTGTGAAATGCACTCATAAGCAACCTGTAAATGGAGGCTATTTTTGCTGTCAGCCTATGAGAACTCCCCTGAGTTTTCCCCCACGGTGGTGAATTAGTGAATAGACACAGAGCTTAATGTGAGTTTCCTTGAGTAGCACTCCTGATCTTGCACTGTAATATTCAGAATACATTGTGAAAAACTAAAATCTTAGCTCACCATTTTTGCTCCAGGCAGATATACTACATCCATAACTAGTGGTTTCCTCATTAGCAGATATACTACATCCATAACTAGTGGTTTCCTCATTAGCAGGGAGGAGTTTCTACAACCAGATTGTGTGTGCATCGCCCTCGTGCTGCAATTTTAGCAAACACAGAAAGGGGCCTATATTGGAGACCAAAAGTTGTCTGGTACAAATATGATTGTTGCTAAGTTGACTGTCTTAATTGTCAAATAATTGAACAGACGTCAATTGTTGTACAACTTCATGGGTACGACCTTTTACCTCAAATAAACAATGGATTTCTGCTGTTGTGGGCCTTTAACCATCTGTCTGACTTTGCCGTTCACACAGGAGAGAGGTGGGACCGTCGTGGATCCTCTGGGGAGCCTCAACAACATCATGAAGCTGACAAGGCAGAGAAGAGTCTCTCCAGATCAGAACTCCTCAAGAAACACCAGCAGAGACCCACAGGGAAGAGAACTCACTGCTGCTCTGACTGTGGGAAGAGATTCACCTCATCAGGCATTACAATTCATCAGAGAATCCACACAGGAGAGAAACCTTATAGCTGTGATCAATGTGGGAAGAGTTTTGTTCAATCTGGCAATCTGACATCACACCAGAGAACACATACAGGAGAGAAACCGTATAGCTGCGATCAGTGTGAGAAGAGTTTTACTGAGTCAGGGGGTCTGACTAAACACCAGAGAACACACACAGGAGAGAAACCTTATAGCTGTGATCAATGTGGGAAGAGTTTTATTACATCTAACATTCTGACTCAACACAAGATAACACACACAGGAGAGAAATCTTATAGCTGTGATCAATGTGGGAAGAGTTTTGGTCGATCTGGAGAACTGACTGTGCACCAGAGAATACACACAGGAGAGAAACCCTATAGCTGTGATCAATGTGGGATGAGTTTTGCTGCATCTACCAATCTGACTCTACACCAGAGAACACACACAGGAGAGAAACCTTATAGCTGTGGTCAATGTGGGAAGAGTTTTGTTCAATCTGGCCATCTGACATTACACCAGAGAACACACACAGGAGAGAAACCTTATAGCTGTGATCAGTATGGGAAGAGTTTTTTACTGAGTCTAGTCGTCTGACTAAACACCAGAGAACACACACAGGAGAGAACCCTCATAGCTGTGACCAGAGATAATCTGATAAAAGATCTCTGATCAAATATCAGAAAATACATACATGAAGGAGTTGTTTCATGATATCAATGAAATAATGTCACAATGTAGAATGTTTTAACATTGTAGAAGGAGTATTTTAATGATGTCCCAATGTAGAACCCTAAACGTTTGTCCCCTGTTCTATTGATTTCAACATGATATGGATATTATCCTCAGGGGGAAAATCCAGGCTCTGAATTGAAAGAGTTACTATTTATGAGATTTAACAGAAAGTGACTAACAAAAAAAGAGTTGTGTTACACTTACCACGTTGGTGACCCACTTGAATCAAAATGTATCTGGCTGTTTTCTACAAATTGTCCTCTAACCAGGGATGTACATATTATTCCCAGATTCCATGTGGTTTTTGAGCTGTTAGTTTTAACAGGACGTGCAACCTCATCTCCCTTCTGTCACACAATTGATTTCAACATGATATCGATGAGTGATGACAAATAAGTGTTGCGTTCCTTTGTTTAGGGACCCCTAAGTTTAAATGCATCACTCCAAAATGTAGCTGACTGTCTTCTGCAGGTTGTCCTCTAACCAGTGAGGTAAAATATATCTCCCATTTCCATGTGTTTTTTAGTTGTGTTAGTTTCAACAGCACGTACAACCTGATTTCCCCCCTAATTGATATCAGTGATTTATTGCTGCTTGTGCAGTTTAAGGTGCTTGTTTAAAAAATTACAAGTAATATGATTATTGTGGCAGATGTTTGTGTACATAGCACATTTTATGTTTAGGTTTTCAATATATCACAAACTGTTTCTGCATATTGGTTATTGATTTAGACACGTTAAAACTGTGTTTTGACATTGGGGATATCCCACCCAGCAAAATGTAATTGAAAAGCTGTTGAAAATAACACGATGCAACCAAATATTTCATATTTACATTTCATGTAACATTTAGTAATGATAATTATTTATGTAACCAAGTGACAATTTTTTTGTGCAATTATATTGACATTCTTGCCCTGCTTTTAGAATATCAGGGTTTATTCTCACATGGGTAGGCAGTCAAAAAGTGTTGTGTTTTGCGTTTAGCCAGTGCGTTGCCATGGATCACAATTTATTTTGACTGCACGTTTTTCCGTATTGGAGATTAGTTTTGTTTGGGCTCGTTCCAAGGGGACGAGAGTTCTAGAAGCTAGTGGGATTTAGGAAGACGAGAGTTCTAGAAGCTAGTGAGTTTTAGGAAGATAAGAGTTCTAGAAGCTAGTGGGGAAAAATGTTTTTTTTCTTGTTTTTAATTGTTGACAGCCAGTAGACACCATGTTTATATTAGTGAAGGTGAAGCATTGTTGTTGATTATAATGTGAAATGGAAGTTGTTTTCTGTTGATGGTGAGCAAACTTCTAAAGTGTTATTCTTTGGTTTTTCCTTTTTATGTTTTGAGGTTGGACTTTAGCACGTCTAGCTCGTTAGCACGTCTAGCTCGTTAGCACGTCTAGCTCGTTAGCACGTCTAGCTCGTTAGCACGTCTAGCTCGTTAGCACGTCTAGCTCGTTAGCACGTCTAGCTCGTTAGCACGTCTAGCCCGTTAGCACGTCTAGCACGTTAGCACGTCTAGCTCGTTAGCACGTCTAGCTCGTTAGCACGTAGGACGCACTGATTGGTGTCACCTCGTTAGTCAGTATGTGTTACACCTGTGCTGGCTTGTCCATCTCGTTAGTGGGAAGGTGTTTCACCTGAGCTGGTCCAGGTTCTATTTAAGAGTGTCTGGCCCAGTGCTCCAGTTGTCTTGATACATGTGGAGAGTCAACAACTTTAGTTGCTCCACCTTTTTGGTTTGCTTCAAGTTTGGTGTGGGATTTTCTTTTGTTTTCCTTTTCTTGGGCAGATTTAGTGGGTCTCATGGTGGGTGTCTTTTATGTCCCAGTTGTTGTTACTAGTCAACTTTCAGTGGACACTGAGAACAAGATTATGTTATAATACTTGTATTGCTTCAAATGGTTGTTTTATGCAACAGAATAGAGGGTTCTTAGAACTATTGTGTCTGTGTGTTCTACTGAGGATGGGCCTCTGGGAGAAAACACTGACAGGAGATTTACAATGTCTTTTGGGTGATAAAACCTAAAGAGACCACATTCCAGAGCATGAGTTAATGTTTCTGTTCTATATGGTACCAGGGAGAGATGACCCTAGGGCCAGACCCTGGTCTCTACACAAAGAGTACTGTTTTTACAGCAGATACTGTCTGCTGAGAATTATAAGTATCTTTAATACAAATCTTAACCTTGTGACCCGTTCTATACATCTGTTGTTGGTCATGTAGGTTGAAAGGGGTGTATCTTGGCTGTAAAAGACCTTTGTACTTTTGTCTCGGGGCTCTCAACGAATCATCTGTGGTTGATTCATCTCTCAACGAATCATCTGGGGGTGATTGTTCGACCAGCCATCATTATCATAGGGCACCCAATTGATTGACTTTATATGTGTACGTTATATTGACCTGCTCCCTTATAAGTGAATAAAGATTTAGTTTAAGAATAACTCTGACTTGTGTGATAAGTTTGTCTCCTCAATTGAAATTAAAGAAATGAACCACCACATTTGGCGATGGGGATGTGAATCTTCACTTAGCTCCTGACGACCTGGGTAAATGACCTGGCTCCTGACGACCTGGGTAAATGACCTGACTCCTGACGACCTGGGTAAATGACCTGGCTCCTGACGACCTGGGTAAATGACCTGGCTCCTGACGACCTGGGTAAATGACCTGGCTCCTGACGACCTGGGTAAATGGTGCACGAGGGATCCCTCAAACTTGGGATCTCAGGGAGACCACACTTCAGGAACGGAGCAGATGGACCCACCTTTGATCTGAGAGGCAGCGAGCCGAGTGGATACCACATCTCAAACGTAGTTTAAAAAAAAAAAAAGAGAGGTGAGCGAAACACGCAAAGTGTAGTTTTTAGAAAATCCTCGTAGGCTCTGAGTGTGTATTCCTGTGTGGAGGTGTAAACGGGGCCCAGTCAGTAGGCTCTGAGTGTGTATTCCTGTGTGGAGGTGTAAACGGGGCCCAGTCAGGAGGCTCTGAGTGTGCATTCCTGTGTGGAGGTGTAAACAGGGCCCAGTCAGTAGGCTCTGAGTGTGTATTCCTGTGTGAGGGGGGCACCTTGGAGGTGTAAACAGGGCCCAGTCAGGAGGCTCTGAGTGTGTATTCCTGTGTG
Organism: Salmo trutta; assembly: GCF_901001165.1. NCBI lineage: Eukaryota > Metazoa > Chordata > Actinopteri > Salmoniformes > Salmonidae > Salmo > Salmo trutta. Next base: position 805,591 of record NW_021822911.1, on the reverse strand, counting down.
GAGGTGTAAACAGGGCCCAGTCAGTAGGCTCTGAGTGTGCATTCCTGTGTGGAGGTGTAAACAGGGCCCAGTCAGGAGGCTCTGAGTGTGCATTCCTGTGTGGAGGTGTAAACGGGGCCCAGTCAGTAGGCTCTGAGTGTGTATTCCTGTGTGGAGGTGTAAACGGGGCCCAGTCAGGAGGCTCTGAGTGTGTATTCCTGTGTGAGGGGGGCACCTTGGAGGTGTAAACAGGGCTCAGTCAGTAGGCCCTGAGTGTGTATTCCTGTGTGGAGGTGTAAACGGGGCCCAGTCAGTAGGCTCTGAGTGTGTATTCCTGTGTGGAGGTGTAAACGGGGCCCAGTCAGGAGGCTCTGAGTGTGTATTCCTGTGTGAGGGGGGCACCTTGGAGGTGTAAACAGGGCTCAGTCAGTAGGCCCTGAGTGTGTATTCCTGTGTGGAGGTGTAAACGGGGCCCAGTCAGTAGGCTCTGAGTGTGTATTCCTGTGTGGAGGTGTAAACGGGGCCCAGTCAGGAGGCTCTGAGTGTGTATTCCTGTGTGAGGGGGGCACCTTGGAGGTGTAAACAGGGCTCAGTCAGTAGGCCCTGAGTGTGTATTCCTGTGTGGAGGTGTAAACAGGGCCCAGTCAGTAGGCTCTGAGTGTGTATTCCTGTGTGAGGGGGGCACCTTGGAGGTGTAAACAGGGCCCAGTCAGGAGGCTCTGAGTGTGTATTCCTGTGTGGAGGTGTAAACAGGGCCCAGTCAGGAGGCTCTGAGTGTGCATTCCTGTGTGGAGGTGTAAACAGGGCCCAGTCAGGAGGCTCTGAGTGTGCATTCCTGTGTGGAGGTGTAAACGGGGCCCAGTCAGTAGGCTCTGAGTGTGTATTCCTGTGTGGAGGCGTAAACGGGGCCCAGTCAGGAGGCTCTGAGTGTGTATTCCTGTGTGAGGGGGGCACCTTGGAGGTGTAAACAGGGCTCAGTCAGTAGGCCCTGAGTGTGTATTCCTGTGTGGAGGTGTAAACAGGGCCCAGTCAGTAGGCTCTGAGTGTGTATTCCTGTGTGAGGGGGGCACCTTGGAGGTGTAAACAGGGCCCAGTCAGGAGGCTCTGAGTGTGTATTCCTGTGTGGAGGTGTAAACAGGGCCCAGTCAGTAGGCTCTGAGTGTGCATTCCTGTGTGGAGGTGTAAACAGGGCCCAGTCAGGAGGCTCTGAGTGTGCATTCCTGTGTGGAGGTGTAAACAGGGCCCAGTCAGGAGGCTCTGAGTGTGTATTCCTGTGTGGAGGTGTAAACAGGGCCCAGTCAGTAGGCTCTGAGTGTGCATTCCTGTGTGGAGGTGTAAACAGGGCCCAGTCAGGAGGCTCTGAGTGTGCATTCCTGTGTGGAGGTGTAAACAGGGCCCAGTCAGGAGGCTCTGAGTGTGCATTCCTGTGTGGAGGTGTAAACAGGGCCCAGTCAGGAGGCTCTGAGTGTGCATTCCTGTGTGGAGGTGTAAACAGGGCCCAGTCAGCTATCTCTGTAAACTGGATGAAAACTAGAATCTCTGTTTACTAGTTAAGACTATTTATGATATAGTATAAGATAGTAAGGTGCACCTGTAATTGTTTTAAACCTGTAATTGTTTTAAACCTGGACACCATTTTAGAAGTATTGAAAGATGTAAATGTATGAGTTACATTATCCTAGGAACTAACCATGAGATAGAAATGTGAAAATATTCCTGCAGGTTAAAATATTGTTGAAAAACAACTAATTGATTAGGTATGTTTGGGAATAGCATTGTGTGGCTGTGATATGAGAGTTGTGTGACTGTGATATGAGAGTTGTGACTGTGATATGAGAGTTGTGTGACTGTGATATGAGAGTTGTGACTGTGATATGAGAGTTGTGACTGTGATATGAGAGTTGTGTGACTGTGATATGAGAGTTGTGTGACTGTGATATGAGAGTTGTGACTGTGATATGAGAGTTGTGTGACTGTGATATGAGAGTTGTGTGACTGTGGTATGAGAGTTGTGTGACTGTGATATGAGAGTTGTGTGACTGTGATATGAGAGTTGTGTGACTGTGATATGAGAGTTGTGTGACTGTGATATGAGAGTTGTGTGACTGTGATATGAGAGTTGTGTGACTGTGGTATGAGAGTTGTGTGACTGTGGTATGAGAGTTGTGTGACTGTGATATGAGCATTGTGTGACTGTGATATGAGAGTTGTGTGACTGTGATATGAGAGTTGTGTGACTGTGATATGAGAGTTGTGTGACTGTGGTATGAGAGTTGTGTGACTGTGATATGAGAGTTGTGTGACTGTGATATGAGAGTTGTGTGACTGTGATATGAGAGTTGTGTGACTGTGATATGAGAGTTGTGTGACTGTGATATGAGAGTTGTGTGACTGATATGAGAGTTGTGACTGTGATATGAGAGTTGTGTGACTGATATGAGAGTTGTGACTGTGGTATGAGAGTTGTGTGACTGTGATATGAGAGTTGTGTGACTTTGATATGAGAGTTGTGTGACTGTGATATGAGAGTTGTGTGACTGTGATATGAGAGTTGTGACTGTGATATGAGAGTTGTGACTGTGATATGAGAGTTGTGTGACTGTGATATGAGAGTTGTGACTGTGATATGAGAGTTGTGTGACTGTGATATGAGAGTTGTGTGACTGTCATATGAGAGTTGTGACTGTGATATGAGAGTTGTGTGACTGTGATATGAGAGTTGTGTGACTGTGATATGAGAGTTGTGTGACTGTGATATGAGAGTTGTGTGACTGTGATATGAGAGTTGTGTGACTGTGATATGAGAGTTGTGTGACTGTGGTATGAGAGTTGTGTGACTGTGGTATGAGAGTTGTGTGACTGTGATATGAGAGTTGTGTGACTGTGGTATGAGAGTTGTGTGACTGTGAAAGGAGAGTTGTGTGACTGTGATATGAGAGTTGTGTGACTGTGATATGAGAGTTGTGTGACTGTGATATGAGAGTTGTGTGACTGTGATATGAGAGTTGTGTGACTGTGGTATGAGAGTTGTGACTGTGATATGAGAGTTGTGTGACTGTGGTATGAGAGTTGTAACTGTGGTATGAGAGTTGTGTGACTGTGGTATGAGATTTGTGTGACTGTGGTATGAGAGTTGTGTGACTGTGATATGAGAGTTGTGTGACTGTGATATGAGAGTTGTGTGACTGTGGTATGAGAGTTGTGTGACTGTGATATGAGAGTTGTGTGACTGTGATATGAGAGTTGTGTGACTGTGATATGAGAGTTGTGTGACTGTGATATGAGAGTTGTGTGACTGTGATATGAGAGTTGTGTGACTGTGGTATGAGAGTTGTGTGACTGTGATATGAGAGTTGTGTGACTGTGATATGAGAGTTGTGTGACTGTGATATGAGAGTTGTGTGACTGTGATATGAGAGTTGTGTGACTGTGGTATGAGAGTTGTGTGACTGTGATATGAGAGTTGTGTGACTGTGATATGAGAGTTGTGTGACTGTGGTATGAGAGTTGTGTGACTGTGATATGAGAGTTGTGTAACTGCGGAAATGAGTCTTAATCTGTTGTTTGGATAGTAACATAGAAATTTGCTTAATCAGATGATTGAAATGTGGATAATAAGTGGGATGATATTTTAGAAAGCAGCAGAAGGTCTATAGTTCCTGGGAGGCTTGATTTTGCCGTGATCTCAGGGAGGTTAGAGAACCGTTGATGATCCCATGGTCATTGTCCGGGAAACAAAAGTTTATTTTTTTTGTTCTGCTGGGAGTATTTATAGAGAGCTGCTTCGTAGCTATGGAGAGTCCTTGAAAAAGCAAATGGAATGGTTGTCGTGACTACCTGAGAATTTCTTACGTTTTCTATGGATTCTGTGAATATATGAAAATATGATGAATTGTATGTGTGTATAATCGATTAGTAGAGATTTGATAAAGTAATACTGGGAATATAATTAGATACAATTTAAACAACCCATATGTAGACGAACGTAGGTTTTGAGTTGGTATCTTTAATGGATCATTTGATAAAGATGAGGTTTAAGCATTATTAAACTGTAAATTACCCTAAGGATGAAACTATAAAACGTCCAGGTACTACAATTGAAATAAAACTGCCCTTAAGGCCTGAGGGGGTTCTTCCCAGTATGAGAGGAGTTGCTAGATTTATTGAATAAACCTTTTTCCATAAAGTTAGAGTGAACCAAGGTGGCTGACTAGCTGTTGATGTTGAAGAAGCGTCCCGTCCACTAGATTATACGTCACAGTGGCAGAATCACCTGAAAGACGCACATCGCCATCTGCTGACTGGAGTTGGTATCGCAGTTGAGAAAATACTTTCAGACAAAAAGCTAAAAAGCGACTGCCCCTACAAACCAACGACTCCCTTTGAAAACGGGCGATGTGGCATCAGAAACATTTATTATAGTGTTAAAATGTACTACAAAGTGTAGCTAAATAGAATAACTTTGGTCATACCCAGTCAGCACGTGACGTCCAAGGACGTTGAATTATGGGCGATATCAGGTCTGTCTGTTGTGGCCACTATTTCACCCATAAATAGTTATCCCAAATTGGGCTGTGTATAACTATGTAAAAATACTATGAAAATACTAAACATAATTCATGTTTTCAACAATACCTATTTGCTCTTGTAGCTCAAAGACACAACCAAAGATAAACCTGTGAAAGAAAAGGTAAATTAGTCCCCAATCACACATTGAGCTTTTGTGCAATCGTCCTTGCTTACAAATGTAAAAAATACCGAAAATAAACAGAGCTACAATTTTCACAACAAATGAAGAAGTTTCTCTCTCCCGAGTGAAAACTGACTCGCAATACATTTACCGAAAAAAAAATTCTATATGTGTAGGGAAATATTTAAACACTTGCTTAGGTCCAACCTCTGATCTTTCCAAGCATTTTTTAAAAGCTCAATGTGTGATTGGGGACTAATTTACCTTTACCTTGTCTAATTGAGGGTATCACCATTTTTTTTATCAGTCTATGATAAAAACTGTGAACATATGACTAATGTTACGCACTTTTGTTTAACAACTCTTTCTTTTTCTGAGTCATCTCTTCTGTCATCTGAGACCAAAGACATCTTTGGATGAGGATCTAGTCATCTATTGTCAAACTCGGCCAAGGTGACTTTTATCAATATACACTCTAAAAAGTAAAGGTTCCTGGAGTATCCTGTAGGGGTTCTTGAAATTGAGACTGTGGGGGAACCCCTAAAAGTTATTTGAAGAACCTTTTGTGGGAACCCTTATAAGTTCTTTGAAGAACCCCTTATCATGGTTCCTCAAAGAACCTTTTGGGGTTCATTTTTTTAAACTCCCTGTCCACCCTCCCTGCATTATAAAAACATATTTTAATATTAACAATATTGACAGTATTGATTTAAATAATTCATTGTTTATTTACTGGCACCACAAATGTGAATTAATATTTACAAAACAATTTACCAAACAAAACACATTACAAAATTGCAACATTTCTGCAGACATGTCAGACCATAATAAATAATACATTTACTTTGTATAGTGCTTTTCATGACAGTTACAAAATAAGGATGTACAATAAAAACATTAAAAATGAATCACAGGTCAACTAACACCATTGTAGACTTGATGCTAAATACAGATTTTTCAGCTTTAGTGTGTATATCGTATCCACTTAGTTATGTTAGGAAGTTTTCCATCTTTATGACCGGCCCTGGTAACTTCACCCCAACTCCTCTGATCCCCAGAACACAGTAACTTCACCCCAACTTCTCCGATCCCCAGAACACAGTAACATAAGAACATAAGTGTTTTTCTGACATTTTGGGGAAATTGAAGGGAAAATAAAAAATCCAGTCGTAGCAGAGCCCCAAGTCCCATGGGGACGTCCTCGAGGGCCTGGATGTTCTCCCCATCAAAGGCCAGTGGGATTTCACTCTCATGGTGACGTCCTCTAGGGCCTGGATGTTCTCCCCATCAAAGGCCAGCGGGATTTCACTCTCATGGGTACGTCCTCGAGGGCCTGGATGTTCTCCCCATCAAAGGCCAGCGGGATTTCACTCTCATGGTGACGTCCTCGAGGGCCTGGATGTTCTCCCCATCAAAGGCCAGCGGGATTTCACTCTCATGGTGACGTCCTCGAGGGCCTGGATGTTCTCCCCATCAAAGGCCAGCGGGATTTCACTCTCATGGTGACGTCCTCGAGGGCCTGGATGTTCTCCCCATCAAAGGCCAGTGGGATTTCACTCTCATGGGGACGTCCTCGAGGGCCTGGATGTTCTCCCCATCAAAGGCCAGCGGGATTTCACTCTCATGGTGACGTCCTCGAGGGCCTGGATGTTCTCCCCATCAAAGGCCAACGGGATTTCACTCTCATGGTGAAAAAAGTTAATTAGTTAGTTAGTTAGTTAACGAAGCTAACGTTAGCTAGTTCATTATCACAAAAGTGAGAACTGCTCTAGATTGGAAACTTACATTAATGAGTGTAAAGCCATGTTGGCTTTATGGAAACGATATACAATATATGGGAAAGAATATAGTTGAGGAAATAATCCAAACCTAGTTGTGCCTAGTTAGGACATAACGTTAGCTAGCTAGCTAACGGTACTGTACTGTAGCTCATACAACGCCGACGGTCAAACCCGGCTTTCTAATATTTACGTTCATTAACTATAGTAACGTTATGGAAGATATTCACAGAAAACCATCATTGTCTTCGTTATTCATTTTTAGTATGTTATATTATTATAATAAATGATTTCGAGACATATTCTGAGCCAAACATCAACCCAACTTAACCTTTTTAACTGTTGTCGCATCCAAACTTGTCACCATCGTTTTCAGTTGTAATTGCGAAGTTCCCGGAAGAAGTCCAGCAACAACGGAGGTTCCTCGATGAACCCACCTTCTAACAAGTTCTTTGAAGAACCTTTTGGGGCTGTTTTTCATTGACCAAGAACCGTACGGTTCTTAGGGGATCTGAGAACAACTCCAGTTGAACCCTTCATTTTTAGAGTGTAGTCGGCTCTATTTACTCTCAGATTCAAACATGATGATTAGTATCAACGATCAAGTCAGCTGCTGCTGCTCCAATACAGTATGAGGTGAGACGGTGAACTGATGTTGAACTGGGCAGTCAGCTGCTGCTGCTCCAATACAGTATGAGGTGAGACGTTGAACTGATGTTGAACCGGGCAGTCAGCTGCTGCTGCTCCAATACAGTATGAGGTGAGACGGTGAACTGATGTTGAACCGGGCAGTCAGCTGCTGCTGCTCCAATACAGTATGAGATGAGACGGTGAACTGATGTTGAACCGGGCAGTCAGCTGCTGCTGCTCCAATACAGTATGAGGTGAGACGGTGAACTGATGTTGAACCGGGCAGTCAGCTGCTGCTGCTCCAATACAGTATGAGGTGAGACGGTGAACTGATGTTGAACCGGGCAGTCAGCTGCTGCTGCTCCAATACAGTATGAGGTGAGACGGTGAACTGATGTTGAACCGGGCAGTCAGCTGCTGCTGCTCCAATACAGTATGAGGTGAGACGGTGAACTGATGTTGAACCGGGCAGTCAGCTGCTGCTGCTCCAATACAGTATGAGGTGAGACGGTGAACTGATGTTGAACCGGGCAGTCAGCTGCTGCTGCTCCAATACAGTATGAGGTGAGACGGTGAACTGATGTTGAACCGGGCAGTCAGCTGCTGCTGCTCCAATACAGTATGAGGTGAGACGGTGAACTGATGTTGAACCGGGCAGTCAGCTGCTGCTGCTCCAATACAGTATGAGGTGAGACGGTGAACTGATGTTGAACCGGGCAGTCAGCTGCTCCAATACAGTATGAGGTGAGACGGTGAACTGATGTTGAACCGGTCAGTCAGCTGCTGCTGCTCCAATACAGTATGAGGTGAGACGGTGAACTGATGTTGAACCGGGCAGTCAGCTGCTGCTGCTCCAATACAGTATGAGGTGAGACGGTGAACTGATGTTGAACCGGTCAGTCAGCTGCTGCTGCTCCAATACAGTATGAGGTGAGACGGTGAACTGATGTTGAACTGGGTTGTCAGCTGCTGCTGCTCCAATACAGTATGAGGTGAGACGGTGAACTGATGTTGAACTGGGCAGTCAGCTGCTGCTGCTCCAATACAGTATGAGGTGAGACGGTGAACTGACGTTGAACCGGGCAGTCAGCTGCTGCTGCTCCAATACAGTATGAGGTGAGACGGTGAACTGATGTTGAATCATAATGATTAAGTTAATTAAAATGAATTAGTTAAACTATTAAAAAATAGTATTTGTCATATTAAATATATTACTCTATTGTTATCATATAGAAACATCATGGAATATTGTACATCATATTAAATATATTACTCTATTGTTATCATATAGAAACATCATGGAATATTATACATCATATTAAATATATTACTCTATTGTTATCATATAGAAACATCATCATCCTTGGGACATCCCTACCCTAAACCCTAACCTTAACCCCTACCTTAACCATTTTAAATGTCAACTTCAACCGGCTAGGGACGTCCCAAGGATGTATCTCTACCTGAAAATACATGATCTAAGTGATTGATAGTTGGTATTCAGCAGTCATAAAGCCTAATTTACTTTAATGAACTACTAAAATAGTGATTTTGTCAGACAGCATAGACAGCAGCTCTACACTTTATTGACTGACTGATCCATTCATCCTTCCATCCCTCCTCAGCCTTCCTCTCCTCTGAAGACCCAGTGAGGGTGGAGCTCAGTCAGAGAGCTGTTGAGGGACTGGTTAGGAAGAACACTTCTACAGCCAGAGAGGTGAGAGGTCACACATGGTTTAGATGGTAAATATTTATGTCCCCTTAGTGGTTCATCACATCAGCTAAAGGGAATATGTTCCATCTATGTTTATTTACATTAGTGCAAATTGTCCACTGATATTGGTGTAATTTCTCACCCCTTTTGGCTGTATGAAAGTTAATTTCCCCTCAGACACACACATTTGTTCTTTGATAATATGAAGGTAATTTGTGTCAAATGTACTTTTCCACTCATTCACCCCATCTCTTTACATTGCTTATGCATAATCAGTGGCCTGACTGCATCCAGACAATGTCAAAGGCCCATCCTGGTAGATCTGAACCTAATGCAGCTTGGAGTGATCAGATGACAGAAGTCACATTTAGGTGCCAGGTGTAACTGAGGCCATAGATGCTCCATATCCATTACTTTGAGTGTTGTATATAATATGACTAAATGTGTTTCTTTCTGTGTTGCAGGGGCTGTCAAGAAATGGAACAGCAAGGTCACAGAACATGACATAATCAGAGCTGTGGGAGACCACCTCAAGCCCCTGGTAGAGCCGGGGGTGGTGTTTACCACTCTACCACGCCTTCAGCAGGCTGGAAAAGTGGGATTGATCTGTTTGATCCATTTGTTTGTTTCTGTTATCAGTAGTTGAATCCTTTGACATGGGATTGATACTGATTTTCATACTAACAGGGACCAAGAGTCTGTTGATTGGTCGGTCATAGGGTTCATTAGTTTTGCAATAGGTTCAAATCAAATCAAGCTTTATTTACACAGCACATTTCAGACATGGATGCAACACAATGGCTTCACAGGAAAAAACTATGAAAATAATCAGAAATATTTAGTACACAAATATGAGGATAAAAAACAATAACTGAAAGACTATTGAGCATTGTAAGGAAATGCCATTGATTAAAATATCAACAATATGATGCAATATCCAACCCAAAATATAACTTGTTTTTTAGGAGGGGCTCTGAAAGACACTATGGGGGTTGCTAAACAAAGGAACACAACACTTATTTGTAATCACTCATCGAGGAGGGAGATGAGGTTGCACATTCTGTTAAAACAGCTCAAAAATCACACGGAATCTGAGAATGATGTGTACATCCCTGGTTAGAGGACAACTTGTAGAAAACAGCTAGATACATTTTGAAGTGTTGCATTTTGATTCCAGTGGGTCACCAACGTGGTAAGTGTAACACAACTATTTTTGTTAGTCACTTTTTGTTAAATCTCATAAATAGTAACTCTCTCAATTCAGAGCCTGGATTTTCCCCGAGGCTAAAATCAATTGAACAACAAACGTTTAGGGTTCTACATTCTGACGTTATTAAAATACTCCTACTACAATGTTAAACATTCTACATTGTGACATTAATTCATTGATATCATGAAACAACTCCATGTATTTTCTGATGTTTAATCAGAGATCTTTTACCAGAGTATTTCTTCCCACATTGATCACAGCTATGAGATTTATCTCATGTGTGTGTTCTCTGGTGAGTCAGACCGCTAGATGAAACATAACTCTTCCCACATTGATGACAGCTATAAGGTTTCTCTCCTGTGTGTGTTCTCCGGTGTACTGTCAGATAGCCAGATGTAATAAAGCTCTTCCCACATTGACCACAGCTATAAGGTTTATCTATTGTGTGTGTGTTCTCTGGTGTACTGTCAGACCGCTAGATGAAATATAACTCTTCCCACATTGATCACAGCTATAAGGTTTCTCTCCTGTGTGTGTTCTCTTGTGTACTGTCAGACCGCTAGATGAAATATAACTCTTCCCACATTGATCACAGCTATAAGGTTTCTCTCCTGTGTGTGTTCTCTGGTGTACTGTCAGACCGCTAGATGAAATATAACTCTTCCCACATTGAGCACAGCTATAAGGTTTCTCTCCTGTGTGTATTCTCTGGTGCACTGTCAGATAGCTAGATTGACCAAAACTCTTCCCACATTGACCACAGATATAAGGTTTCTCTCCTATGTGTGTTCTCTGGTGTAAAGTCAGAGAGCCAGGTGTAGTAAAACTCTTCCCACATTGAGCACAAATATAAGGTTTCTGTCCTGTGTGTATTCTCTGGTGAATTGTCAGAGAGCTAGATTGACCAAAACTCTTCCCACATTGACCACAGATATGTTTCTCTACTGTGTGTGTTCTCTGGTGTAAAGTCAGAGAGCCAGATGTAGTAAAACTCTTCCCACATTGATCACAGAGAAAAGGTTTCTCTCCTTTGTGTGTTCTCTGGTGTGATATCAGGATGGTTGACTGAGTAAAACTCTTCCCACATTGACCACAGATATAAGGCTTCTCTCCTGTGTGGATTCTCCGATGAATTTTAATGCCTGATGGGGAGGTGAATCTCTTCCCACAGTCAGAGCAGCAGTGAATTATCTTCCCTGTGGATCTCTGCTGGTGTTTCTTGAGGTGTTCTGATCTGGAGAGACTCTTCTCTGCCTCGTTAGCATCATGATGTTGTTGAGACTCCCCAGAGGATCCACGACTGTCCCATCTCTCTCCTGTGTGAACAACAAAGTCAGACAGATGATATAAAGGCCCACAACAGCGGTAATCCACTGTAAAAGGTGATGCCAACAGTATATCTGTAGTATATCTGGTAATGAGGAAACCGCTAGTTATGGATGTAGTATATCTGGTAATGAGGAAACCACTAGTTATGGATGTAGTATATCTGGTAATGAGGAAACCACTAGTTATGGATGTAGAATATCTGGTAATGAGGAAACCACTAGTTATGGATGTAGTATATCTGGTAATGAGGAAACCACTAGTTATGGATGTAGTATATCTGGTAATGAGGAAACCACTAGTTATGGATGTAGTATATCTGCTAATGAGGAAACCACTAGTTATGGATGTAGTATATCTGCTAATGAGGAAACCACTAGTTATGGATGTAGTATATCTGGTAATGAGGAAACCACTAGTTATGGATATAGTATATCTGGTAATGAGGAAACCACTAGTTATGGATGTAGTATATCTGGTAATGAGGAAACCACTAGTTATGGATGTAGTATATCTGCCTGGAGCAAAAAATGGTGAGCAAAGATTAGTTTTCACAATGTATTCTGATTACAGCGCAAGATCAGGAGTGTTACTCAAGGAAACTCACATTAAGCTCTGTGTCTATTCACTAATTCACCACCGTGGGGAAAAACTCAGGGTAGTTCTCATAGGCTGACAGAAAAAATAGCCTCAATTTACATGTTGCTTATAAGTGCATTTCACATTAAATATGGATTATAATTGTAGGGCTCGCTTGAATCACCTGCTTAATATGTTTGTGTTATTGTCGCAAATCAACTGATTTATAGTTAAACACTTCAACCAGTAAAATGCTCTTTGGCTAGCTTTGCCATCAGCCTGACAATAAGGGTTTGTACACTAAGTTTTTAACCAATTGGCACATAACTTCACCTAACAATAACATAGGCCTAGACCTACTGTAGGACCCATAACTTCACCTAACAACAATATAAACCTACTGTAGGACCCATAACTTCACCTAACAACAACATATACCTACTGTAGGACCCATAACTTCACCTAACAACAACATAGACCTACTGTAGGACCCATAACTTCACCTAACAATAACATAGACCTACTGTAGGACCCATAACTTCACCTAACAACAACATAGACCTACTGTAGGACCCATAACTTCACCTAACAACAACATAGACCTACTGTAGGACCCATAACTTCACCTAACAATAACATAGACCTACTGTAGGACCCATCATTTATTATTATTTTTTTTAATTTCACCTTTATTTAACCAGGTAGGCTAGTTGAGAACAAGTTCTCATTTACAACTGCGACCTGGCCAAGATAAAGCAAAGCAGTTCGACACATACAACAACACAGAGTTACACATGGAATAAACAAACGTACAGTCAATAATACAGTAGAACAAAAGAAAACAAAAAGCCTATATACAGTGAGTGCAAATGAGGTAAGTTAAGGCAATAAATAGGCCATAAATAAATACACACAGTATGGGGATGAGGTAAGTAGATAGATGGGCTGTTTACAGATGGACTACGTACAGGTGCAGTGATCTGTGAGCTGCTCTGACAGCTGGTGCTTAAAGCTAGTGAGGGAGATAAGTGTTTCCAGTTTTAGAGATTTTTGTAGTTCGTTCCAGTCATTGGCAGCAGAGAACTGGAAGGAAAGGCAGCCAAAGGATGAATTGGCTTTGGGGGTGACCAGTAAGATATACCTGCTGGAGCGCGTGCTACAGGTGGGTGCTGCTATGGTGACCAGTGAGCTGAGATAAGGTGGGGCTTTACCTAGCAGAGACTTGTAGATAACCTGTAGCCAGTGGGTTTGGCGACGAGTATGAAGCGAGGGCCAACCAACGAGAGCGTACAGGTCGCAATGGTGGGTAGTGTATGGGGCTTTGGTGACAAAACGGATGGCACTGTGATAGACTGCATCCAGTTTGTTGAGTAGAGTGTTGGAGGCTGTTTTATAGATGACATCACCGAAGTCGAGGATCGGTAGGATGGCAGCATGAGTGAAGGATACTTTGTTGTGATATAGGAAGCCGATTCTCGATTTAATTTTGGATTGGAGAAGCTTAATGTGAGTCTGGAAGGAGAGTTTACAGTCTAACCAGACACCCAGGTATTTGTAGTTGTCCACATATTCTAAGTCAGAGCCGTCCAGAGTAGTGATGCTGGATGGGTGAGCAGGTGCAGGCAGTGATCGATTGAATAGCATGCATTTAGTTTTACTTGCGTTTTTTTTACATAGATGGCAATGGCAATAAAAGTTAGTTTTAGATTTGTATAATTTTCATTTAGATTTAGATAGAATGTAGATTAATCACAGACAATGATTTTGAGATACTATTATGAATTAAATGAAACTGTTCCAGTAAAATATGCATATGAAAATCATAACTGGCACCAGATCAGTAGAAATGGTAAGATACATTGCCACTCTAAATGGAAAAGTTTGACGACCGCTGGTGTAGCCCATTACCGGAAACTTCAGGAGCATAACGGCAGAATGTTTCTCCTTCTGGTTAGGTTATCTTGATCTCTGGCTCCCTCCAGTCATTTGTGTGTCTTAATTATTTGATCAAACAGCTTAAAGCATCAGACCAGTTCAGTACAGACAGTTGCATCCTGTTTCCATTAATCATCCTTGAGATGCATCTAAAATTTGTTCAGAGTCCACCTGTGGTAAATTCAATTGATTGGACATATATAAGGTCCCAGTGTTGACAGTGCATGACAGAGCAAAAACCAAGCAATGAGGTCGAAGGAATTGTCCGTAGAGCTCCGAGACAGGATTGTGTCGAGGCACAGATCTGGGGAAAGGAACCCAAAAAAAATTATGCAGCATTGAAGGTCCCCAAGAACACAGTGGCCTCCATCATTCTTAAATGGAATACTCTTCCTAGAGCTGGTCACCCGGCCAAACTGAGCGACTGGGGGAGAAGGGCCTCGGTCAGGGAGGTGACCAAAAACCTGATGGTCACTCTGACAGAGCTCCAGAGTTCCTCTGTGGAGATGGGAGAACCTTCCAAAAGGACAATCATCTCTGCAGCACTCCACCAATCAGACCTTTACGGTAGAGTGGCCAGACAGTAGCCACTCCCCTTTTTAAAGTCAGGGTATGAGTAGAGAAACATGCCTATTATCCTTGAAAGTATGAAATGTTACGATTGCAAAGCTATACAATATTACAGAGAACAAGTTCATTATCTCACATCTCTGAAAATATTTGTAATGTTGTGCTTCTTGTTCACGGAGGGTAATTCATGCCAATGTTATTTTCTTTAAGCTGTTAATACGAATCGAAAGGAGTTTCCAATATCCTCATTTCTTAAAGTATTTCTGGTGATGGCTAGTGATAGTGATACACAAGCTAGGTCTATTTGAAACATTACCATCCCATGGCAGCATTTACCAGCCACCAGGTTCAGAAGATTTAAAACCACATAAAAAATATTTAAAACCCAATTCTAATTTTGCCCAAAGTTAAGATATAAATTATTCAAACTGAACATAATTCATGCTGGTTTTTATTTTAGGCTATTTTAGTTTTGGAGTCAAAGATAGTTTTGGAATAGTTTTCATTTTTCAAACAGGTTTGTTATTTTATTTCAGTTTACTAAATAGTTTCCGCCTAATTACTTTTTCTATAATAAGCATGGAGGTTTCACCTATCAAGTCATAGGTACTGGACAGACTGAAACCACTCCCCTATCAACCAGTCATAGGTACTGGTGACAAAGCACCTCATAACCTAGCTGGGAATGGGACAGACTGAAACCACTCCCCTATCAACCTGTCATAGGTACTGGTGACAAAGCGCCTCGTACCCTAGCTGGGAATGGACAGACTGAAACCACTCCCCTATCAACCAGTCATAGGTACTGGTGACAAAGCACCTCGTAACCTAGCTGGGAATGGACAGACTGAAACCACTCCCCTATCAACCAGTCATAGGTACTGGTGACAAAGCGCCTCGTAACCTAGCTGGGAATGGACAGACTGAAACCACTCCCTTATCAACCAGTCATAGGTACTGGTGACAAAGCGCCTCGTAACCTAGCTGGGAATGGACAGACTGAAACCACTCCCCTATCAACCTGTCATAGGTACTGGTGACAAAGCGCCTCGTAACCTAGCTGGGAATGGACAGACTGAAACCACTCCCCTATCAACCTGTCATAGGTACTGGTGACAAAGCGCCTCGTACCCTAGCTGGGAATGGACAGACTGAAACCACTCCCCTATCAACCTGTCATAGGTACTGGTGACAAAGCGCCTCGTAACCTAGCTGGGAATGGACAGACTGAAACCACTCCCCTATCAACCTGTCATAGGTACTGGTGACAAAGCGCCTCGTACCCTAGCTGGGAATGGACAGACTGAAACCACTCCCCTATCAACCTGTCATAGGTACTGGTGACAAAGCGCCTCGTAACCTAGCTGGGAATGGACAGACTGAAACCACTCCCCTATCAACCAGTCATAGGTACTGGTGACAAAGCACCTCGTAACCTAGCTGGGAATGGGACAGACTGAAACCACTCCCCTATCAACCAGTCATAGGTACTGGTGACAAAGCACCTCGTACCCTAGCTGGGAATGGACAGACTGAAACCACTCCCCTATCAAATAGTCATAGGTACTGGTGACAAAGCACCTCGTAACCTAGCTGGGAATGGACAGACTGAAACCACTCCCCTATCAACCAGTCATAGGTACTGGTGACAAAGCACCTCGTAACCTAGCTGGGAATGGGACAGACTGAAACCACTCCCCTATCAACCAGTCATAGGTACTGGTGACAAAGCACCTCGTAACCCAGCTGGGAATGGACAGACTGAAACCACTCCCCTATCAACCAGTCATAGGTACTGGTGACAAAGCACCTCGTAACCTAGCTGGGAATGGACAGACTGAAACCACTCCCCTATCAACCAGTCATAGGTACTGGTGACAAAGCACCTCGTAACCTAGCTGGGAATGGACAGACTGAAACCACTCCCCTATCAACCAGTCATAGGTACTGGTGACAAAGCACCTCGTAACCCAGCTGGGAATGGGACAGACGGAACCCTTCTGTGGTAACAGACAGGGGCGATTTGTAATCAAATCTAATTCCCAGGAATGGGGTTCATATGAACCACAGAGACTGTGTGTGGGATAATAACATGGCCGTGTCCAACCCTGCTTGTTCCCTCCACTCCGCTACCAACCACCAATCTCCAACAGGGCCCTTAACCTGTATCACTAGACACCTCATAGTGAGCTACAGGTAGGAATCAGCAATGAATCCCAATAATGACACACCTCTGGGGAGGGGTGTCAGCAACATTTAAAAAATATATAGAGTGTTTTATGATAAACCGTTTTTACAAATCTGTCAAGACACCAACTTAGACTTTACCGATTTGATGTGATATTTAAGTATTGTGTGAAATGATTTGACGTTATATGAAAGTACAGCAATTTATGTTTCTAGAAACGTATCGCAATTGAGAATCGATTCACATTTAGATGGAATATTTTACTATTTTAGCTGCCAGAGCCAGTCTACCTCTGAAAATAACATACAGTCCTTGGACCTTGAGGAGTAACGGGGGCAGCAATCAGCAGTAGAAACAATAACAAAGCGTACTCCCTGCCCGTTTCGGTAAAAAGCTGAGGGATGGGGCTGGAGAAA
This sequence comes from Salmo trutta, assembly GCF_901001165.1. Classification (NCBI taxonomy): domain Eukaryota; kingdom Metazoa; phylum Chordata; class Actinopteri; order Salmoniformes; family Salmonidae; genus Salmo; species Salmo trutta. The sequence continues at coordinate 788,576 of NW_021822911.1, read as the reverse complement.
TGTAACCATCCATGATATCAACATTATAGTTTTAACCATGTTTTGAGGATATACAGTGTTTGTTTATATTTACTGACAAACATTGGAGTAAATAAAAGCTTATATTTGGGGTTCTGATGGGGTACGACAGTTGAACTAAGCTCATGAGGCATTTATAAGTGATTTCTTCAAGAAACAATGGGTACATATCATTAATGTATAAGTCCCAAAATGGATGTAACAACTGCTGATTGCCCCTTTAAGAGACCATCTTGGGCTAATCTAATAGGAGATATTGAGGACTACAGTATTTCAGGCATTGTCATTGGATGCATTTGATCAATTGTTAACGTTTTGTTGATGGTCCACTCTTGATGTTCTACACGTTACAGTGTAGCTTCAGCCATTCCTACAGAACAACATTAAAGTGTAGAACCCCTTTACTGCATATTGGTTCAACGACTGCAGAGACGGTACTTACTGGTGTTAAACAGATCTCCAACCTCCTCTTCTTCCTCCAATGTGACAGTCATCTCCCCCTCCTCCTCTTTCACTCCAAAAACTGCATCCTCCTCCTCTTTCTCTTCCTCCTCTTTTTTAACAGTAACATCCTCCTCCTCTTTCACTCTGAACTCGTCTTCCTCTTCTTTAACTGAAACGTCTTTCTCTTCTTCTTTCACTGTAACAGCCTCACCCTCTACTTGTTTTTGTATTGTAACATCTTCCTCCTCCTCTTTCACAAGAGCTTCTTTCTCCGTCCAGCAGACCTCCTCCTCTTTAACAGGAGGAGAGTAGCTAAGTGAACTCATGGTCGGGGATGTTAGCTAGCTAGCATTAGCGACTAGCCTAGTTCTAAGCTAACTTAGCAAACCAGCTAGCTGACAAACAACGTAAATATATAATTAAATGGGCCAACAAGTACATACGACAGAAGTGTGTTTAATACACAGCGACTAATATACACCAAAACAGTGTAAAGAGCGTGAATGTTGTAGCTATGTTTGCTAGAAAGCTACCGAGGTGTCTGACTAGCTGTTGTTGTTGAAGGAGCGTCCGTCCACTAGATTAGACGTCACACTGGCAGCATCGCCTGAACCTAAAAGACGCACACCGCCATCTGCTGACTGGAGGGGGCAACGCAGCTGAGGAACCAAACGTTAATTTTTCATTTATTTCATAAAAGTTTAATATTATATTAGGTCGTTCAAAGATAAGCATGTGTTGATTGATTCGTTTTTAATGAGTGAGAATTTAAAACAAACTTTACACCCACTACATATTTGCATTGAACCATACTTCTGACATGGATCATTTTGACCCCAGAGGCATATCTTTTATCATAGCCAAAATGTGGTTTATTCAATTCTTCCAAATATTCATGACTTTGTCAATCAACTTGTTCTTAATAAATCTAAATCATGGTTTAGTGTTTCTATAGCAATATGGACTTTTAACAAATTCAAATCCTTTGGAGTAATTTTGACTCCAGCCAAAAGCACCTTTGATAAATAGGATATTTATTTCAAATCAAAATCACATTTTATTGGTCACATACGTGTTTAGCAGATATTATTGCGGGTGTAGTGAAATGCTTGTGTTTCTAGCTCCGACAGTGCAGTAATATCTAACAAGCGTTGTCTAACAATTTCACAACATATACCCAAAACACACAAATCTAAGTATTTGAAATAGGTTTCTCTGTAGTCATGATTCATCCCACCAGAGGGTGGAGGGGCACCTGTACTTACTAATGTATTTACTTAAGTATTCAGACCCTTTGCTATGAGACTTGAGATTGAGCTCAGATGCATGCTGATTCCACTAATCATCCTTGAGATGTTTCTACAACTTGATTGGAGTCCACCTGTGGTAAATTCAATTGATTGGACATGATTTGGAAAGGCACACACCTGTCTATAAAAGGACCCACAGTTCACAGTGCATGTCAGAGCAAAAACTAAGCCATGAGGTCAAAGGAATTGTCTGTAGAGCGCTGCGCCAGGATTGTGTCAAGGCACAGATCTGGGGAAAGGTACCAAAAAATGTCTGCAGCATTGAAGGTCCCCAAGAACACAGTGGCCTCCATTATTCTTAAATGGAAGAAGTTTGGAACCATCAAGACTCTTCCTAGAGCTGGCCGCCCAGCCAAACTGAGCAATCAGGGGAAAAGGGCCTTGGTCAGGGAGGTGACCAAGAATCCGATGGTCACTCTGACAGAGCTCCAGAGTTCCTCTGTGGAGATGGGAGAACCTTCCAGAAGGACAACAATCTCTGCAGCACTCCACCAATCAGGCCTTTATGGTAGAGAGGCTAGATGGAAGCCACTCCTCAGTAAAAGGCACATGACAGCTAAAAGGCACCTAAAGACTCTCAGTCCATGAAAAACAAGATTCTCTGGTCTGATTAAACCAAGCTTGAACTCTTTGGCCTGAATGCCAAGTGTCACGTCTGGAGGAAAATTGGCACCATCCCTACGGTGAAGCATGGTGGTGGCAAAACACTGTGGAGATGTTTCTCAGCAGCAGCGCAAATTGTCCCCTGATATTGGTGTAATTTATCACCCATTTTGTCTGTATGAAAGTTAATTTCCCCTCAGGCACACACATTAGTTCTTTGCTATTATGAAGGTAATTTGTGTAGTATGTACTTTTCCCCACTACTCTTTTCATTGCTTATGCATATTCAGTGGCCTGACTGCATCCAGACTATGTCAAAGGCCCATCCTGGTAGATTTGAACCTAATGCAGCTTGGAGTGATCGGATGACAGAAGTCACATTTATGTGCCAGGTGTAACTGAGACCCTAGATGCTCCATATCTATTACTTTGAGTGTTTTATAGAATATGACTAAATGTGATTGTATTGCAGGGGAATTTATCATTTTCAACAAATGTACTGGGTTCGTTGAAAAGTGATACTAAACCTACATACCATGCACTATTTTGACATAGTGGAAGACAAATTGAAACTATACTGTTTTTAATACTAAGATGGATGAAGCTATGTGTTGCTTTTGCACAGATTTGTTCATTGGTTTTGTAAGTGTCTGTTGATTAATCAGTCATTGGGTTCATTTATTTTACAATATGTTCAAATCAAGCTTCATACAGCACATTTCAGACATGGATGCAACACAATGGCTTCACAGAACGAAACAAAAACATCGAAAATTTACTACACAAACATAAGAGGATAAAAAACAATAACTGAAAGACTAATGAGCATTCTAATTCATTTGAAGGAAATGCAATTGATTAAAATATGAACAATTGGATGCAATATCCAAACCAAAATATAAGCTTGTTCTACTACATTGTTTGTTGTTATGTTTCCCAGCAAGAAAAATCTAAAATGTTGCTCAAACAGAAGAGGAACTGACAACAACCACAACTAAACAGGTGGGGGTTTTAGGAGGGGTTCTGAAAGACACAAAAGAAAAACCCACAACAAACTTAAAGACAGGAAGAAAACCAAAAAGGTGGAACAACTAAAGGTGTTGACTCTCCACATCAATCAAGACAACTGGAGCACTGGGCCAGACACTCTTAAATAGAACCTGGACCAGCTCAGGTGAAACACCTTCCCACTAACGAGATGGACAAGCCAGCACAGGTGTAACACATACTGACTAACGAGGTGACACCAATCAGTGCGTCCTACGTGCTAACGAGCTAGACGTGCTAAAGTCCAACCTCAAAACATAAATAAAATATCCTATATTTTTGTTGGACAAGTTTGCTCACCATCAACAGAAAACAACTTCCATTTCACATTATAATCATCTACAAAGCTTCACCTTCACCAATATAAACACATAAAAAACACATTTCTAAATACATATATTTTTCTACAATCTTAATTTTAAAAAACTCACTAGCTTCTAGAACTCTGGTCCCCTTGGAACGAGCCCAAACAAAACTCATCTCCAATACGGAAAAACGTGCAGTCAAAATAAATTGTGATCCATGGCAACTCACTGGCTAAACACAAAGATTTTTTACTGCCCACCCTTGAGACAATCAGAAACCAAGTTGTCCTTACCACAGACATGTCTGATTTCAAGAGGAAACTCCTGCAATATCCGTAGAAACTTTCCACCTCACTGTGGAGCTTCTTTCTCTTTTCAGGGTTCACTAGATAGGCATGTTGTTGGATCAGGGCCCAGTCCCCAATGTCATGCTCTAGTACATTTGGGTTGGCACATCTGAGAATGAACCCTGATATTATAAAAGCAGGGCAACAATGTCAATATAACTGTACCCAAAAATTGTCAGTTGGTTGCATAAATAATTATGATTACTAAATGTTACATGAAATGTAAATATGAAATATTTGGTTGCATAGTCTTATTTTCAAAGTCTTTTCAATTACATTTTGCTAGGTGGGATAGCCCAATGTCAAAACACAGTTTTAACATGTCCAAATCAATAACCAATATGCAGAAACAGTTTGGAATAATCAAAAACCTAAACATAAAATGTGCTATATACACAAACATCTGCCATAATAATCATATTACTTGTATTTTTTTAAACAAGCACCTTATAAACTGCACAAGCAGCAATAAATCACTGATATCCATTAGGGGGGAAATCAGGTTGTACGTGCTGTTGAAACTAACAACTAAAAAACACATGGAAATGGGACATATATTTTACCTCACTGGGTAGAGGACAACCTGCAGAAGACAGTCAGCTACATTTTGGAGTGATGCATTTAAATGTAGGGGTTGCTAAACAAAGGAACACAACACTTATTTGTTATAACTCATCGATATCATGTTAAAATAATTTGTGTGACAGAAGGGAGATGAGGTTGCACGTCCTGTTAAAACTAACAACTCAAAAACCACACGGAATCTGGGAATAATGTGTACATCACTTGTTAGAGGACAACTTGTAGAAAACAGCTAGCTACATTTGAAGTGTTGCATTTTGATTCAAGTGCGTCACCAACGTGGTAAGTGTAACACAACTCTTTTTTGTCAGTCACTTTTTGTTAAATCTTATAAATAGTAACTCTTCCATTTCAGAGCCTGGATTTTCCCCCTGAGGCTAATATCTATATCATGTTGAAATCAATAGAACAGGGGACAAACGTTTAGGGTTCTACATTGTGACATCATTAATATACTCCTACTACAATGTTAAAAAATTCTACATTGTGACATCATTAAAATACTCCTACTACAATGTTAAAACATTCTATATTGTGACAATAATTCATTGATTGAGGTATTTTATCAGATTATCTCTGTTCACACTGATCACAGCGGACGTTTCTCTCCTGTATGTGTTATAGGGTGTGTAGTCCGCTTGCTAGACATAGTAAAACTCTTCCCACATTGAGCACAGCAATAAGATTTCTCTCCTGTGTGTGTTTTCTCTGGTGTGATATCAGGCTGGTTGACCGAGTAAAACTCTTCCCACATTGAGCACAGCTATAAGATTTCTCTCCTGTGTGTGTTCTCCGGTGTGATATCAGTCTGGTTGACCGAGTAAAACTCTTCCCACATTGAGCACAGCTATAAGGTTTCTCTCCTGTGTGTGTTCTCCAGTGTGATATCAGACTGGTTGACTGAGTAAAACTCATCCCACATTGAGCACAGCTATAAGGTTTCTCTCCTGTGTGTGTTCTCCGGTGTCTAGTCAAACTGCTAGATGTAACAAAAGCCTTCCCACATTCATCACAGCTATGAGATTTCTCTCCTGTGTGTGTTCTCTGGTGTGATATCAGTCTGGTTGACCGAGTAAAACTCTTCCCACATTGAGCACAGCTATAAGGTTTCTCTCCTGTGTGTGTTCTCCGGTGTGATATCAGACTGGTTGACTGAGTAAAACTCATCCCACATTGAGCACAGCTATAAGATTTCTCTCCTGTGTGTGTTCTCCGGTGTCTAGTCAGACTGCTAGATGTAACAAAAGCCTTCCCACATTCATCACAGCTATGAGGTTTCTCTCCTGTGTGTGTTCTCTGGTGTGATATCAGGCTGTCTGGCCTAGTAAAACTCTTCCCACATTGAGCACAGTAAAAAGATTCCCCTCCTGTGTGTGTTCTCTGGTGTGATATCAGGCTGGTTGATTGTGTAAAACTCTTCCCAAAATGAGTACAGCTAAAACGTTTCTCTCCTGTGTGGATTCTCTGATGAATTTTAATTCCTGTTGAGGAGGTGAATATCTTCCCACAGTCAGAGCAGCAGTGAGTTATCTTCCCTGTGGGTCTCTGCAGGTCTTTCTTGAGGTGTTCTGATGTGGAGAGACTCTTCTCTGCCTTGTCAGCTTCATGAGGTTTTTGAGCCTCCCCAGAGGGTCCACGATAGTTACGTTTCTCTCCTGCGTAAACAACAAAGTCAGACAGATGGTTAAAGGCCCACAAAAAAGGAGCAAGAATAGTCATATTTTGTCTTGTTTTCACATTAGTAGTAACATCAATGATTGAGTTATTCAAGTTGTTGAAACCCTAAGCAGTGTGCCAGACAACTTTTGGTCTCCAATACAGGACAATTTCTGTGTTTAATACAATTGCGGAATGAGGGCAATGCACACGCAATTTGGTTGTAGAAACTCCTCCCTACTAATGAGGAAACCACTAGTTATGGATGTAGTATATCTGGTAATGAGGAAACCACTAGTTATGGATGTAGTATATCTGCTAATGAGGAAACCGCTAGTTATGGATGTAGTATATCTGGTAATGAGGAAACCACTAGTTATGGATGTAGTATATCTGCTAATAAGGAAACCACTAGTTATGGATGTAGTATATCTGGTAATGAGGAAACCACTAGTTATGGATGTAGTATATCTGGTAATGAGGAAACCACTAGTTATGGATGTAGTATATCTGGTAATGAGGAAACCACTAGTCATGGATGTAGTATATCTGCCTGGAGCAAAAATGGCGAGCAAAGATTTTAGTTTTTCACAATGTATTCTGAATGTGAATGGGGGTAAACTCAGGGGAGTAACCTCCATTTCCAGGTTTCTTATGAGTTCATTTCACACTACTTTGGATTATAATTGTAAGGCTCGTTTGAATGTCCTGCTTAATATAATGTTTGTGTCATCATCGCAAATCAACTGCTTTATACTTTTAAAAAAACACTTCAACCAGTAAAATGTTTTTTGGCTAGCTTTTCCATCAGCCTGACAATGAGGGTTTGTACACTAAGTGTTTGCCAAATTGGCACAAAACTTCACCTAACAATAACATAGACCTACTGTAGGACCCCTAACTTCACCTCACAACAACACAGACCTACTGTAGGACCCATAACTTCACCTTACAACAGACCTACTGTAGGACCCATAACTTAACTGGTTACACATATAGAAGTAGGACTAGTCTACCTGGTTACACATATAGAAGTAGGACTAGTCTACCTGGTTACACATATAGAAGTAGGACTAGTCTACCTGGTTACACATATAGAAGTAGGACTAGTCTACCTGGTTACCCATATAGAAGTAGGACTAGTCTACCTGGTTACACATATAGAAGTAGGACTAGTCTACCTGGTTACACATATAGAAGTAGGACTAGTCTACCTGGTTACACATATAGAAGTAGGACTAGTCTACCTGGTTACACATATAGAAGTAGGACTAGTCTTCCTTGCCTGTGTGCAAATGTAGGCCTATAAATGTGCCCATTTGGGGATGTCTGATAGTATTTCTGATTGTCTTAATGCACCACCACTAATGAGTTGTGGAGCTTCTCAAAACAAATGTTTCTTCACCTCAAACAGCAACTGCACCTCAGCTATGCTCAAGGTCCTAAACAATATCTTAACCGCCATCGATAAGAAACAATACTGTGCAGCCGTATTCATTGACCTGGCCAAGGCTTTCGACTCTGTCAATCACCACATCCTCATCGGCAGACTCAATAGCCTTGGTTTCTCAAATGATTGCCTCGCCTGGTTCACAAACTACTTCTCTGATAGAGTTCAGTGTGTCAAATCGGAGGGCCTGTTGTCCGGGCCTCTGGCAGTCTCTATAGGGGTGCCACAGGGTTCAATTCTTGGGCCGACTCTCTTCTCTGTATACATCAATGATGTCGCTCTTGCTGCTGGTGAGTCTCTGATCCACCTCTACGCAGACGACACCATTCTGTATACTTCTGGCCCTTCTTTGGACACTGTGTTAACAACCCTCCAGACGAGCTTCAATGCCATACAACACTCCTTCCGTGGCGACCAACTGCTCTTAAATACAAGTAAAACTAAATGCATGCTCTTCAACCGATCGCTGCCTGCACCTGCTCGCCCGTCCATCATCACTACTCTGGACGGATCTGACTTAGAATATGTGGACAACTACAAATACCTAGGTGTCTGGTTAGACTGTAAACTCTCCTTCCAGACTCACTATAAGCATCTCCAATCCAAAGTTAAATCTAGATTTGGCTTTCTATTTCGCAACAAAGCATCTTTCACTCATGCTGCCAAACATACCCTCATAAAACTGACCATCCTACCGATCCTCGACTTCGGCGATGTCATTTACAAAATAGCCTCCAATACCTTAGTCAATAAATTGGATGCAGTCTATCACAGTGCCATCCGTTTTGTCACCAAAGCCCCATATACTACCCACCACTGCGACCTGTAAGCTCTCGTTGGCTGGCCCTCGCTTCATACTCGTCGCCAAACCCACTGGCTCCAGGTCATCTACAAGACACTGCTAGGTAAAGTTCCCCCTTATCTCAGCTCGCTGGTCACCATAGCAGCACCCATCTGTAGCACGCGCTCCAGCAGGTATATCTCTGACTAGTCCTACCTCTATACCCCCAAAGCCAATTCCCCCTTCGGCCGCCTCTCCTTCCAGTTCTCTGCTGCCAATGACTGGAACGAACTACAAAAATATCTGAAACTGGAAACACTTATCTCCCTCACTAGCTTTAAGCACCAGCTGTCAGAGCAGCTCACAGATCACTGCACCTGTACATAGCCCATCTATAATTTAGCCCAACTACTTCTTCCCCTACTGTATTTATTTATTTAGCTCCTTTGCACCCCATTATTTCTACTTTGCACTTTCTTCTACTACAAATCTACCATTCCAGTGTTTTACTTGCTATATTGTATTTAATTTGCCACCACAGCCTTTTTGTCTTTACCTCCCTTATCTCACCTCATTTGCTCACATTGTATATAGACTTATTTATCTACTGTATTATTGACTGTATGTTTGTTTTACTCCATGTGTAACTCTGTGTTGTTGTATGTTGTCGAACTGCTTTTCTTTATCTTGGCCAGGTCGCAATTGTAAATGAGAACTTGTTCTCAACTTGCCTACCTGGTTAAATAAAGGTGAAAAAAAAATAAAAAAATAACAGATCAATGTCCCTGTTTTGTTAGATAGTACTCACTGTATTTACTGGTGTTAATCAGATCAATGTCCCTGTTTTATTAGATAGTACTCACTGTATTTACTGGTGTTAATCAGATCAATGTCCCTGTTTTATTAGATAGTACTCACTGTATTTACTGGTGTTAATCAGATCAATGTCCCTGTTTTATAAGATAGTACTCACTGTATTTACTGGTGTTAATCAGATCAATGTTCCTGTTTTATAAGATAGTACTCACTGTATTTACTGGTGTTAATCAGATCAATGTCCCTGTTTTATTAGATAGTACTCACTGTATTTACTGGTGTTAATCAGATCAATGTCCCTGTTTTATTATATAGTACTCACTGTATTTACTGGTGTTAATCAGATCAATGTCCCTGTTTTATTAGATAGTACTCACTGTATTTACTGGTGTTAATCAGATCAATGTCCCTATTTTATTAGATAGTACTCACTGTATTTACTGGTGTTAATCAGATCAATGCCCCTGTTTTATAAGATAGTACTCACTGTATTTACTGGTGTTAATCAGATCAATGTCCCTATTTTATTAGATAGTACTCACTGTATTTACTGGTGTTAATCAGATCAATGCCCCTGTTTTATAAGATAGTACTCACTGTATTTACTGGTGTTAATCAGTTCTCCAGTCTTCTCTTCTTCGTCCTCCTCTAATGTGACAGTCATCTCCCCCTCTTCATCCTCCACTCCAAAAACTGCATCCTCCTCTTTCTCTTCCTCCTCTTCTTTAACAGTAACATCCTCCTCCTCTTTCACTCTGAACGCGTCTTCCTCTTCTTTCACTGTAACGTCTTTCTCTTCTTCTTTCACGGTAACAGCCTCACCCTCTACTTGTTTTTGTATTGTAACATACTCTTCTTCCTCCTCCTCTTTGACAAGACCATCTTTCTCCGTCCAGCAGGCCTCTTCTTTAGCAGGAGGAGAGTAGCTTAGTGAACTCATGGTCGGAAATGTTAGCTAGCTAGGCTAATGCTAACTTATCCAGCCAGATAGTTGACTTACAACGTAAATATTATATTTAATGGGGTAGCTAGTTGTTTACACATAAGTATGTTTAAATCACAGTTACAATTAAACCAGGAAAGTGTCTAAAGAACTTGAATGTGCCGACTTTGTCGGCTAGCGAGCTACCGAGGTGGCTGCAGTTGTTGAAGAAGCGTTCCGTCCACTAGATTATACGTCACACTAGAAACATCGCCTGAAAGACACATATCGCCATCTGCTGTCTGGAGGGAGGAAACGCAGTTGAGGAGGGAAAACTATTTTCTTCTTCATTGAATTATAATATTATAAAGCAGTTTAGGGAAACGTTTTTTTCCTCTCCATTAAATATGAATATTATATCAACACGTATAAAGAGCAACAAGTGTTTGATTAGTTCAGATTTTTTATGAGAATTTAAAACAAACTCTACATCTACTCCACATCTGTATTTCTGATTCAGTCAAATAACTAGATATCAAAATAAGCACCTAGTTATTGATACCCTAGATAAAGATGAGCAAAAATTACTGTATAAAATAAATAAATTAACTTTACCCACTACCAGGATATTTTAGCCCAAAACCTGGTTACCTCTCTGCTAGGAGGCTGAAACTTGGCCATAAGTGGATCTTCCAGCAAGACACATCAACATCCACAAAGAAATGGTTAATTGGGCACAAAAATCAACATTTTCATTGGCCATCTCAGTCTTCGGACTTGAACTCCATTGAAAACCTGTGGTTTGAATTGAACAGGGCAGTCCACAAGCGCAGACAAAATAAATCAAGGACCTGGACAGGTTCTGTTTGGAGGAATGGTCTAAGATCCCACCCAATGTGTTCTCCAATCTCATAAAACATTTCAGTGTCGTTATCCTCCCAAGGGGAGGGTGCTGGACTATTGAAAACATGGGTGGCAATAATTCAGACCCCTACATTTTGAGAATTACATGTTAAACTAAATATTTCTCTCTGAGCAATTGTATTAGTATAAAATGATGTAATTTCCCTTTATTTTGGTGTAACAATACATCATTTAGATGTATATAATGAACAGACTAGGTCTATACTGCTCCTACATGGTGTTACAATACATCATGTAGATGTATATAATGAACAGACTAGGTCTATACTGCTCCTACATGGTGTAACAATACATCATGTAGATGTATATAATGAACAGACTAGGTCTATACTGCTCCTACATGTTGTAACAATACATCATGTAGATGTATATAATGAACAGACTAGGTCTATCCTGCTCCTACATGGTGTAACAATACATCATGTAGATGTATATAATGAACAGACTAGGTCTATACTGCTCCTACATGGTGTAACAATACATCATCATGTTTTAATAATACTGATGGGAACAGTCATGATGTAGTGAATGTTTTAATAATACTGATGGGAACAGTCATGATGTAGTGCATGTTTTAATAATACTGATGGGAACAGCCATGATGTAGTGAATGTTTTAATAATACTGATGGGAACAGTCATGATGTAGTGAATGTTTTAATATGGGAACAGTCATGATGTAGTGAGTGTTTTAATATGGGAACAGTCATGATGTAGTGAATGTTTTAATATTGGAACAGTCATGATGTAGTGAATGTTTTAATAATGCTATGTTAGCTGTGTTAGCTGTGCTAGCTGTTTCAGCTGTGCTAACTGTGTTAGCTGTGCTAGCTGTGTTAGCTGTGTTAGCTGTGCTAGCTATGTTAGCTGTGCTAGCTGTGCTAGCTGTGCTAGCTGTGTTAGCTGTGCTAGCTGTGCTAGCTGTGCTAGCTGTGCTAGCTGTGTTAGCTGTGCTAGCTGTGTTAGCTGTGCTAGCTGTTAGCTGTGTTAGCTGTGCTAACTGTGTTAGCTGTGCTAGCTGTGCTAGCTGTGCTAGCTGTGCTAACTGTGCTAATCCAAGTTTATGGTTTTAAAAAAGGGCAAAATTAAAGGCAGATCATAACTGTAGGTGCTGAACTCTCTGTGTCGTTTTAAAGCAATAGTTATTTTGTGGTCCCTAAAACATCTGAAACATTTAACTTGCTTTGACCGTGCTGCAGGTCACCTAACTGTTTGGTTACATGCAATACGCTTTGTGTGGACTTCACCGGACAGTGGTCGCTCTCTGGTTTTGAGATGAATACAAATGTCTAGTTTAATTTATTCTGCCGCTGTGTCTAGTAGTAGTACCATCAACAGACAGCAGGGGGCAGTAGAACCTGTCTTCTTACTGTCTCTACCTTCAGGTCTGTGTATCACAGTGGATTCAGATCCCTTGACTTGTTGTCTCTACCTTCAGGTCTGTGTATCACAGTGGATTCAGATACTTGTGGATTCGTGAAACAGACAGCAGGGGGCAGTAGAACCAGCTGGTTATTGTACAATACTCTCACAGTCTCTCTCTCTCCCCCGCTCTCTCTCCCTCTCTCCCCCTCCCTCTCTCCCTCTCTCTCTCTCTCTCTCCCTCCCTCTCTTTCTCTCTCCCCCTCCCTCTCTTTCTCTCTCCCCCCTCTCTCTCTCTCTCTCCCCCCTCTCTCTCTCTCTCTCCCCCCTCCCTATCTCTCTCCCCTCCCTCTCTCTCTCCCCCTCCCTCTCTCTCTCCCCCTCCCTCTCTCTCCCTCCCTCTCCCTCTCTCCCTCTCTCCCCCTCCCTCTCTCCCTCTCCCCTCCTCTCCCCCCTCCCTCTCTCCCCTCTCCCCCTCCCTCTCCTCTCTCCCCTCTCTCCTCTCTCCCTCTCTCCTCCCCCCCTCCCTCTCTCCCTCTCTCCCCCTCCCTCTCTCCCTCTCTCTCTCTCTCTCTCTCTCTCTCTCTCTCTCTCCTCGTTCTCCATAGTGTCTGCAGCAGTGGTCAGGTGTAGGGGTACATACAGGTGTATGTGAAGCATTTTGACATATTGTTTGGGACCACTTTTTTTGCTCTGTTTGAAAGCTGTCAACTTATGTCAGGAGGAGAATCAGATAATTAATCACATCACGGGGTGAGCTCACCATTGATCGAAATAATTAGGTTAAACACTTTCTAGAAATCGACAGTAATCCGACGATTAGTTTCAGCTCGCAGCCATGCATTTTTTCCCCTCACAGAAACCGAAGATAATAAAAGACAAGATGAGTTCGGTCTGTTTATAGTGTTGAAGGGGTGTGTCATCTACCGTCGTTCACATCCCACCATTCATTTCCGGAAGTCCTCAAAAAATGAGTGAACTCTTACTCACCTCATTTTGTTATAACATCTTTGGTCAAACGGATGATTACGTGAAACCCAGAATGCATTGTATGTCAACAAACATGGCTCCATACACATAGCTGGAATTAGCTTAGCTCATCATAATCAGTATAACCTTCAAATAAGTATTTTACACACATAATATGTGCCCATTACAATCTATGCAAGAATCGGAATGCATGATTTGTCACCCAGAATTGAAAACATGTGAATAAAACAGTAAATACACAAATAATTACCTCACAAAACATTTTCTGATGGTGATTTATTGATACAAGTGACGCATGCCGGCAGTCAATCACGTCCCCTCTCACTCTGAGCCATTCAGTGTTGTTGTTTATGTATGTAGCTAGTGAGCTAAGCTGTAGCATTAGCAATGTCTTTCAAAAGGAGACAACTCACAAATGTGGAAATTCTGGAGATTTTTTTTTAAATTCTGACAATGAGTCTGAAAGTCAGGAATCAGATTCTGACAGTGAGGAGCTGCTGCCCCCCCCCCCCCAACCTTGTAGCCATTGAGAACCCTGAATCTGAGGTTCCCTTGTCCACTGACCAAGTACCAGGTCCCTTTGAAGATGCTGGTGGTGATGGAGGCAGACCGACAGTGGATGAAGTACAGGAGTTCTGTGGTAGCTGGAAGGCCGCCAGTCATTTCACCCCTCCTGGCCCTGCTGTTTGTTTTGATGAGTCCCAGTCTGGAGTCCATTTCCATCTGAGGCAGAGTGCTTCAAGTTGTTTCTGACAGAGGAGCTGGTGGGAAACATAGTACAGGAGACCAATCGCTATGCCTTGGAGCTACAGGAGAAGAGAGAGCCAGGAGTGAGGGGGAAACTCGCTAAATGGGTGACAACCACAATTAGTGAAATGTATACCTTCCTGGTGACAGTCCTCCTCATGGGGATAGTAAAGAAGAACTCCCTAAGAGAATACTGGAGCACAGATCCTATGTTTGCAACTCCCTTCTTTGCCACCCTCTTTTCCCCAAGACCGCTTCCTAATTCTGCTGCGATGCCTGCATTTCGTCAACAATGCTACTGCCATCCTAACGCTTCGAACACACCGACTGCGTCATTGCGTTTCGATACACCAGAAGTACATTCATTTCCAATGTAACGCTGCGTTTGCCTTGCAGCATTGCGTTGCAGAGGCAGTGCGTTCTGTGTGGTGCATCGATTTATCGAACGTATGCGTCAAATTGTATGCGTAGACTTGACAGAAAGTAGCAAAATGTGAATGTTGAATTTTTGTTGCACACATATCCAGTAAAAAGTGGGATTACATAAAAACAGTTTGACTGGAGAATTTCTTTACATTTTTTATTGATTTATTTGCCAAGTATATTATTTATTCGATGACATCCACAAATGATTTGTGAGAGCCTATAATATAATTTCCCTCCAAAATGCAGCTTTGGAGCGAAATGCATAATAAATAGTCAAGGTGGCAGAGTCGGCTCATTCAACAATGAGACCAACGTTGAGGAAGGTGGTCTTGATCGCGCTGTTGGGCCGGGACCAGCCCCGCCGAAAGCGCATAACTGTGTGGGTTCAGAGATGGTTAAAGTCCCGAAAGCAGGCAGGGGAGTTACATCGTCTCATTCAAGAGCTTCGACTGTTTGGAGAGGAATTCCGACGTTACTTTCGTCTGGACCGAAGCCAGTTCGATCACCTGCTCCAGATGGTTGGAGCCAGGATCGCCCGGATGGATACCAACTACCGGGAGTCCATCAGCCCAGTTGAACGCCTGGCGATTTGTCTCCGGTAAGATACATTCTAGTACATTTTTAAAGCCTTTGATACCATAATTGATTGATATTTGATACATTGTTTTTATGTGGAACCTAGCTAGCTAAAGGGCTCTCTAATTAATAGTCCCTATTTGACATCAGATGTACTTTTACAGAATGTTCATTAGGACTATAACTTTTCCCAAAGTTGGTTTATAATCATTTTTTAATTATGCAATGTTACCCAAATGAAAAGAAAATTGGGGTGCCTTCTGCTCTGATGAAGGTAGGCTAGTCTTCTCCAGGACCCCTTGTTGTTCAAGACAGTTACAGTCATTCATTACATTCTTATTGGACTCACATACACTCTTAGAGAAAAAGGTTCCAAAACTGTCCTTCTGCTTTCCCCATAGGAGAACCATTTTTGGTTCCAGGTAGAACCCTTTGGGGAAAATGTTATACATGGAACCCAATAGGGTTCTACCTGGAAACAAAAAGGGATCTCCTGTGGGGAAAGCCAGAGAACCATTTGAAGTAGATAGTACCATTCTTTCTAAGAGTAGAGTTGGCCTGGGCTATAGTTTAATGATATAGTCATAGACTGAATTGTACTGTTTCAAGGCAGGTGCCAACAACGCCCCCAGACAGGCACTCCAGGTGAGGGAGAAGCTGACCACCTACTTCTCATCGCCAGCAGGTGAAGTTCCATGGCAGTATGCCGTGGAGGGAAACAGCTCTTTGAAGAGCCCAATAACACAAAGGTTATTTTAAGAACCATCCACCGTTGTCCATAAAATATCATTTTTTCCCCAGATGACTTTATGTATCATTGTCTCTCTTCATTTGGAAGCTATATTTAAGTGACATTTGGGAGTAAAGACCACACCTTAAAACCCCTTCCCTCTCTCATTAACGTCAGTATTATACACACCTGGCATGGTACATCAGGTGAGCAGGAGCACTAATTAAGGTTATACGACATACAGTTAGTATGATAACTAAGAGAAAGGGTAACCTAGGGTCCATACAAATAGTACAGTTTAACACCATGTTCACTGGCCTGACAAAATACAGGTGGGAAAAAAATGAATTAGGAAGAGAATGTGTTTTTACTTTCATCATTTCAAAAACAACAACCAGACAACTCCTCTCCTCTTCCTGTCCTTCCTGTGAGCTGGTCGGCTAAATGGACTCCATCTCTGGAAGGGAAGAGAAAAACAACAACCAGACAACTCCTCTCCTCTTCCTGTCCTTCCTGTGAGCTGGTCGGCTAAATGGACTCCATCTCTGGAAGGGAAGAGAAAAACAACAACCAGACAACTCCTCTCCTCTTCCTGTCCTTCCTGTGAGCTGGTCGGCTAAATGGACTCCATCTCTGGAAGGGAAGAGAAAAACAACAACCAGACAACTCCTCTCCTCTTCCTGTCCTTCCTGTGAGCTGGTCGGCTAAATGGACTCCATCTCTGGAAGGGAAGAGAAAAACAACACATACAAGCTTAACATAAAAGAAAACCATAAAAGGTGAGATTTATGTGAACTAAATACTGCTTGTATAGTGTAGTTAGAGGCATAAATATTGGAACAGTGCAGTAAAGTTGGTATTACTTGCTGTTTACTCATGGAATTTGTATTTCAGAGATAAAGATGAATATGACAGGAAAATATTTAGACAGTAAACTGTTGTTTAGGGATATTTTCTAACCTAGAAACAACAGCTGTACATTTGCCTCATATTAATACTTTGATCTGAAATACCAATTAGCCTACATGAGTATACTGTAAAGAATGACCTACTTCACTGTCGCAACACTTATGACACTACCTGTGATGTGGAGAAGAAAAAAAACGTACCATTGAACTCGGCTTGGAAAAGCAGCTGATACATTTTAACTTTGACTGCTGCTTTTCTTTGCTGAGGCAGCCTCTTCAGGGTTGGCACCAGGCTCATGGCAAAGAGGGTCTCTTCATCCTCCTTCCTGTGAGCATCAGGTTGGGCTGCATCCCTCTCGACGGCTTGGAGGAGCCTCTGCTGAAATGAGTTGAGTGGATCTGGAGCCTTCGATGACGCCTGGTGTGACGTTGTTCCTCTTGGTTTCTCTCTCTGTTTGTCTCCACGGCCACATCCTGTTCAACGAGGTCCTCAGTGGTCACTTCCGTGAGGTTCATAATAATCTCAGGTGGTCCTAGATCCAGAGGTGCTTCCTCCATTTCATCGTCTTCCATGGCTGCACCGATGGTGGTCATACTTGTGGATGATGTAGACATTGTAGAGGGTCTCGCTGCACCGGTGGAGGCGATGGTCGCAGTTGTAGGTGACATTGATGGTCTTGATGCACCGGTGGGGACAACACTTGTGGATGATGTAGTAGAGGGTCTGGCTGTAAAATTGCCACTCGTTGCCCAAGGCACAATAAATGGATCCAGAAAAGAAAGAATGTGTCAAAGCGCCAAGGCTGCTGGCCTGAAGCTGCTGACCCAGACCTCTTCTTCTCTTTCTCTGCCCTTCTCTCTCTCTGATACCTGTCCCTGAGTCCTCTCCACTTCCTCCTACAGTCTTCTTCTACATAGACATGATAAGCCAAACCATTACCTAGCATACCTATAGTTATTAGATAGCTATCATGGATATGTCACCTACTGTACACATAGACACACACACGGTTATCTGACCAAATTATCAGGGGTACAGTAGTATCTACCATTTCTATGACTATTTATGACATACACACTCACTCTTTCAAACATGATTATTTGGTAAAGTTATCAGGGGTAGTAACTAGCATAATTTATTTGACTATTTCTTTCACACACACACCTCATTGGCTAGGTTAGCAAGCTAGGTTAGCTAGCTAGCTAACTAGCCACATCTAGCACGTGCTCACTACTAAACTGACCTGGCAATCCTACTATCGTGGACACTTGTCTCCAAGCAGCATTTTTTTGTGTTTATGTCCCTGTAGCTGTCAGCAGTTGTGTCAAAAAGACACGGTTTTGAGGATACTGCGAAAATGATTCTCTCCTCCATGTGTACAACCGCATGCGACCATCTGCAAAAGGTTCCTGCGTCAGTATAGTTGCCTAGCAGCGCAAAATGTTACGTAGCAGTGATGCAATGACGCAGTCGGTGTGTTCGATGCGTCAGTATAGTTGCCGAGCTGCGCAAAATGTTACGTAGCAGTGATGCAATGACGCAGTCGGTGTGTTCGATGCGTCAGTATAGTTGCCGAGCTGCGCAAAATGTTACGTAGCAGTGATGCAACGACGCAGTCGGTGTGTTCGAAGCGTAAGTGACCCGTTATACAAAATAAGAATTGTTCTTATCAGCCTGACTAGGGCTGGGCGATATATCGATATATATTTTAAATGTGATATGAAATTAGACCATTTCGCATATATCGATATAGTTTGCGCTTTGATCCTTGCTCCAAGCAAGCTGCAGACCCGGAGCTCTCTGCGCTGCTCCCCGCGCCTCCTCTTTCATGCACAGAGGGCGGAGGGGCAGGAACAGACACTTCAACAAACATGGAGGAAGCAACAGCGTCTGCGGAGCGTTTTGACGAGGAATTGGTTAGTAAAAGAAAAAGCATTGGCTCAGTCATTTGGAGATGGTTCGGATTCAAAGTATCAGATGAGCAACAAAATCACGTTATATGTAGGCAGTGCCATAAAAAAAGTTCCAGCACTACAAATCTTTTTCACCACCTAAAACAGTGGCACAAACTGCAATACGAAGAGTGTGTGAAACTGCGCGCTGCAGAAGCCCCAGCCGCAAGCCGTCGACAACCCGAAAAAGCTCCAGCCCCGAAACAAAGCTCACTGCAAACTTCATTTTCCCGCAGTGTGGTGCCTAATGAAAAGAAAATTGGCAAGTGGTGTACTATAACTAAAGCGGTGTCCTATCACATTGCTAAAGATATGGTCCCTGTTGCAACTGTGGAACAAGTCGGATTCAAAAAGCTACTGAAAACTATGGACCCGAGATATGAGCTTCACAACTACTTTGCACGAGAAGCACTGCCACAAATGTCCACTGAAGTCAGGCAGAGCCTTGCTGACCGGCTCGCTAACGGGACCCATTTTGCGTTGACCAGCGATATGTGGTCGAGCAGGACATGTGAGCCTGAGATGATGATGAAAACAGCGTCGTGTCGTCTCCAAAACAAGTTATTTCCCCCCCCAGGATCACACCGGTGAGCATATAGCTGAGGCCTTGCAGGACGCAAGCTGGGAAACTCCCGAGAAAAGCATCCGGTTGCTATAACAACCGACAACGGGAGCAACGTGGTCAAAGCGGTGGAGCTGAACGAGCGGCTGAGGATGCAGTGCTTCGGTCAGACTACACTTGGCTATTGGGGAGTGCAGTGTTTTAAGGACTATTCACACATTTTACTGATTACAATATTACTTTTTCATTCTTTTTCCTTTGTGTCTTGTCTGCAACTTTTTTTTGTTTTATGCTGCTGTCTTGGCCAAAAAATTGATTAAGTAGATTAAAATATTATTTTTTCATTATTTTCCTTTGTGTCTTGTCTGCAACTTTTTTTGTTTTATGCTGCTGTCTTGGCCAAAAATTGATTAAGTAGATTAAAATATTAGTTTTTCATTATTTTCCTTTGTGTCTTGTCTGCAACTTTTTTTGTTTTATGCTGCTGTCTTGGCCAAAAATTGATTAAGTAGATTAATAAAACACAAAACATAAAGTACTTTAAAGAAAAAAACATTAAAATATTTTTTTTTCATTATTTTCCTTTGTGTCTGCAACTTTTTTTTGTTTTATGCTGCTGTCTTGGCCAAAAATTGATTAAGTAGATTAATAAAACACAAAACATAAAGTACTTTAAAGAAAAAAACATATTCAAATATTAGGTTTTCATTATTTTCCTTTGTGTCTGCAACTTTTTTTGGTTTTATGCTGCTGTCTTGGCCAAAAATGGATTAATAAAACACAAAACATAAAGTACTAAAAGTAAAATCACTTACAATACAGGATGGTAGATTTCAGAACCATATTTATTAGGTTATTGGATAAGAATTAGTGATGCATTGATGTGTTTACCACTTTAATGTTACAGCTGGTAAAGGTGAGGTAATTATGACTTTAAAATGCTGGTTAGCCTGTTGATATCATCAAGGTAACATATTTAGTTATTATGATAGACTATAGTTTTTTCTCTGGATTGAAAGAGCCAACTGCAAAGTAACTAGAAACTAATGTTGACACGTAGGTAGGCCTAAACATTGTGGAGTTTTTAGTGGAGTAGAAATATGAAGTAGCATTAAATACTAAGCATAAATACTAAGAACAACAACAAGAACGAAACATGAGTAAATGTACATACAGTATAGTCATCATTTATAAATTATACAAAAATAATAATACATAAAAATCACTTACAGGATTAAAATTCAGAAAATAAATGAATATAATATTTGATATTTATGATTAGGACTGGCGTTGATTAAAAAAATAAACTATGAAACAAGAAAATATTAATGTAGAATTTTTCTAAAGCTTGATTTTGGAAAGCACTTAGTTGTATGAGTGTGTTAAAGTGAAAACAGAGTCAAATTTCTCGCATAAGCACATTTGTTTAATAGTTTTTTTATGATTCTGACAGGACATGGCATGAATGACAAGCGCGTCACCCGGGCCATTTCTCTGTGCAAGAGAATTGTAAGCTGTTTTTCGTACAGCTGGAAGAAAAGGAGACATCTTGCTGAAGTCCAGATTCAGCTGGGTCTGCCAAGTCACCAACTCATAACCGAGTCTGCCACACGCTGGGGATCAAGGCAGCAGATGATAGAGAGAGTCCTGGAGCAGGAAGGGGCACTGGCCAAAGTCCTGTCTAATGACAAAAAGACCAGGCACCTTGTCCCTACCTGGCAGGACTTAGAGGTCCTAGAAGCAGTCCAAAAGGTCCTGAAACCTCTCCAGGACTTTACCGATGCTTTGTCAGGTGAGGAGTACGTCACTCTATCATATGTAAAACCTGTGCTGCACCTTTTTAACGACAGTCTCCTGGCATGTGAAGAGGGTGATAGCGAGCTTTGCAAATCGATCAAGACCAGCATTGTTGAGTACCTCAACCGCAAGTATTCTGACCCAGCCACTACTGACCTATTGGAGATGGCTTCATTTGTGGATCCACGCTTCAGGGCCACCTATATCCCAAGTGAAAAAGTTGATGCATTGAAGCACAGAGCTGTCTTGGAGGTGGAGACGCTACTGGCTGATCAGAGCAGCTGTCAACCGCCTCACCTACGTGTGCCAACTGAGCCTGAGCCTGCAGATGGAGAAGCAGCAGTGGCACCAAAAGCTAAGACACTGGCAAGCTTCTTCAAGCAGCGCACAGCCACCACCACTGCGCCACCAACCAAGAGGGAGGCTATTGAAAATGAACTGTCAAGTTACTTGCAGTCAGCAAGTGTGGAGAGCGACACTGATCCCCTCAAGTGGTGGAAGGATCATGAAGTTGTCTTTCCAGCTCTGAGCCACCTGGGGGAAAAAAGTATCTCTTGGTACCAGCTACCAGTTCACCCTCCGAAAGGGTTTTCAGCTGCAGTGGCAATATGGTGACCTGCCACAGAGCATCTCTGAAGCCGGATGCCGTTGACAGGCTGGTGTTTCTCGCACAAAATCTTTAAACGAAGGAGGACACGCTTGTCTTCTAATGTCTACCTCAAGACAGCATTACTGTTTATCAAAGTAAAAAAAGAGGGGGAAATGTTTATTGAGTTGATAGTCTGTTTCTTGTGCAACTGGTTGAGGCTGGTCAGATTAGAAATTGAGTTAACAAAAAGCAAATGGTAATCTCAGGCTGATGTTTAAAAAACATTTTGTCAAACTGAGCACTTTATTTTGTTCTTTATTTATATATAATTGCTGCCCTTACTAGGATTTGTCATATTTTATTATTTTGTAATGTTCGTTATTTGCATCTGTGGATTTGTTAGAAAGGAGAAGAAATCTGTAATTTGATTTTAATAAGCCATTTAAAGTTGTCAAACTAAAAAAAAGTTGACTTTTCTCATAAATATATATAATATTTATTTCAGAAAAAGAAAGGCCTATTTTATTTTATAGGCTATTTTTGTTTAAGATATTTGTATTTATTTAAATGTGCACCTTATGGAGCTTTGATTTCAGAAAAGGTTCTCCTGTTGTTATACAGTGTTTATGTTTACATGTTATTGTTATTTGAACAGCTGAGCATTTAATCTGAACCAGGTGAAGAGCCCTGTTTATTATTTATTCATTTGATTTTTCAACTGTTCACTGAAATAGCCGGTTTCAATAAAACTACTTGAGACATGTCATATCTGGCTTTGACTTTGACTGAACATTTGCTCTCACTTTGCGGAAAAAATATCAGGATATATATCTTATATCGATATTCAGCCTAAATATATCACACACAGGAATACACACTCTGAGCCTGCACTTGCATGTTTTGCTCACCTCATTCTTAAAAAAAAAACTAGGTTTGAGTTGTGGTATCCACTCAGATTAAAGGTGGGTTCATCTGCTCCATTCCCGAAGTGTGGTCTCCCTCAGATCCCAAGTTAGAGGGATCCCTCGTGCACCATTTACCCAGGTCGTCAGGAGTCAGGTCATTTACCCAGGTCGTCAGGAGCCAGGTCATTTACCCAGGTCATTTACCCAGGTCGTCAGGAGCCAGGTCATTTACCCAGGTTGTCAGTCACCAAGTCAAGATTCACGTTCCCATCGCCAAATGTGTTTGTTAATTTCTTTAATATCAAATGAGACAAACTTATCACACAAGTCAGAGTTATACTTAAACTAAATCTTTATTCACTTAATAATAAGGGAGCAGGTCAATACAACATACAATTATAAAGTGAATCAATTGAGTGCCCTACGATAATGATGGCTGGTCGACGAATCACCCCCAGATGATTCATTGAGAGCCCTGAGACAAAAGTACCAAGGTCTTTTGCAACCCTTTCAACCTACATGACCAACAACAGATGTATAGAACGGGTCACAAGGTTAAGATTTGTATGAAAGATACTTATAATTCTCAGCAGACAGTATCTGCTGTAGAAACAGTACTCTTTGTGTAGAGACCAGGGTCTGGCCCTGGGGTCATCTCTCCCTGGTACCATATAGAACAGAAACATTAACTCATGCTCTGGAATGCAGTCTCTTTAGGTTTTATCACCCAAAAGACATTGTAAATCTCCTGTCAGTGTTTTCTCCCAGAGGCCCTTCCTCAGTAGAACACACAGACACAATAGTTATAAGAACCCTCTATTCTGTTGCATAAAACAACCATTTGATGCAATAAAAGTATTATAACATAATCTTGCAATTTTGCTCTCAGTGTCCACTGAAAGTTGACTAGTAACAACAACTGGGACGTAAAAGACACCCACCATGAGACCCACTAAATCTGCCCAAGAAGAGAGAAACAAAAGAAAAACCCACACCAAACCTAAAGACAGGAAGCAAACCAAAAAGGTGGAGCAACTAAAGGTGTTGACTCTCCACATCTATCAAGACAACTGGAGCACTGGGCCAGACACTCTTAAATAGAACCTGGACCAGCTCAGGTGAAACACCTTCCCACTAACGAGATGGACAAGCCAGCACAGGTGTAACACATACTGACTAACGAGGTGACACCAATCAGTGCGTCCTACGTGCTAACGAGCTAGACGCGCTAACGAGCTAGACGTGCTAACGAGCTAGACGTGCTAACGAGCTAGACGTGCTAAAATCCAAACCTCAAAACATAAATGGAAAAACCAAAGACTAACACCTTAATAGAATGCTTAAGAGAATGCTTACCACCAACAGAAAACAACTTCCATTTCACATTATAATCAACTACAATGCTTCACCTTCACCAATATAAACATGGTGTCTACTGGCTGTCAACAATTAAAAACAAGAAGAAAAAAAAAACACTAGCTTCTAGAACATTTCTAAATATATATTTTTCTACAACCTTAATTTTTGAAAAACTCACTAGCTTCTAGAACTATGGTCCCTTTGGAACGAGCCCAAACAAAACTCATCTCCAATACGGAAAAACGTGCAGTCAAAATAAGATCCATGGCAACTCACTGGCTAAACACAAATCTTTTTGACTGCCCAACCTTGAGACAATCAGAAACTAAATTGTCCTCACCATGGACACAAGCACCAAAAACGCTGTTGTTTTGACAAGTAGCAATAAATCACTGATATCGATTAGGGTGAAAATCAGGTTGTATGTGCTGTTGAAACTAGCACAACTAAAACACTTGGAAATGGGAGATATATTTCACCTCACTGATTAGAGGACAACCTGCAGAAGACAGTCAGCTACATTTTGGAGAGATGCATTTAAATTTAGGGGTCGCTAAACAAAGGAACACAACACTTATTTGTCATAACTCATCGATATCATGTTGAAATCAATTGTGCGAGAGGAGGGAGATGAGGTTGCAAGTCCTGTTAAAACTAACAGCTCAAACACACGGAATCTGGGAATAATGTGTACATCACTTGTTAGAGGACAACTTGTAGAAAACAGCTAGTTTAGTCAGACTGCTAGAGTTTGTAAAACTCTTTCCACATTGACAACAGCTATAAGATTTCTCGTGTGTGTATTCTCTGGTGTTGAGTCAGATGGCCAGATTGAACAAAACTCTTCCCACATTGATCACAGCTATAAGGTTTCTCTCCTGTGTGTATTCTCTGGTGTTTAGTCAGACCGCTAGAGTTAGTAAAACTCTTCCAACATTGACCACAGCTATAAGGTTTCTCTCCTGTGTGTGTTCTCTGGTGTAATGTGAGCTGGATAGATGTAACAAAACTCTTCCCACATTGAGTACAGCTATAAGATTTCTCTCCTGTGTGTCTTTTCTGGTGCACTGTCAGATGGGTAGATTGACAAAAACTCTTCCCACATTGACCACAGCTATAAGGTTTTTCTCCTGTGTGTATTCTCTGGTGTTGAGTCAGACTGCTAAAGTTAGTAAAACTCTTCCCACATTGATCACAGCTATAAGATTTCTCTCCTGTGTGTATTCTCTGGTGTTGAGTCAGATTGCCAGATTCAACAAAACTCTTCCCACATTGACCACAGCTATAAGGTTTTTCTCCTGTGTGTGTTCTCTGGTGTTTAGTCAGACTGCTAGAGTTAGTGAAACTCTTCCCACATTGACCACAGCTATAAGGTTTCTCTCCTGTGTGTGTTCTCTGGTGTAATGTGAGCTGGATAGATGTAACAAAACTCTTCCCACATTGAGTACAGCTATAAGATTTCTCTCCTGTGTGTCTTTTCTGGTGCACTGTCAGATGGGTAGATTGACAAAAACTCTTCCCACATTGATCACAGCTATAAGGTTTCTCTCCTGTGTGTATTCTCTGGTGTTGAGTCAGACTGCTAGAGTCAGTAAAACTCTTCCCACATTGATCACAGCCATAAGATTTCTCTCCAGTGTGTATCCTCTGGTGTGATTTCAGAGTTTGTAGCCGAATAAAACTCTTCCCACATTGATCACAGCCATAAGATTTCTCTCCAGTGTGAATTCTTTGATGTATTTTAAGGCCTGGTGAAGAATTGAATCTTTCCCCACAGTCAGAGCAGCAGTAAGATTTCTCTCCTGTGTGAACTTGCTGGTGTTTCTTGAGGAGTTCTGATCTGGAGAGACTCTTCTCTGCCTCGTCAGCATCATGATGTTGCTGAGGCTCCCCAGAGGATCCACGATAGTCACATCTCTCTCCTGTGTGAACGACAAAGTCAGACAGACGGTTAAAGGCCCACAACAGCAGAAATCCACTGTTTATTTGAGGTAAAAGGTGATGCCCAGATCATACTCATGAAGTTGTACAACAGTTGACTTCTGTTAAATTATTTGACCATTAAGACAGTTAACTTAGCAACAATCATATTTTGTCTTGTTTTCACATTAGTAGTAACTAGAAATAAGTTATTAAAGTTGTTGAAATCCTAAGCAGTGTGCCAGACGACTTTTGGTCTCCTTTAGGCCCCTTTATGTGTTTGCTAAAATTGCAGCACAAGGGCAATGCGCACACAATTTGATTGCAGAAACACCTCCCTGCTAATGAGGAAACAGCTAGTTATGGATGTAGTATATCTGGTAATGAGGAAACCACTAGTTATGGATGTGGTATATCTGCTAATGAGGAAACCACTAGTTATGGATGTGGTATATCTGGTAATGAGGAAACCACTAGTTATGGATGTGGTATATCTGGTAATGAGGAAACCACTAGTTATGGATGTAGTATATCTGGTAATGAGGAAACCACTAGTTATGGATGTGGTATATCTGGTAATGAGGAAACCACTAGTTAGTTTTGGATGTAGTATATCTGGTAATGAGGAAACCACTAGTTACGGATGTAGTATATCTGGTAATGAGGAAACCACTAGTTATGGATGTAGTATATCTTGTAATGAGGAAACCACTAGTTATGGATGTGGTATATCTGCTAATGAGGAAACCACTAGTTATGGATGTGGTATATCTGGTAATGAGGAAACCACTAGTTATGGATGTAGTATATCTGCTAATGAGGAAACCACTAGTTATGGATGTAGTATATCTGGTAATGAGGAAACCACTAGTTATGGATGTAGTATATCTGCTAATGAGGAAACCACTAGTTATGGATGTAGTATATCTGGTAATGAGGAAACCACTAGTTATGGATGTAGTATATCTGCTAATGAGTAAAACCCCTAGTTATGGATGTAGTATATCTGGTAATGAGGAAACCACTAGTTATGGATGTAGTATATCTGCTAATGAGGAAACCACTAGTTATGGATGTAGTATATCTGGTAATGAGGAAACCACTAGTTATGGATGTAGTATATCTGCTAATGAGGAAACCGCTAGTTACGGATGTAGTATATCTGGTAATGAGGAAACCACTAGTTATGGATGTAGTATATCTGGTAATGACGAAACCACTAGTTACGGATGTAGTATATCTGGTAATGAGGAAACCACTAGTTATGGATGTAGTATATCTGGTAATGAGGAAACCACTAGTTATGGATGTAGTATATCTGGTAATGAGGAAACCGCTAGTTATGGATGTAGTATATCTGGTAATGAGGAAACCACTAGTTATGGATGTAGTATATCTGGTAATGAGGAAACCACTAGTTATGGATGTAGTATATCTGCTAATGAGGAAACCGCTAGTTACGGATGTAGTATATCTGGTAATGAGGAAACCACTAGTTATGGATGTAGTATATCTGGTAATGACGAAACCACTAGTTACGGATGTAGTATATCTGGTAATGAGGAAACCACTAGTTATGGATGTAGTATATCTGGTAATGAGGAAACCACTAGTTATGGATGTAGTATATCTGGTAATGAGGAAACCACTAGTTATGGATGTAGTATATCTGCCTGGAGCAAAAATGGTGAGCAAAGATTTTAGTTTTTCACAATGTATTCTGAATGTGAATGGGGGAAACTGAGGGAAGTAACCTCCATTTCCATGTTGCTTATGAGTACATTTCACACTACTTTGGATTATAATTGTAAGGCTCGTTTGAATGTTCTGTTTAATATAATGGTTGTGTCATCATCGCAAATCAACCGCTTTATACTTAAAAAACACCTCAAACAGTAAAATGCTCTTTGGCTTTTCCATCAGCCTGACAATGAGGGTTTGTACACTAAGTGTTTGCCAAATTGGCCCATAACTTCACCTAACAATAACATAGACCTACTGTAGTACCCAAACCTCACAAATGTCGTGATGTTTGTCATTTGACTGGCATTCAGAAAATGATTTCCTGGATCAGCAAATGATAG